>NW_024962263.1:14167108-14229810 GCF_019238085.1 Lagopus leucura | reverse complement strand
AAAAAAAAAAAAAAAAAAAAAAAAAAAAAAAAAAAAAAAAAAGACTTCTGTGTGTAATAAATTATTCATAGCTCCAAACTATCTTAGATAATTAAAATTACCTGCTTTCAGCAGATATGGCATCTACTACAGTGCACCCCCATCATCTAACAGATCCGATTGACACTGTCTCTTTCAGATCGCTGTATTCACTCTGTGTTTATACACTTGACAGGTGCACTGTATATGCCCTGTGCTGTATCACTCACTTGAGCATGTCTGTGCGTGCATGCACATAACAGCTCATACAAGCAAAGTCCTCTATCGTGTTAGAAGGCTGACATAAAATATGCTACAGTATACTAAGCTGGCTTTAACCTTACACGCAACAGAAACAGCATACAGATAAAATGCCCAGAGCAGCCAGGACCCAGGGAATAACAAATGATACGAGGAGAAATAGGCAAGTAAAATACTCCCTTCTGTGAAGAAGCTGACAAAATTATGCTACAATGCCCAATGACAGTTGCATGAAGCTAGATTTTTTCATTCATGCAACATCAGCTTGCAATGAGATTCAGCTTCTTGTTCCCAGAAATTTGTTAGAATATAGAGACTGATTTTCCTTTTTCTGTTCTCTTTGCAAACAGCTATTGAAGACACTGTTTGTAAACAACCTTGTGCCATGAATGGCAATACTGTATCACATTGCTTCTCAGTACTTTGAGACATTGTTTATTAACCCCTGAAAATGGAGGGAGGGAGTACATTCCCCTACACCATGATCCTGAACTTCAGACATGAGGACAATATGAGAAATTAGGAAGACTTTTCAATCCTTGAGAGAGAGACAGTTATTTCAATTTGGAAAACTGAAAATTTCCTACAGTTAAGAGACAGTCAAATATTTTTAAATCATTTTGTACTACACAACCTTCAGAACTCATATTGCTTCCAATCTGAAGAACCTATAAAGAGAGAGGAACTACAATAAAATTAAATCACTGTGTGCTTGTGCACAGCCAAGTAAAAGTATTAGTTGAAATGTGTAAGTTATGAGGTGTTTGCAGACAGAAAGAAACCACAGTTAATTTAAATCACATACTTACATCAACTGAAATCACCCCTTACACCTTCTATGCTGTTCTGCCTATCTCAAGATGATGCTAACGGAAAAGGGATTTTTGTTTCATTGGTTTTTGTTTTTTATTAAAAGATAAACTACTCCGTAGGTTCCACCGGCTTCTGATACAGTGCAGCACAATGATAGCACTAGAAAAATTAAAAGCACGTTCTGTTTCTGAAATCTTCTATTACCTCAACTACAGAGGAAAAAAAATAAATAAATAACAGAACACAATCAGTGAATTGCAGGGGTTGAAAGGCACCTCGGGAGATACATTAGTCCAACCCCTCTGCTAAAATAGGTTACAAAGGACAGTGTCCAGGTGGGTTTTGGATATATACAGAGAAGAAGACTCCATCAACTCTGTGGGCAGCCTGTTCCAGTGCTCTCTCACCCTCAAAGCAAAGAAGTTTTTCCTCATGATCTTATGGAGCTTTTTGTGCCCAAGTTCATGCCCATTGCTCCTTGTCCCATCAACAAGCACCACTAAAAAGAGACTGTCTCCATCCGCTTGACTTCCATGCTTTAGATATTTATAAGCGTTCATAAGATCCCCTGCAGCCTTCTCTTCTCCAGAACACACTCAGGTCTCTCAGTCTCTTCCTCATTAAGGAAATGCTCCAGACCTCTAATCACCTTTGTGGCGCTCCACTGGACTCCCCAGATTAGTTCCCTGTTTTTTCTTGAACTGGAGAGCCCAAACTGGACACAGTGTTCCAGGGGTGGTCTCACCAGGGCAGAGTAGAGGGGGAGGATCACCTCCCTCAACCTGCTGGCTAAGATCTTTTTAACCTGGTGCTCCAGCCTTGTTGTCCACAAAAGCACACTTCTGGCTCACAGTCAACCTGCTGGTCACCAGGACACCTGGATTCATCTCTGGAAAACTCATTTCCAGAGGTCAGCCCTTAATCTGTAACGATGTATGCAGATATTCCTCCTCAGGTGTAGGACTCGACACATGCTTTTGTTGAACCTCCTAAGGCTCTTTAGCCTGTTCAGGCCTTGCTGAATAGCAGCACAGCCTTCTGGTGTGTCAGCCACTCCTCCCAGCTTCGTATCATCAGCAGACTTGCTGCAGGTGCACTCTGTTCCTTCACCTGAGTCACTGATAAAGGTGTTGAACAAGATCAGACTCAGTAACAATTCCCAGGGAACACCTCTAGCTGCAGGCCTCCACATAGGCTCTGCTGATGATCACAATCCTATGAGTTTTGCCAGTTAGCTAGTTCTCAATGCAGTACACTGTTCTGTGGAACACCATTCTCAAAAATAATGGGATGCATTCAGCATCTATAAGTTTGATATTTTGTAATTCAGTGACCTTTTATTTCACAAAGGGAATAGCTTTATCTTATGGGGACAAAGAAGAGAGGAGAAGAGAGGAGTAGGCCATTTCTTTTTTCTATTATTTTTACTTCGTAATAAAATACATCAATGAAGAATAGCAAAGAGCATTGAAAGCTACCCTTCAATTTCATAAAAGAAAAAAAACTAAATGCAAGACAAATAGAAAGAAAGAAATATTGTATTGACAAAAATACTTACATCAAAGTACTGGTAGTAAGAAGACAAGGATGTTGGATTTAACCACGGGAATAGCATAGCACACAAATAAGTTTCCACAGTGGCCAGAATCTAGGCAATAAATAATAAATGTTATGAGGCAAAGACAATTTTTTTTTTTTTTTTTTTTTTTTTTTATAATTTATTTTAAGATCTGGACTGGAAAACTGACTCTGCAGGTACCTGCCTACCTGCTAATGTCAAGGCAAAAAAAAAGCTTTACAAAGCAGAAAGGAAAAAGAGTCCTTGTGCAAGTACATTAATACATCTGGAATGTGTTGTTCTTAAGTGAGTTGCTCTTAAAAGAATCCTCTATGTTCTTTAAGTCAGGAAATGGAAAACAGTAGTAAGAGCAGCCTTTGAAAGAAATGAAAGGCTATGCTGGAAGGAACTGTGAGGGTGCTACAAGAAGACAACTTTGTTGTTCTGTTATTCTGAACTGTTTGTGTGCTGAGTGTCAAAAATACTACAGAATGATTTAATTCATAGTACCGCAAGTCAAGGTTGTGCTCGAACTCCATTCCCAGAAGTGCTTATAAACAACTTTCAATGGATTCAAATTATGGGCCAGATCATTAACTCAGCTGACTGACTCGCTCTTTCTTGCCATTAATACAGAACTCATCTTGGAGATTTTCCGCACGGCTGTATGGATAACCTGAATTTATGTAGACCTCAGCAGTTCAAAGTTTCAATGGGTTGCAAATGATGCCACAAGCAGTAACTGGAGTTTACTGGTATAGAAAAGTTTCCAGTGTTCATTGGATAATTCTGAAGCAGTGCACACTATATAATAGACTGTACATATTGGAACTTCTGAATTAAAATCCATTGCTTGCATGTGAAGAGGCTGGGGGACAGGTAGCACTTCATAGCTTTTGCAAGGAAACTTGTTTTCCTGGATGCATATAGCCTGGCTCACCACTGTCTTTTGCTCTGAGCATTAAAAGTGATATAAATGACTGAAATACACCTCAAGGAACCCACCGCTCTATCCTACTCCAACAGGAAACTGGTTATAAGCTATGCCATTCCCACCAGATGTTTGCCTAATCAGTTCTTAAAGACCACCCGTGAAAGAGATTCCATTTTTTTTCCACAAAATTTATTCCAGTGCTTAGCTATTCTGACTCTTGGACAAACTTTGCCTGACGTCTTGATATCCCTTGCTGAAAACTAATCCTTTATTTTTAATTCTACTAGAAACACAAGTCCATATCATATCCTGAGTAGGAAGGTACCCATAAGGATCATCTAATCCAGCTCCTGGCTCCACACAGCACCACCCAAAAACCAAACCCAATGTTTGAGAATGCTGTTCAAATACTCCATGAGCTCCAGCACTTGGGGCTGCCCTCTGGTGCAGCCCCTTTCCCTAACCCCCAGCTGTCCCTCCCCTGACACAGCTCCATGCTGGTCCCTCAGGTCCTGTTGCTGTTACAGGAAGCAGAGCTCAGCGCTGCCCTTCCACTCCCCAGGATGAGCCGTAGCCACCATGAGGCCTCCCCTCAGCTCCTCTGCTGTAGGCTGAATAAGCCAGAAGACCTCAGCCACTCCTCATAAATTTTGCCCTCCAGACCCTTCACCATATTTGTAACCTTTCTTTGGATGCTCTCTAATAGTACTAGAGAGAGAGAACAGTTTATTCCCTCTCTGGTTATAAGACTTTCCATTTTTCACCCATAAGTTGGACTCCTCATTCCAACCCTTTCCTTCTATTGAAAGAAGAACTCCCACATACTTTGTCTTTTATCACACAGCATGACTATAAGAGCTCTTCTCTCCCTAACCACTTTCTTCTGGAGCATCAAACTGAACCATCTCTATCAGCAAGTACAGTATTTACAACTAGACAGTATCTAAAACTAGACACCATAGTTCAATCTGAGGCCTTCTCTGTGATGCAGCAATATTGTAACACTGCATATGTGGGAACAGAAGATGTGACACAGTAGCTAATAAAATTCTAACAGTGTGAATGTCCCTTTTGTACTAGGTCTGAACCTAATTGAGAGGTTTTTAATTCGTTTCATCAACCCTACTTCCTCAAGCTTTAACTTTCCATTCCTTATCTGTAAAGAGGGTTAACAAATTGTGCAATGATGTAATATAAATTAATACCACTGAGACAGATCTGAGCAACAGTATTAGAAACACCCTTTATGATTACCTTTCCAAATTCAGACAAGCTTCTTAGTAAGGTGAAGTGACAATAGGCCAGTTTAAGAAATGGCTACAGTGACATAACAACATTCCAAAGAACAACGTCAGGCAGAGACAGAATGGAGAAAGGAAGGAAAGAGCACTTTTCTACGCTCTGTAGATGTGTGCATAGTGATGGAGTTCCCCTCCTCAAAGAGACCTTTGATGCAGCTGTACACATATTTTCTAGAGCTCTGGTACGTTTAGTATAACATGACTGATCAAACATGCAGACAATAATAGCAAACACTCAGAGCAAGCCATAGACAAAGAAAGTCATGCAGGAGTCTGAGTAGGAAGGATAGAAACAGTAGGGAGCCCACCATTCTGCAAATAAAATGGGTCATTTCCCAGCAACCAAAGAAGGCCATAGGCAGAAAGAACAGAAAAGACAGAAAGGCAGGAAACTCCAGAAAGGATGTTTCAAAGTTCCCTTGACAGCTCCAATTCAATTTTGGCAATAAGGAAAGACTGCTGCTCTCCCCAAGACAAGGCTCTAATCCCACAACTATCTCTTTCCAGTACCCAAAAAAAGACAACGCCCTACATGTATCAGAGTGTAAATGCTATTGAAAAAAATGGGTACATCAGAGAGTCAGTTAAAAAGAGAATGAAATGAAATTTCCTTCAGTGCCACGAAGATTAAGAAAAGATAAGAGTTAGTAGAATTCAACAGTATTACTAAGAGTCAGCTTCTGGCCTCCTCAATTCCTTGTGCCATTTCTCAGACCTCAATGGAATCAGGCACAGCTCAGGTCAGAGGAGAACTTGGCTTATAGTGCCTCCCTTGAACTTTTGGCCTTCAGGGCTCCTGCCTGACAGTGCCCAAGAAAAGGCTATTCCAGCAGAAAAGAATAAGAAACTAAGCAAAACAAAATCCAAGTACTACAATGAGTTAAATCAAGCATCCTATATCACTGGTAACCCCAATCGTTAGACTTGGTTACAAGAAAAGGGAAAGAAAAAAAAAAAAAAAATCACTCATTTCTGTTTTCCAACCAATTCTGCTTTGGCATACTTTATAAAATACTTCTTATTTTCCCCTTGTGAAAAAGTTAATGAAGAACAGGAAGTTCTGTTGATATTTGTGCAAAGAAAAATAAGTACCTTCCATAGACCTTGAATACAAAGCAAGATGTTTTAACATTACTGTAAAATGGGAAAGTTCTGTGGAATTTGTGGATCAGAAAAATCTTCCATTCAGATTGTGCCACACATCTATTGAAACATGTAACTTAAGAACTCTTTTAGACTGATGTGAGGTTAGCAGACAAAAAAAAAAAAAAAAGAAAAATATGTTTATTGGGACATTTGCTCAATGCATTTGATTGAGTAACTGATAGGAGGCATGGAGTCTTGTGAGCCACTTTCTCTTGCAGGAATATTAAAAAATACTCCTCCTTTAGCTTTCTACTAAGCAGTGTTATCACTAAAATACCTCTAAACAAGAAGCTTGGCAAATTCAAATCTGGATTTGAAGAAGTTCGTGAGCATCCACAACTAATATTCACATTTAAAATAAACCCTGAGTTCTTTTCATCTCTCAAACTCAGATTAAGAGTAGCTGAATCATTTTAAATGTCTCTCAATTACAACACAGTCACCTGAAGGAAAAGGTTCTTTATGTTGCATAGGGCTGATTTTACTTGTAGAAGGAACAAATTTGACCATTGTAATACAACGAAAAGTGCGTCAATGGCTACAGAGCAACAGAGCAGCAAGGTCCCAGGCTACAGCAAGCAAGGATATGCTCAAGTACAGCAGCTGTAAGCACAGAAATAAAGATGCTACTTACCTTCAGAAGGCTTAAAGTATGAAAAATCTCCAGCAAGATCTTCTTGCAGGATCACTCTTACCCTTAAACGAGATATGGGAAGGGGTGTATCCTGGCTCCACTCCTTCCAGTCACTCAGGCGTATTGCTTGCACCTGAGCTCCCCTGGGTTGGCCCTGCCTTTCTACCAGGTGTTCAATCACTGGTTGAAGCCCTGACTTAGCATTTCCACCACAGTCATACAGAGAGGATCTCAGATTGGATATTAGGAAAACTATCTTCTCAGAATAAGCGATAAGCACTTTCCAGGCTGCCCAAGGAGATGGTGGAGTCACTGTCCCAGGAAGTGCTAATAAATGTGTAGATGTGGCAGCTAGGGACATGGTTTTGTGGGCACAGTGGTGATGAGTTGACAGGTGGACTAGAGGATCTTAAAGGTCTTCTCAAATCTTAATGATTTTATGATTCATAAGAAGCAACTCTGATAGCTGCAATTCCCAGACACAAATTCTGACGAGGAGAAAAATCCTGGCCAAAATGGCTGTGTGTGTAAAACTGTAAGCAGAATATCACAGGCCAGGTTGAAGCTCTTTTGAGAATGTGGCAACTTGATTTATTCATCTCTGATTCTCAGATAGGGAATATGTTGCTAACTAAGCACTGGCCTGCACAGCACTCTACTGAGTAGCAAACTAGGTTTTCTGACAGCTGTTACTGTACTTTTATGAGACCTTCAGAAGATACTGTGCTGTCTCTACCTTAAAACCCATTTCTCTGAGAAAAGAGGATTGTGTCAAGCATTTGGGTTCTTGAGTTTTTTAGAAATTTAAGACAGAAGAAGGAAGCTGCCAGACTTCACCACCTTTATTGCTACTCTTACTTTTAAGAACATGTAACACTAACGTAGCCCCACTGTAACTTGGAAGTACCAGATATAAGTAGGAAAACTCTCAAAGCAACATCTGTTCTTGTTCAAATTCACAGAAAAAAACAGGTAGGTTTCATATTCAGCTTCTGAAATTATCCATGCTTATCCTGTCTAAAGGTTTTACAGCCCTTCACTAAGTAAAATTTAATCTAATGTCCAAAGTCAATAAGGAGTCCTATATATCTCTTTTACTCAGATTCAAAGATTTAATGCTAAAATTTAGGTACAGTGTGCATTTTACTAATCTCATTCATCATGAAATGAATGCACATAATCTCTTAATTTCAGGTTTGCACAGTGTGAGCCATATATTCTACAATGAGTTTTACCTAGAATCGTGCATACATATTCTTACTCTCAGAAAATTCAGCTGAAATTACTACTATGTTTAATTGCAGTTTAATGTAATAGATGTTTAAAGTAATTCATCCTTCAGCCTCACATTTTATAAAACCCGGACCTACAATAATAGTTGTGGTTAAATATTAACAATAGTAAGCTAGTAAAAGCATTTAACTCATAGCATACATAGAGTTTAAAAAATTTGAGGGATTTATTCTTTTACATATTTGAATTTCTTTCACTCAGTGTTCTACATTCACAGCTTCCTGGTGTTATGCTTGTTTAGAAGAATTTAGCACATGTATTTAGAAAATTTCTATCATCACAACTAACAAGAGCCAAGTAATTAAAATCAAAATATGCCTTTTAATATTCAGGGGACAAGAAGAATAAAAATAATAATAATAATTGAAAAAACTCCATTGAAACTATACTTGTTCATAGAATAATAAAATAACAGGCAATGAAATACCATCACCACATTACAGTATAAAGGGCAGAAAATGCAAGTCATTAAAAAACATAACACAAACAAACAAACAACAACAACAACAAAAAAACAACCTCCAGCATCTGCAACAAGATCTGATTTTTCAAAGAAGCCTCAGCTTTTTCAAATGATGGAAGATTAGCCCTTGACCTATGTATGTTCACCTGGAGTTCTGCTGACATTAACAACTGCAAAAATAGCCTGCTGTTGAAAATGGTGGAACATGCAGCATTAAACAATTGAATTAATACAGCTGGTATAAAGATGAGTGTTTTTAATTATTGGGATTTTGAGCCAAATAGAGAGATCTGGTACTGAGGTATACACCATCAGTTCTCTTAATCAGATCTGCCAACTCCCTCAAGCCAGATCAAAGCATATTCTTGGCTGTGTGTAAAATGAGCAAAGGAGTATGCCTTAGAAATTGGTACAATAGCTCCTTCAAAATGCTAGTCAGGAACCTCAGTTGTACACCTGCAATAACACCAAATGAATTCCCTTTTCAACATTGCCTTACCTCCATCCCTCACCTGTACAATGAGAATAAGAGTGCTTTCCTAACTGAAAATGGTTTGCAAAAATGCAAGAACATTGCACTGAAATATCATCAGATATTCCTTTTCTGGGGAGCAGATAAGGAACTTACTTAGTATTTTTAAATAAAAGCATATCATTTGAAAGCTTAATTATATTGGTAGTGAAAAATGCTCATTATAAAAGACTAACTAAAAGAAAACAATTTTCATTTTAATTATCTTTCATAACTGCAACACACATTTGTGAGAGAGTCTGCAGTATCAATGGGTTATGCACTTTTAAGCAATTAAATTTCCTACTTGTCTGATTTTGTTAGAGTAATAAATTATACTAGGAATTTAATAAAGTGGACAGTTAAAGAAATTTAATCTATTCTCTCCAGAACAAACAAGATTAACAAGATAAGATTCAGATTTGAGAAAAAATATTTAAGAGATAAGCGAAATTAAAAAGTTAAAAAAGCTCTTGTGGATCCCAAGCAGTAACATAACTGAAGGAAACACTTTTTAAAAAATGAAAAAACAAAGGTTAACAGGCAATATAAGAGTAATTTCTTTTCTCATAAAATAATTAACCTTTGGAAAAGACTTCCTGTCAATAAAGAAGCTTTTATTGTGCTGTTTAAGGAACTAGGCACATTCCTGAAAAATGAACAATAGGGAAACTTAAATAAGCCATAGAAAATAAAGCATCTTAGATGTAGGCAGATCCTGGGAAAGTGGCTCTTTCAGCATAGAAAGCAAACCATTCTCTCCATCTCTTAAAAAGGGAAAACAAACCAAATATGTACTTCGGAAGTGGGAGGAAAGATGAAGCAATCTAAGTCTCCTTTCCCTCTTACATCCTGTAGTGGTTGGTTTAATATCAGGATTATGATTTTCCACAAGGTGGATTTGCTGATTAAATATATGCAGCTCCTCACACCAATGTGAAGTGGATGAAACATCATTGTTACCACAAATAACTTCCCTCATATGACTAACCCCATCAGAGGATCATTTTGTGAGCAAGGCTTGTATATTCTCAGTATTATAACTGTTATTTTGAATAAAATAATAAAAGCAACTCATTATTTCAAAGCAGGTCAGAGACCAATAGCTCATTTTCACTGAAGTTGGTAGGACTGAGGTGCCTAATTCCCTTGGACTACTCTAACTACTCCAGAAGAGTCTCAACTGGTGAATAATAAGCAGACTTAAAAAAGATAAAATAAGGTTTTAAAATCTTGGAGGAAAAGTTTTAAATTCCATAATTTCCATTAGAGACATCTATTTTATGTGGAAAAAAAAAAAAAAAAAAAAAAAAGCATCATGCATAAAAGCCGTATTGGAATAGCAGTAAAACACCACTCATCAGTGAATCATTTCGTTTCTGGACAGATGGGAGAACTGAGCACATTCACCATCTATCTAGAAATCAAATACCATATACATTCACTTGTTCTTTATTACTTAGTTCTATGCTGTGTATAGGTTACAGTGATTTCTCCAGGGTGAAATTGTCCTTCCCCATCTCACCATATTCTGATAATGACTGGAATGAGTTTGATATATTGAAACATTCTTGCTTTGATTGTGTTCTTCATTCATTACTAAAGCTGAGAATATTGCAGCTGCAAATAATGTACAATGTTTTATTAGAAAAATAAGTGATTCCAGGTCAAACAAAAGACTGGCATCTGACATTGTAATAAATTGATACTGTACCCTCTTCTAAAATAATCATTCTATGGTTCTGTGCTGAAAAAAGTATAAAGCCATTACATTCACGTTTGATAATTATATTTGGAAATGCCCCAAGACAGAACAACAAGGCCATGAACTATTCATCTCACTTATAAAAGCCACTATGTTAAAGTGGAAGCTAACATATTCAGGAAAGGTTGATAAAATAATGGAATAAAAACTGCAAGACTGGAACAAAATGACTGTAAACCCAGCAAGGAAGAAGCCATTTTCTATGAAGCAGTGGAAAGATTCATGATGCATTTCTCCATTTCAACTTCCCCCTCTACAGCTCTACTTCAACAGAGAGAGGAAAAAAAAAAAAAAGGAAAAAAAAATAAAGAAAAGCAAAGGAAAGTGTTTCTATCAAGGGCTTTTGCTTAGTTTTATATAAGGAATAATTTGAGATCTATTGGTAGTTTTCCTTTTTTTAAGAGGTTTTTTTGTTTACTGCAGAGATGGAGTTGCTGTAAAACATGGAGACATTCTGGAGTGGTAGCACATCATAGCTATATGGTACTCCTAAGAGTACACGACTCGTGATGAAGCCACTGTAAATTGAGTATGCTGATTTCTATGGAGTTTCATCACTTCATTTCACCTGGGGATCTTTAAATAGCCACCAGATACAAAAAGGAACATTCATAACTCATATGTCTGTATTTTGAGATGTACAGGGCTGGGAAAGATATATTAAGGAACAGAAAGAGCACCCTTAATTAAGGCTACATTTCCATTATAAGATAAAATTTGGCATCTATTCCTCATTCTAAATTCCAGCTTCACAAATCATACTGGCCATAAGATTTGTAGTCTAGGTCTCAAGCTGAGGTAGGGTTTTTCTACCAAATTTGCAGTAAATCAGACAAGGAGTTCATGACTTATGAGCCTGTGAAATAGAGATATTCACCATAGTTCAAAAAGTCTCAACTTTTTTTGTCACTTCATAGCCCCAAAGAAGTAAATAACAATAACTGCAACTTGGAAAAAGGAAAGTAGATAAGACTTCATTTAGCAGACTCTCGTGGTTGAAGTCTGTGGCACAGCACAAAAATTGCTTGATAGCAATCACATCAGAAACGTTATTAACATTTACATTGAGATGTTGATATGAGTTATTCGTTCCATGGAAGAGACATTTGTACCAGATATTTGTTCCTTGAATGCCTTCATTCAGGCAAGCATAAGTACTCATCAGTTTTATGTGTCCACAAAAAGTAGCCACACACACTTCCCAAGGCTTTCCTGCAATTGGAGAACCAAGCTCCTACAGGAAGGAATGGGGGAAGGGAAAAGGCAAGCACCTCATCATCACTCTAAATATTAAGTCTCAAAAGGCGAGTTAATGCACTTTTCTTCAGAACAACCTATGGAAATCTATCATACAGGCTCCCAGTTTATTCTGTTTAATGCTTAACACATTAAAAAAAAAAATAAAAAATCATTCAGAGTGTAAATACAGCAGTGGAGCTGTTGTTCTCCTCAATTGTAATATCGTAGACCGTAGCCTTAAAAAATTTCCCACTACATTCTGTGAAGCAATGATCAAGAAAAAGCATGTGAAAAGATACACCTTTAAAGAATGCCTGTAGAATGATTTTAGTTGAATCAACAAGTATTTTGCAGCTGATTTAGCTTACTGAATTTTATGATTGAACAACAGCATGATAATAAGAGGAAGAGTAATAAAAATTGGCATAAAATTAACCTAACACCACATCAAGTTTTTTCATTACACTGCTCTCCAGACATAGCGTGGCACTAGCCAGGGCAGAACAACAGCACCATTCTTTGTTACAGATCATTCATTTTCAGCCTCCTAACAAGTTTATTTCCTGTTTTCAGTGGGATGGGGACTGTTAACATGAGCAGAAGTAGCCAGACATGATGGGAGTGCTGTACCTTGCTTCTGATGCAGTCCAATGTGGAGGAAAGGGTCAGTGTGGCAGAGCTCTCTGCCAAGAACCATCCCCACTTTCTTATTTCTACTCATCAGCCACTCTCACATACAGATTGTGAATGGGCTCCTGGCCAGCCACTACATAGGTGCCCAGTAACGCACTTTTAGGCATTCTCTCAGCCAAGAACTATTCCTGCGCCAAATAGGAGACGGACCACTGTGTCAGAAACAACAAATGCCCTGTTCCTTATCCAGCCTCACTTCTCTGCCCAAATGAATACAGAATATTCAAAGCAGAAGCCTCCACATTTTCATACATGCACTAGGCTGGAAAAGGGTAGAGCTGGGTGAAAGAGTAAAAGTAAAAGGTCTTTAAGAAAGGCAGCGCTTTTTCCAGAAGATAAATATTTTGTAATGAAGTAGAAGACCACAGAACCATCAAAGATGCTTGACTTGACTCAAGACTAGGCAAAACAATCTGCTGTGCTAGGAAGCCTTCAACTTCAAGAAAAAAAAGATTAGACTGCTTTCACCTGCTTCAAGGGAAAAATGAAGGTCACACTAAGAAACAAACAGCTGCTTTGACATCACCGTGATATATGAAAAGCAGGTAAATTTCAGCCCAAATTATTTTCCTTCAGAGACGTGTAGGTGGCTAAAACTAGCTTTTCTAAAGATGACTGAGAAATTTACTTGAATGTGTATAACCAAAAATACAGTCCTCTATTAATAAAACCAGAGAAACAAGAAAAGAGTTTTCACAATTTCTTCACTGCTTGAACATAATCCCTAAACGTGACTTTTGCTCCCAAGGCTATTCTGCAGCATTTCCTGCAGAACAGTACAACCACCCTGTAACTTGAAAAAGAACAAATACAATAGCATTAAGCTCCAACGTGGTGTGCATTAATAAGCAACCGGTGCATACCTTGGATTTGTTGCACTAAGCAGAGGATGAAAGCAAAGTACCTTCCTTTTTGGCCACCTAAGAAGCATATAGCCAGCTTAATAACCCACAACTTGTGTGCTATTAGGAGGCTAATTACTGGTGTAATGGGATGCTTTCATTTGTTATTTTTAAATGTTTTAAATATTCATTTTGTTTTTTTTGTGATCATCTTTTGAAACAAAATTGTCTTGCAATGACTTTTTCTTTTTTTGTTTTAGAGTACCTTTCCATTCTGAAAAGTCTCAGCAAAAACACATCAAGAAAATGATAAGGTGTGGACAATGCATACCTTCTGCATTGCTCTAAATAATCATTTGCTAATTTGCTGACTTACAGATTCCTAAAACCTTTATTTTCTTGTTTCTCTTCCTGTGGAGCTGGTAGCCTCAAAAATAAGTTCTAACTTACTTTCCTTTGTAAAAACAAAAGTAAACTTTTCTTATTGAGCTACTCCCAGCGTTAAACGAAAGAAAAGCTAGAAGTAACTGAAAACTCAAAACTTGATGCTGAAATAGCAACAAAGCACTCTAAATGGTTTTCTAGACCTGTCACTTTCCCTGTCTTACTCGAAGCTGTGCCTCCTCTTGAGCACCTATTTAGTCCTCCACCATATTAATGTCCTCATCCCACTGACACTTTTTTGCGTCTTTAGCTGCATAAGCAAACACTAGGGAGAGAGGGTGGGCAGCAGCCCTGCAGGTTGCCCGATGGATCCTTACAGATGAAATGCCTCCGGCTGCAGAAGAAGTGAGTCACTAGCACAGATGGTTCCATTGCTTTCTATATTCTCCTCAAAAATACCTTGGAATGGGCATGGGACTTTCTCAGGCCATTAGTGAGGTCTCAGGGTACAGTGCTGTGAGTAGTAACAAGGTTCACTTGCCCCCAAAGAAGGCCCAGCTAATCAAACCCACTGCAGCTTTGAAAAGACAGCATTTTTCCCTGGAGAACGATGACTATTTCTAACTGCTATTTAAGGTGGATATGCCAGTCAAATCTCCTAGCAGTGCAGATAGGAGAGAAGGGGGGAAAAAAAACATCTTTGAAGATTTTGCATGGTAACACCAACCTGCAAGCTTTATGCAAATGTTTGCCTCCTACTGACTCATACAGGTGCCTAAAGTTAAGCTTACGTGTAACAATTTGCTAGATTAAGATCTCGGTTTAGACAGAGCACGCTTCATCTAGTTTTCCCAACCTTTCACAGGAGCATTAACCACATTCCCTCGGCTCTTGCAACAGATTACCACACCTATAATTCTTTTCATTAGCTCCGACTGATCTGCCACGGGCCCAGTGACAGCTTTGTCAGGAGCCTTCTGACAGCTCTAACATCTAGATTACTTCTGAATCAGACAGGGGAGGAAATATAATGGCTGTTAGCTTAACAGGTAGCAGCACAGCCTTCTTTGTCAGCTGTTCAGGGTTGGAAAACAGAAGTTCGCTTTGGCAACAAAAAAAAAGGAAACAAAATTAAAAAACAAAAATAAAAAATCAAATAAACAAAGGAGGGTATTGATATATTTGAGATACTAGAGACAGCACGGAAAAAGGTGTTTCCCCACACATACAGACATGGGAAAATTCATCAAAATATTGATTTGAATTTCATATTTTGAAGTCCTAAATGTACTCAGTGAAGGAAAAAAAAAAAAAAAAAAGTGTAAGAAGAATCAACAAGCTCCCTACCCATATTGAAAAAAGGTAGAAAAATAAGATTGTATGACTTTACGTGGGAACAAAACCCAGGCATACTTCCTCTATCACATGATGCCTGTGCATGGGAAGGAAAGAAACGATTATTCTTCCCCTTGGGGATCTTTATTTCTCTTATATAAAAACAAATAAGTAAATGTAAAAAGATGCAATAGAGATAAATAATCTGAAAACTTCCAAGTAAGAGAAAAGCAGGCTAACCATCCTTTCACATTGCTATTAGGCTTTCCATCAATACAAGGATATTCAGCTTGGCAGGGTTTACATGCATTTATTCAAATTTTTTTTTGCCTTTGGTATGAATACGTTCAGTCAGTAAAAAGGCTCAGCAACCTCAGTCCCACAACAAAAGCTCCTGCTTCAAAGGGTGTTGTGCTGCAACTTCTCATACAGGACCCACTTCCCCCCAGAAAACAAGAAAACAAAAAACTGAGTCATTTGATAAATCTTTACATATGGCTCTCTAGTAAATGCGTATGTGCATTTCAGGAGGAAATTAAATGTACTTAAAATGAGGCATGAGGGAGGAAAAAGGGGAAAAAAAAGTTTCTCACTTCAAAAAAACCTGCAACGAGATCATATTCATTGCTGTGGTGTGCACTTTATCAGTTATACTTCTGAAGACTCTGAAAAATGTGGCTGGGAGTTTTTAACAGTGCAGTGTTCGCAGTTAATCATCAACAACTTAAAAAGACATTGGCATCTGTTGTCTGGGGAGAAGAGGAAAAATGAGGGGGAGTGGGCAGGGGGGTTGAAATGAAATCAGTCTGAATCCTCCTTAGTGTTACAGAGTCAATAGCAGGAAATTTGCTCTCAGAAAAATGTGGGCTCATGACCTTCTGTGTTTCAAGACATCCTAATTTAGCTTGATACTTCATGCTCCCTGCTCCTCCCACTTGTACCCCAGAGGCAAGTTTTCTCCTACTGAGAAAGAGATTAAGGGGGAAGTGCTGAAAGAGGGAGGGTGAAAAAGAAAATACGACAGGAACAAACTGGATTTGAAGTCCTAAAAATCTAAGAGATTATTAAAATTCAATCACTCTGCAACGAAACTTATTTTTATGCAGACACCGATGACTTCTTTGAACTGATGTTGAAAGGTAACATGAATTTTTTTTTACTAGTGTTTGAGACCATTTCCTCAGGACACCAAAGAGCTGTTTTTGACACATACAAGTAGTGCTCATACACTATATAATGAGTATACATCTACTAAGATACTTTTTATTCATCTCAGTATAGGCCACACAAGTGAATCAACTTCCCAATTAAGTGGTAAACTCTGCAAGCCATGAGACAGCTGATGAATGGTAGTTCCCTAGCAATTAGTGGGGGAAAAAAGCCAATATAGAAGATGCTAACAAAATTAATCATTCATTATAACTTGGCTCCAAACCCATTAGCTCTTGCCTCATTGCTTACCCTAGCAGTGTAGCTATGGCTACAAACACAGGCACCTGCCTTTCCAAGCAGACCACAGCATCACCTAGCTTAGAAGGAACTCCCAGCCTGCAGGTGTAAGCCTGGACATCCCACCTGCATACAGACATGAGGAGGGCAGGTGGCAGGTGCAGCCTTGACTCTGCTTTCTTTCCAGCTGTGCAGAGCAACTGGCAGGTCACCTCCCCTACTCAATCTAGTGGGAACACAGAGGAAAACAAAGTCCATTGACAAACATGACAGCTCATGTACCTCCTGTAGCATGTTGCAGGGCAAGGGCAGGCTCCTGTTGGCTGGGGTGATCTAGAAGAGCAGCAGGTCTCAGGTCCAACATGTTTTATCTGCTGCCAGTTTCAGACTGCTCACAGAGCAGGGACTATCTCAGCAGTGTCACTGCACACAAGCACAGGGCCAGAGCAGATACCAGGGGCTGGAGTTACCTACCTGTGTCTAAGTTTGATCCCAAAGCATTTAGAGTATGACCTGAAACTCCATAAATTCAGAAATCGTCTTTCTAAAGATGCCAAGGATTTTTTCTTCAGGTTCATAAGCAGCACCATCTATTGTATTGAGGTTACTCAGCCAATGACAGTATTTACCTCAGAAATATTTACCTTCTACAATTGAGCACTTAAACTTGTGACCAAACACTTGTTTCACTGTGTGTGAAGATCATCTTCCCAAGCTGGCTATACATCAGTTTCATAAATTATAAAATAGGTTGTCTTTGATTGACAGCTTTACTATCTTGCCAGGGGAAAATCAAAAGAGGAGAATTTAGATCAAAGATTAAAGTGCTCCTATTCATAGATTTCTACATTTTCATATCAGAGGGGAAAAGAAAAAGAAAAAAAAAAAAAAGCAGGAAAATAAAACAAATCATATTCATCTGGACTGACCTCCACACATTATGGGTGAAAAAAATGTGATCTGGGTAAGCCAAAGCATACTTTTTTAAAATCATTCCATCAAAATTAATATATTTTCAAAATATAAAGAATATGTTGCATGGTTAGGTAAATTGATCAAAGTTAATTACCTTCAATATTAAAAACACACTCTTGAATTATTGAATTGATTGAAGCCTGGATTTAACAAAGCTGATCTAATGTCATTAAAATCTGGTCTGTTGTACTGCAGTACTCTTGATGCATCTTGAAGAGCAAAGAAAAACAAAAGAAGATAAGAAAAATAAATCTCCCTTTTCCCACAGAAATACTAAAATCATCCAATACCACAAGACAGAACGTTATGTAAATAAAGTCCTAATTTGTTGAACTATGATCAGTTCTGGAAAAAAATAATTTGATCAGAAAAAAAAAAAAATTGGTAATATGCATTGTGTAAGCTAGAAATTGGCTTTGCTTTGTCTCTAAGAAGAACCTGTGAGAAATATTTTCTTTAGTTACATTCTGGCAGATTTAATGCAAAGAAGTGATTGGAATATTAAAAAAAAAAAATCTAAAAATTTTTGAACAAAATTTCTTATTTGCTCTCAACAAAAATAGCTTGCCAAACCTACAAATCAGTTCAGTCACCCTAGAACAATATTGGTGAGTGAAAAAAACATTTGAAAGCTTCACCAGCTGTAATAGTACCTAATAATAGTAGCCACATAATTAACAATTACTGTATACTTTTGTTTTCACACAAAGAGTTTACAACAAATTCTTATCTTACATCTTGAGCAGACACTGATATTTTTCATAAATATTCATCATGAATGCTCATAAATATTTGATTAATATTAATTGGTTGTTTGTTTTAAACATAGATTTTCCTTTAGTTGTCATGACTGTAGTAGAAGCTATTTGCATGAGAGAAAGATGGAGACAAAAAGATTTCAAAGATGAAGAAATGAGAGACTAAGGCAGCACATTACTTCCTAAGTTGCTACAAATAAGTAGTGACTTTAATTGTTCTAAGAATAAGTAGGAACAAGAATAGGGTCCCTCAGTCATGGGGGTAGAGAATTACATGCCTAAGTTAAAAGATCAGAAAATAAGGTTCACTGTTACTGTAGCTAGTGGATGTATTAATTTCATGGTGTTGCAATTTGTCTGCATAGACAGATGTCATCCTGAGTGTGAGGAGGAACAAGCAAAGAGAAAACAGGTCATTAAACAGGGTGAAAAGGCAGTCAGTCCATGCAGCTGGATCTGGATCTGTCTAGCTGAACCTCCAGTGTTACTGATCTCATAAATACACTTGTTTTCCTTTCTTAAGAGGTTCAAATGCCACCAGTCCAGGAAAATATATGCACAAAATTCACTGGACACACTTTTGCAGAGTAGTGTGGTTTTCTTTAACATAAAGTTTTATAATAGGGGACCTAACTGCTTTCCATTTGAACTTGTTTTGCTCATAGCAGGAATTTATGGGGATTCAGGCACAAGCTGGACAACTGGAAGCAAGTCTCAGCTAATTGTGGATGGCATACTCTGACAGCATTCAGATGTGCCACAGGTTCCCAGTCAGACTGGCCACTCCCAGAATTAATACCTGGCAGTACCAGCAGAAGGAGAGAACCTTATAAATAGAAGAGCATCTAGGGCTGGCTTTGAGTGCTTCAGCACCCTGCTGCTCTATCCTAGAGTGGAAGAGAGAGAGTCTGCAGGAGCCAACCAACCCTGCTTACAGCTGGCCGTGGCTGGCAAGAAAGGCGAGCCCATAAAGCCAACCAAAGTCTTTGTCTGGCTACTACACTTTCATCTCATGTTTCCCTACGTTCTGAGATATGAGAAAACTCATTGCACAGAATGCTCAGTAAATGGACTGTGGCACAGTTCTGAAAAGACTTAGCTCCAGACTAGCTTCACACGAAGCCATGCAAATGTCTCCACATTGCGTTCCCTATTGCTCTTATTCCACATTTTTCTCTAATGTGAGATTCCCCAGATCTCCATTACCTACAATAATGGGGTTGTCAAGATCACTGACAGCTACATTAGCATTAAAACAATGCAGAATGCAACTCCTCCATGTTTCTGGACCAGAGCCAGTTATCAACTGCTGTGAATTAAAAATAAGCATCCTGTTATGGCAAAATGATTGTGTAAGTTCCTTCCTACACCTTCCTTTGTATACCTGGTACCAGGCATTCTCCTGAAACGGATAGGGAACAATTAGTAGGGAGGTTATAATATAAATCACAGAATCACAGAATCACAGAATCGTAGGGGTCGGAAGGGACCTCCAGAGATCATCGAGTCCAACCCCCCTGCCAAAGCAGGTTCCCTACAGCAGGTCGCACAGGTAGGCATCCAGGCAGGTCTTGAACATCTCCAGAGAAGGAGACTCCACCACCTCCCTGGGCAGCCTGTTCCAGTGCTCCGTCACCTCACTGTAAAGAAGTTCTTGCATATGTTTGTGCGGAACTTCCTATGCTGCAGTTTCCAGCCGTTTCCCCTTGTCCTGTCTCCACTCACCACTGAAAAGAGTCCGGCCTCGCCATTCTGCCCCCCACACCTTAGATATTTATGGACCTGGATCAGGTCCCCTCTCAGTCTCCTTTTCTCAAGGCTGAACAGACCCAGTTTACTCAGCCTTTCTTCATAGGGGAGATGCTCCAGGCCCTTCACCATCTTCGTGGCCCTGATACATGATACATAAATGATACATTAGAAATAATTCCGTGTCTCTCCATAGAGAATTTTTAAGGATTTTTTTTCCCTCAGTAAGACGTGTATCTCCCTCTTGCACACTGCATACCTACACAAATTAAATAAGACTTGGAAATTATGGCTTATAAATTAAGTGTGAATTTCCAATTCAATTCTGTTGTCAAAAACTAGCTAAGTTCTAGGGGACAAAGCTTCACAGAAACCTCCAGCAAGGCAATTCAAGTCATAATTCTTCTCCACCCTGTTAGTACAGGTGAAATTGGAATACTGTTGGCAGTTTTCATTTCCCAAAATTAATATCTGCATTGACATGATTTGGATAAAATGATACCTACAAGAAGAAAATGAATAATTTTGTTTAGTTTTGAAATAGTCACTTGAGAAAGTAGTTGCCATGAGAACTCTTGTGTTTCATACAAAGAAAACTATATTAGGATTGCAAAATCAAATACTCAAGAATTAGCAAATGCCAGAATTAAGCTCATCTTTTCATCCTTTTATGTTCTTCCTTGCAAATATCTTTAATTACATGATAATATAGTGTTTTTTCCAAGTAAACTCCTCCCTCATTCAGCATAAAAGGTGGAAGGTGCTTACTAAGCCTGCAGCTATTAAATCTATGTTTTCATCCCAATCATTAATCCTCCAAATAGGCTTTAGAAATGCGGGACTGAATTTACAATATTCTACTTCCAGATAAAAGTTTCATCGATGTCTGCACAGCACTATTTGAACAAACTGAGTAGTCATGATTTTTGTTTCCATAACACTCAATTTTAAAGGTAGCAAGTGGAAATTTGATGATATTCAGATGGAATTTCATAATAACATCCTAATGTTATAGACCACCTGAATAGACCACAGATGGAGGGAAAAAAATCATTGTCATTGCTAATTACTTAAAGGTTTGTGCCCTAGAAGGCTATATTCATAACACAAATTTGATTCATAACACTTAAAAAGAATCAGTACATTTGCTTGTAAGACTGCTGCAGACTAACAAACAATTTCTCATTGGCTGCCCGATTGATTGTCTTCATGGGGAGCTAATGTAAAGTAAATGTTACTTTATCCTTACATTCAGTCCCCTAATGTCTTCTGAATTATCAGTGCAGCTATGGCAGAATGATATCAATGATCTGCATAACAATAAAAAAGCAAATATTTTGTTCAAATCCAACAGATGAAACATGACTCATATCGCCTGGAGTAGCACAAGTAGAAAATGCGATTAAAAACATAAAAGAGAAGGGAAAAGAGAAAAACAAAAGTAGTTTCTAGTTTACAGCTACTAAAGTGCATAACAATTACTAGAGATACTGCAGTTCAGACAGTCTGGCTTGTGCCTCTGAGATTCCAAATCCTTCAAACAATAATAAACTCAATATTGGATGTAAAGACATGCATAGCACTAACAACTCCAACTGCATAAGCAAGAGAAAATTTTCATAATACCTGAGAGAACTGGTATTTAAATACTTAGTGTTTCAATACTTCGACAAATAAATATGGAATTTCTGCTTTTACGTATTTCTTTTCTGACTTTTGCAAACAGAGAAACAAGTTAAGGACAAAAAATATATATCTCTCATCTGGTTTTCAGATACCACTGAGTTCAGCCTGGCATGCTATATCATCAAGGCTACCTTTTCTGTCAATATTGGCATGTTACCATAGAATATATTATACGTATTTCAGTTCCTTCCTCTTTTTTCAGCAACTGATTCTCCTAAAAATCTCTTATTTGCCGGTTCTACCCAGAAACAGAACAAAATCGTCTTGCTCTCTCCTGCTGGGGAAGATTCGATAACAGCTCATTAACATCTTAGTTTAAAGGAGAACCCAAGCTGCAGGAATGCAGTCAAGTAAACCACCACTGCCATGACCCCCAGATGACCAGGGAGCCAGAACGCTGTGTGGCACAAAGCAGTGTCTACAAAGCAAAACATTTGCTTAGATATCTTAACAAGAGGCCAGAATTCCTCACGGATAGACAGCTTGAGAATTGCCTTCTGCATCACAAATATTACCTTTTCCTAAAAAGTAAAATACATCACTTTTATGTAGCTGGAAAAGCAGTTAAGTAAACTCAGATATCTAATAAAAAAAAATAGTTTTAGTTCCCCTTTCTACTCCCTCTCTCCTCTTCACTGCTAACACTTTTTGATATATTCTGTAACAGTAAATGCCTGAGAAGTGATCATTAACTGCAATTAAGCAATTTTAATTCTGTTAAAAGTAATCAGGTTGTTATCACTACTGATCTGATGACTCTGCTAATATTAATGTAACATCTGAGGTTTGCTCTGAAAAATATTATTGACTGAAGGTTTATTTTTCCACTTGAGTACAAAACTCCACCACAGTCAATATTCCAGTCTCAGTGAGCTAAGTTCTTAAACTCATAGTCTTGTCAAGAAGAAGAAATGTCAGTTATGTGCAGTCCTCTGTGCTTTGGACCACTTTAACAAGAATGAGGAACTGCAACTGAAGAAATGCTAGTATTTCGCTAAAGTAGATTTAATAAATATTGTCCTTGGCCAGTATGTCTCTAACCTCTGGAAAGCACTGTTAAAAATGTAGTCATGGAGTTCTTATTTAAGAAAAAGTTGTGTTTATTTCAAATATTGGAAGAACTAATTATGGCCAAATAACGCACAGGGTATTTATAAAGAAAAATTCTTCAGTGTTCTCCACCACAATGCAAACCATGACTGAGATGCAGCAGTCTAAGATACTACTACTAGTCAGCTGAGTAGTGCTAACTCTTCATGGGTGGGATTTCAGTCTGTTCAGTCTGAAATGAAATCTAACCGTTCACACAGTTATAAAAAGCTCAGCTGTGGATACCTTGTCTACTTTCCACTAACCTAGCTGTTAATAAAAACTGTTTGGCTTGATCTGCACAATGTCTGCAAAGTAAATCTATTTTGGTTAAAGGTACATAATTGCTTTAAACTAAATATTTTTACTAATTTATAACCTCAAGGTTCTCTATATACAGCATTTCAGAGAAGCCTTACTGCTACAGTGATTTTTTTCTTTCATTAACTGGTTCTTCTCTACTTCTGCAAGAAAGTAACTGCAATTGTATTAAATAAAGTAGATCCATTTCCTCTTAAATATTGTACTGTACTTGAATGTTGCCCAAATTCTGCTCGAGAGAGAGGGAGAGAGAGAGAGAAAGAGAGAAAAAGGGTTCTTCAGAGGTTCCTGTCTTACCTTCCCATTGAATGTCATCTGCAATATAAGAGGGTAAAGGCTGTAAAACCTCTCCTCCCCATCCCCCATGCTTCCTGTTTCTCAGGAAAGCAGAATAAGTCAGAAGCTATTATTTGGGTACCAGAATTTTTCATCCTCCATTGAACAACTTACATGACCTTTAGTATAGGTATAAAGCTCAGTTGCCCATTCATTAGGTTGACAAACTTGTCAAAACACTGCAGGACTATGTCAATTATGTCAAAAATGCTTACAGGTGCCACAATATGTGTCAGCACTCAACTGACTCCTGTCAGCCATTGCTGAAATGACAAGAAACCCTTCTGGGGACAAAAGGCAGCAGAGGAAAATGAAAGAATCCCACTCATTTTCTTGACTCTGGCTGCTCTCACACTAGCAAGGGCTATTGCAGTTCTTTTTTTACTGGAAGCTGCCACATCATTCTTTATTGAAATAAGTAATTAGTGAATTTTCTCCTTAACATCACTGCTGTTCATCATATTACATTCCAAATATACTGACCTGTGTATAACCAAGATGTTATAATTGCAATATAATCAAAAGAGTAAGGCAAAGTGTATAACCAAGATGTTATAATTGCAATATAATCAAAAGAGTAAGGCAAGGCAAACAGGGATCACAAAAGAGAATAAGTAGAAGAGCTTACCCTTGGGTTGAGCTCACTAGAAGATATCAAAGAGGAGGATCTCCAGAAGAGATCCTTCCCCTCTGGTAGCCAGCTCTTAAATAGGTCCAGGAGGGCTGGAGCCTGGCTCCACCCCTTCCGGTAGCACAGGTGAATTGCCTTCACCTGTGCTCCTCTGGCTGACTCATGGCTCACCTCATGTGATCAATCAGAGGTTCAGGCCGTGACTCAGCAGTTGCCATACAGACCTGATAACTTGGTATGAAGATTCCAGTTTCAGTTCTACCTTTCGGAAATACAGCCTGAAAGTAAATTCTAGATCTGGGTAGAAGGAATAAAAAAACTTATTAAAAAAAGAAAAAATGTTATTTGTATTGCATGATTTCCTACCTGTCTGATACAGCAGCTTTCTGATAATCTTAAAATATTTACCCTTATGGTTAACAAAAAATGATAAAATTTGATTAAAAGTAGTGGCATAATCAGAATTTTTCTGGACAGTTCTTTTCTCATTTTTTTAACAAGTAATAATCTTCAGTGAAGTTTCTGAATAATAACCAATAAATGTACACTGCCTCATGGAGTCTACAAAACAGTTTCGCTGTGCTCTCATTCTCTTGATAACTGGAATTATTTTCCTCCATTTAAACTGTTCATAAAATATGCAAGGAAATAAATAGTTAGAGGAGAAACAGTGGAACTGCTTCATATTGAACCGTATATAGCAGTTGTCATTTTCCTTGCATATTTTGTTTGCCCTGAACCGTTACCTAACTAAACAGTTTTGACTTCTTTCTCCATAAAACTTTCCTAGTAAATGACAGAGAGAGCTTTACAGTCCAGTCTAATGGCTGCAGAAAGGTTTATAATATCACTGTCTAGTAGCAGGGCAGAGGAAAGTAGCTAGATGAGGCAACCTGGAGATTTTAGATTAAATAAAAACCAGAAACTTCCTTACACTAGCCATTTTTTTCCCCATAACCTTTGCTCCAGAAACTATCTTGATCTTCTCGATCACTTTCAGCTCATTAAAACATCTACAGTAAGAAGCAAAGTATATTGAGAGTCTTAAGACTTAGAAAGTAATAATAGAGAGAAGGCAACTAGAGAAAGGGAACAGTGCAAGGCACAAATGGTTTGCCAGTGTTTTGCCAAAGTTCTGTTGGCACGCTGTGCCTTTCCATCCTTTATAACAGCAGAAAAATAAAGGCGAATCAGCATATGGCTGGCATTTTTCAGCCACAGGTCTCAAGTAACTTTGCAGACGTCTTCTCTGCTCCCACTTTTTGCATGCTGGAAAAAAAAAAGTAAGTGGCTTGCCTCTGTAATAACAGTGACATGACTGCTGGGTCAGGAACATTGTAAATACGGAACAATTTCATCCAGGTATACTTCATATTATTTATTTTTGTTTTTCTTCCTATTCATAAATGAGAAAGCATCATTTTTATGTCCTCCTGCTTTGTTATCCTTTTTACTCAGAAGGGCAAACCAAAAGATAGTAGATCCTAATCCCCTGTTCTACTGCAGCAAGTAATCTTGAACAAAAACAAGCAGATGGATGAAGAGTAAGGAAAACAGCTTCTTTGTGTCCTAAATTTCCTTGCAAGGATAAAATACTGCTTTTACATCAAGTGTACAGGTTGGAATAGCAATTTGACATGAAAGGAACTTGTCCTGGAAAGCCTAACAGGTTCCCACGAGCAAAGTCTTTAATGGTCATACCTGCAAGTCCACTGAAAAATACTTCCCTTCTCTCTCACCTGAGTATAAGACTTCTAATAGGAAAATGAAGAACAAATGGGCTCATGGAGAAATGAATTGAAGTTTCATTGCATTAAGATACAATGGATTTGCTCTGATCATTTGCAGATGGAAGCACAGGGAGTGGTCTTGCTCTAGACTCCAATCTTGATAATGTTAGCAGATGTTTGGGTGTTGTGTTCTTTGTTGTTGTTATTGTTTGGTTTGGGGTTTTTTTGTTTGTCTTTTTCTGGTATTGAATTATAACTATAACCTGAAGGAAGGGTGCTGAAGCAGGAAGTTGCATAAAATTTGTGGCCTGAATGAGGGTTTGCCTCTCTGATAGTGCAAAGGCATAGGAGAGCAGAGAAGAAGCCATCTTTTTCAAGTATCAAAGCTGGGTAATAAGAGAAGTGCTAACTTTTGCAACAGGGTTGCACGCACAGTGAATGATCAATGCCAACAGTTCAATGAATGACACTGGGAACAAATAGCTAAGCACTGCAACCGGAAGCTGAAGGGTAGTCATGGCAGTCATTAAAAATGAAAAATGACTACCTTAATACATTGTGTCCCAACAAACACATACTTCCTTTTGTCATTGTTTAGACAAAAACAAAAAAAAACAAAAACAAAAAAACCATAGTGAAACCAAAAAACTAGCAGTGCGAGTCACACAATATTGAGGAGTGGTATCCTGATAGGTTCTGTCATAGTTGAGCAGTGATACATGCCCAAATGCATGATTGAAAACCTGTCTGAGACTGTTTTACTGGAGGGTATTCCAGCTCATTTTCACCATGCTATTTCTGTACTAGCAAGAAACAAAGAGAACTGCAAGGACTCCCCTAGCTGTGATCATCCACCCTGTGTTCCTGTTGCTCACAGAACATCTGGGATTGGCTGCCAAGGAAGAGGCTCTGTGTCATCAGTTGTGCATGATGCACAAGGTAGTACAACAAAATTTACCACTGAATAGCAGAAGATGAATTAGAGACTATTTGGATCAAAATCATGACATAATGAGATGCCCATCTGGCAGCACTTCCAAGAGCAGTAGACTAAAAAACCTCAGAGTTTTAGAAGTCAATTGGACCATGAAATTCCTGAACCAAACTCAGCGTATTACTCTTAGCATGGGAAGCACCACTCTTCCCTCTTCTATGTCTAAACTTTGTCTTGCTTTTTACTTTAGCAAATTTCAGTCAAGAGTGCATTAATACATCTTCCACTAAGTCTGCTAACCCATTCTCATCTGGTTTGAGTATTTCTTTATTGACACTACATACTGCTGTTCCAAGAAGTCTGCACAGTCAGCCCAGCACTAACGGACACAGCTGCCTAGTAGTTTCCCATTTATAAGCCAGATCCCTTCCAATGCAATTCTTAGGATAAATTAAGCACTGAAGAATTAGAGCAATGAAAATAAGCAGAGTGATCACAGAATCGAAATTAAATTTATCATCAAAATAAATACCTAATGTTAGGTTGTTTGGAACTGTCCAACTGTGTATTTGTGATCTTAAATCAGAAATGCATGGTAGATCAATTCATTCCTACAGCAACCCCACAATATCTAGGAATCCAGTGGTTATAGAAGCAAAGAAGAAATAAGTTTCAAAATTCCTTGTTGATCCTTCCTCATATGTATAGATCTTTCAGCTGAGTGGTCTGAATTCTCAGATTAATTGGTGTGGGTCTTTCTCAGTTCTTTAATGATAGCTTTATACCTTGTCCAAAAAGGGGTTGTGCAAACATTATGTCAGTGAAATATAGCACAAAAAATTATGGTTACTAACTCTGGAAAACATTATTGAGGTTTCAATTACTGTTTTGAGCAAGTTTAAAGAAATATGTCAAACAGAACTGTTATCTAGAAAGGCCAAGTGAGCTATACTTCTGAATACCCACTGCTCTGATGACTGCAGCAATTGCCTCTGACCCATATGTTTCTGGAATATCTTTGGGATCCAGTATCATGATAGACGTAAAGGAAAGTTTATGCAGCCAATACAGAAAAAAAAAAGTTGCCTCTCTATTTTGGATTATTAACACCTTTGACTACCCAGAAACATATCTCTATGCAACTGTGAAGTCACACTGATAGAAAATTTTAGATGGTTTAGGAGTAAAAAAAATTAATGTCTTCAAGCGTATCAAGGGATGAATAAGAATTCTGACAACCTAAATTTTTGAATTTCAGCACTGGTAAGTACATTTTTGTGGGACTGTGATGCCAAAGCCCTTTTATATATCTAACCTTATTTCTTCTATAGTGTTATCAATTTACCTAGACCTACCCCTGAGTAAAAGTACTACTCTGGGTAAGATTATTATAATTTGACCTTTAAAGACAATTTCAGAACATCCTACTTTAATTTAATTTTATAAGTGACATTAACACCTATCAAATACTACAGATGCTCTTAGAAAATATTAGAATGAACAGTGTATGCATAAAAAGTGGCAACAGAGCACCTACTGCACCTTAAGATGTAACTAGCTCATAAAAATATCTTCAGTCACATTAACATCCATAAAAGAAAGAAATAGGGCTGCAAAGTCCTTTTCTCCTAATGCACAACCTTCCCAAAAAATTGTGAAGAACCCAGGAACAGATAATCTGAAGGCTCAGCAACATGGGAGTAATTACATCCTAGAAGGACAAATGCATTTCAGAAAAAAGAGTATTGCTGTATCATATCTCTAAGGTGAAGTTCAGATCAGCACAAGGGTCAGTAGAAGACTTGCTTTCATGTAAATCTTAATAAAGCCCAACAAAAATGCAAATTACCAATCCTTTAAAAAAAAGTGACTGAACTGAGAAGTCTGTATGAGTTTCACTTCCAGTATGAGTTCCAGCAATCAAGCTTATCTGATGCTCACATAAAGAAGGAAAGGATGTGGGGTCTCATCTAATCTAAGTCTCAATCCAAGTTTTCATAAAGTAATATCGAAATTCTGAATTTTGAAGACTACATTTTTGGAATGTAAAGGTGTCAGTGTGGTAGATCTTAAAGGTAATATTTTCATTTGTAATCTCCAAGCACATCTGTATTTGAATATTGGATTTGTTTATCTCCTGTAATCTGATTTTCAGATTTCAGAATTTGATAATTAAGACCTGTAGATATCTAGCACCAAACTTTTAACTTAGGAATTTTCCATAATTTACATATTTGAAAATGTTACTACATATATGGTGTAAGCATTTATTTGAAGGTACAATCATTTAATATTTTTATTTTTTAATAGAATTCAAGTTTGGAAGATGAATAATTTTTTTCAGAAAAAAACAAAGTCTTATCTAACTATAAGGCTAGTGGGGCCAAATCTAAAGAGAATTTAAATATTTCTTCACCTAAACTCTTAAAATTTTGAGTCAATGCTTACAATAGTCTACAATAAACAATACATTTTTTTTAGGAAAAATAAATCTTAGTTCTGTCATACTAAAGTACAGCTAAGACAAGGTATTTTTCCACCAGCATTAGGTATTGTTGAACAATTAATTTTTTTTGCAATATTAGTGATCATATGATTCTTCATTTGATGCCTCACCGCATTTTCAGATAATTTCTGTAAGACAAATGACAATACACTCTAGACTAGCTTAACATTAGTTCAGAATCTGGGTCCTCTTCATAATATTGTCTAAGAAAATGCATATGCAGTCCCTTAGGGCCATTGGACAGATGTGAGAGAATTTTGATGTGGCCTTATGTATCTGCAGATGGGCTTTCATTTCCACCTCTTACTCATCATCAACTCTGAAGGATATTAAATTAAGTTCAGCTTGCATAGGAACCGCACTATGTTAAAACAAGCTTTATGTGGATCTAAAGCAATTGATTTGGCCCATGGCTATCTGGCTTATCACATCCTTCTGTAACAACTCTTATCACCATTAAGATAGAGTTCTAAAGGGCATTGCTTTATTTTCATTGTGAGTTTCTGATTTTTCTTGCTTTGCAACCAAGGCCATATATCTTCTTCTTATTTTTTTTCCTTGGCAGTCTGCACTACATTAAAAAGACTTTGACACACCTGTATGTGTTTTGCAATTTTTTTTTTCCCCTCTAAACAATCACCATCCTCACAGCTCAACATGCATTTCCTCTGGTATGCTTTTGTTTGTATGTACAATTGTTGCAAAACAATATGCATCTTTTTAATGATGTTATCCTCATCAGATTTGTATCAGGCATCCTTTGATTATATCCCTTTGATTGTATAAACCATTAGTAACCTACTATGGATATGTGATTCAAGAAATGTACTTTTCCTCCTTTGCCTTGAAGACTATCCATATATATTTTGAGAAGCATGAGGTAAATGCTACCTTATCTGCCCTATCTCCTGTTCTACCCTACCAGGAAACTGGTTATTTCATCCTTACAAAAGAAAATTCTATGCGAGTTTGCCCCACTTGAGCACAGCAGGAAGAGACCTATAAAGACAGAGCTGAATAAAAGAATATTTGTCCTTTGCGCTAACAATCCTACTGGGGGACAAAGGCAGGTAGATTCCTCTGCCACAGGGATTAGAGGAAGGCATAGGAAAATATAACCATCTGCTCCTTTTACCCATAGTTATCCTTTCAATCCATAGGTTTCCTACCTACAGAACTTTTTACCTTCATTCAAATTCAAAGTTCCTTTTAAGTATTTGTGCATGTACCTTTTCCACAAAATTTTCCCTATCCACATTGGGAATAGCATACATGAACAGAATAAGCTTGGAAAATTCAAAGAAAGAGATCTCTCAGCAAACTTTTACCAGAGTTAACTTCACTTAATAAATTTGATTGTTCTTTATAGCTAAGAGAAACACACACTTGTTATCAGAACTGACATATATGTGTTATAGAAGTTGATAAGAAACATTTTAAACTTTGGAAACAGAAATACTGCAACACTATTAAACGATCTGCAAAAATAGCATCATGCAACTTTAGGAAAAGAGAAATTATAAAAAACGGGCAACTGACACAATCTATTTGAAATACTTGAAAAAAGTTGAGAAAAGGGCAAAATAATTAGGAAAAAGAGTTCCCCAGAAACTTCTGAAAAGGCTGCATTTTTTCTATGTCCAGAATAAAGGAAAATTCCAGAGAGAGTGGAATTTCACCCAGAAGAGAAATAATCAGTTCTATTACCTGTAAAAGAGCAATGAAATCATTTAGAAATCTGATGACACTTGAAATGGCTCTCCTGTGAAGGCCAAATTCTCTAGCACACATGCATGAAACTTCCTTGAAATTGACAGAACTACGCCAATTTTCAAACGCAGAGAAATTAACCCCAAACATAGCTGCATTAGAGTCCCATTATGAATATGAAAACAATACTTTGTCAACAAGTTTTTCTTAATTCACAAAGGTTGACATCTACACCACAGAAGAGAGTTTCTAGAAGGCTGCATACCCTAATTAAAGGCAAAGAGAGGTAATCTACTGTGCCCCTGCTGGAGGTGAAACATCCTACAAATGCCACAACATAATTTGCATCACTATCATTACTGCTCATAACCAAGTTCTATGATCTTGAGATATAATTAATGTAGATGGAGTTGCATACACATAAAACAGGAATAGCTCTTTTCAAGATGTCTTTGATCCTACTCGTAATTAAACCCCACATACCCAAATATAGGATAGAACAGATTCTCAGAAACATTTGCATAAAGGTCTCCAACTCTGTTGTACATTCCATCCACAGCTCCCAGAGGGCTAAGGGTCTCATTTTTCACACTTCGAAATCAATGATGTTTGTGACCAGGTTACACTGAAATTTTGGGCATTGCTTCACAAAACCATTCAAAATAGTAAAATAGGATTATATATACTTTTTAGGTCACCGTGGAGATTTTTCATGCATTTCAGCATGAAAATCACATCTGTGCACATCTGTGGTAGCTCTTAATCTACTTTTTGCTTTCATTTTTGACAGTTTTCTGCTATTGTTCCATTCTGATTCTTCTGCTGTCTGCTTCCACCCTTCCTGATTCCTTTGCTGTGACAGCAAAGACTACCAATCATGTCTGATATGCACAGTGTAGTGGCTAAAATCTGTATCATGCTACTGCTAGGAAAGCTTTTAAACTGCAGTACCTGCAGTTTATTTTGTTTTATTTGTAGAGTATATATTTTAATTATATTTTGAAGTACCTATGTTATAAAGGTCTTTCTGTTATGCTATAGAATGGACCAAAGATAGACATATGTACTCACCTACAAACAAATAAGCATACAACTGTGCATAGACATTTTCTTCATAGACACTAACCAGGTGATGCTCCTAGAGTGACCTGGATATTTAATAACATACAGAGTGAAATACATGTGACCAGCTGAGTAGACTCTTGAGATCTCCTTTGCCTGTGCTGGTAAGTGAGGGCAAATGCTTTGTGAATCCACCTAACATGGCCTCCCTGCTAATGGAGCACAAAAAGATGTTCATTAACACAAAGAATAAAAATGGAATTTCTGTCTGCCAGATTATCCTGGCATTAGTAATATTTCCACGCAGGCTAAAAGATCAGTTTGTCACTGTTTCATTTTTCTGTTGGTGAAAAATGCTGTCCTTCATAGAGATCTTATAATTGTATCACTGTATCATTTATAGCCAGAACCAGTCCTCAAATGTGGGCTTAGGTAGATTCAAATAACATGGCAGTCTTGTGCTGGAACTCTGGGATAAACATATCCCTGCTATGAAACAACATTTTTTCTCCATAGGCATTTCCATTAATTGTTATTATAGATATTATCAAAAATAGAACATAAAAAGCCTATATTACAGCTTTTGCATCATCAGTATTCCTGGCCTATGATTTGCCTGGGAGACCTTTACATCATCGGGTATAATATCCTTGTGCATAGTCTCACTGCTTCATACATATGAAGTTCACAGCTTCCTTGGGTCCATACCAGCCCATGACTGAGAATGTGAGCAACCATAACGACATCAGAACCAAGCTACAACTTAACAGAAGCATGGGGCAAACTGCTGAGTCCCATTCAGTGTACTTACCCAGCTTGCTGATAGGAAATATCTAGACAAAAAAGGATTAATCACTGTTTTTGTAGGGGGTGACAGGCCCTATTTGTGACATATCCCTTTATGGTTACTGGCACTGATATCTGTGGTAGGAGATGCCACTGAGACAAGAACAGATACATGAGAGCCAGTTGTTGCTGTTTCTTAATTAGTTTCTCATTCTGCCTGTTAAATTCCAGTAATGTTTCCTGTTTGTTTTCATGAAATTAGATCTTTTCTTCTGCACAATATCCACTGAATTACACTGAATTGTAGTGTTTATAAACCCACAGAGTACCAGAACACATAATCTACCCTAAAGCAGTAGAGTAAGACGACAGGAAGACTTCTGAAACAGGCTGATCCATTATTTCCCATACCTCTGTTCCCCTATAAAGTCACAGTGATGTCCCAGGTATAACAGGTAAATACTGGTACAGTCCTCAATACTCCCCTCTCTGACAAAGAGGCTAAGATCAACCAGCCACTTACTCCTCTCTCATCATAGTGCCTGGCCATAAACGGCTGTCGCGTTTAATGCAATTTCTTAAAACTTCTCTTGGCAAAATACTTTTATTCTGGCCTTGATGCAGATTTTAGGATTTGGATCATTTTCCTATTTTAGCAGAATTTAGAAAATTCCCGTTCTATAGTAGATGTCAACTAAAAAATAATTTGAAATAAACAAAAAAAAAAAAAACCAAATCCACTTTTAAAACCTACAGCAAATTATATTCAGAGAATAACATGCCACTAATGCCATGCACATTTCCAGTGGTATGAAAGAACTCTTGTTTTATTCAAACAATTACATCTTCTGGATACTATGAATAAAGTAGATGGGCTCAAGTTGTGGGGATTTAATTTTAAAACACAGTGACAAAAAAAAGCAACACGCACAAAAAAGCAAATACAACCAAGCAAAAGAAACCCCTATCAATAAGGGTTAGATATTTAACCTGCATGAAAGAAACTGAAAGTACTTTGATTTCTTAGGATATTTCATCTTTTAAAATCCTTATCCTCAAAATCAATGGAAATATTTCTGTTTTGAAAGCCTGAAAATCTTACTGGGCATCTCGGCCTTATCTTTACCTTGTCAGGAGATACAATGACTATTGCAGTTCCTTGAATCTTAGTCAGGGCATTACAGCAGGTCAATTAGGAGCTAAAAGCCTCAAAAATATCAGCACCAAGATGGAAGTCTCATCCAAGGCGATCTTATGACAGTCTTGTGACTAAGAAAACCCCTGAAGAAGCTTTCCGTGAGAAAGTAACAGAGGCTTACTCCCAGTCTATCTTTTAATTCTGCATAACATTCACTGGGAGTTTTGATTATGTGTGGGTTAAAGATTGCATCAGCAATTTGTCATCTTGGTAAAAATTATACGATAGAATTCATAGCAGCTTTAAATCAAGGAGAACGCTTACACCTGTGTATATTTGTTTGCAGAATGACAAATGATTTTCACTGTAGACAGTGCAGCTGAAAAAATATTAGCATTTGTTTTTAAATAATGTCTATGTCGTTCAACTATTCTTAATTTTTTTTCTGATTGCAGACCTATAAAGAAAGGTTTTCAAATACATTTCCTAATCCATGCTTTGAAACTCAAGTCTTTCTTGCAACAGTTACCAGTTTTGACTACAAGAAGTTAAAATTTAGAGACATTTACAGTGACAAAAATGAAAAATTTATATATTTATACATATATATACATATTTATTTAGCAATGGGTAGACTGTTTTAAATATGCTCCTTTTTAAAATGCAGACTACTTCCTGGCCATAGGTTTACAGTATATTCTAATTATTATCAAATAATCCATTGTTGTCTGCACAGGCTATTACTATAATCAGTTTTAGTTATTTCCTGGCTTAGCCCTGTTTTCCTGTGTTTCTGACACTCTTTTCTCCCTGGCTTCATCTTCCTAGTGGGTGACAGATGGATTTTCACCAAAGCAAAACAAGATACGGGTATCAGAGATGGCTTGTCATAAGCAACCAGCAAGAAGATCAGCTGCCATAGGACTGAGAGATGCTCAGCTGCTGACAGAAAAACCCTCCTGGATCAGATGAGAGAGCTCTGAGGATGAATTCTGACTATTGCCTGGCCTAGCACATTATTAAAAATTGTTCACAATGAGTACAAACATGATGCAAAGTGCCACCAGCTCTGGATTCGAAAAAGAGTTCTGAGCTCAGATTGACTTCCTTTAATTCATTTACACACCTCAGGGCTAGGGGGAATAATGGCCACCTAAGAAGCGTCATTATAAACTACTTTGCATATATATGTATTGCACATCTGTTAGGAAGTCACATTAAGGAGAGTGCAGTAGCCCCTGAACATGGCAAATTCCTTCTTCCAGCATCTGAGATGGACGGTAGCTTCTGTTTTCCTGAGCAATAACGCAGTCTAGGTTATAACAAATGATAACAAAAAGGTTTGCTTTTGCTTCATCATTTTATGCTGGGGCAATATTTCTTCCCCTGATGTCACTAGTTTAATTTTATTAAGAGAATAATGCCTATTCCACTGAAATCTGCTGAGATAAAGCAATTATGTAATGCAGAAGTTCTGCAAACCTGCTCCAAATACTGTCAATCCATAATTTGTGCTCTACATGTCTGAATTGGTTTTAGCACTCTGAGAGCCAGCTTCTGGTTCACACATTTAACGAGGGTAACTGAAAGCTCAAAGTGCATGCATTTCAACTTCTTGCAAGTTTCATGAACATAAAAATAGGAAGATGTCCAAAAGAGGTGCATATATCACTTTTATAACACAACGTTGCTGTTTTCAGAGCAAATTGGGTGTGTAGTAAAATGTGCAAGTGATGAGATAGAATTAGACTGCTGTAAATGCTTCACAACCATACTGGGTCACCAGGAATAAAGCTGTCCACATTTTTCCTCGCTCACTGAACACAGGATGCTCATGTTGAGGTTTTTAGTCTGTGGTTTCATACTGGGCATTTTACCTATAAGCCAGATTTAGACAGGAAGGGAGGTCCCAAAAAGCCCAAATTGTGAGAGACCTTTAGACTTTGCCTCCTCTCCCTTCGCGAAGTAGCTGACCAAGTGTGCAAGTACTCTGCCTTGGAACAGGGTACTATTGCTTGGGTTTGGATGTGCAAATGTCTGAGGGTGCAAAGTCTGTCTAAGGCAGCAGCCTGCTGACAGCTGATCAGCAAAGTAAGTGTAGGCAACTAGGAATAGATACCAGCTAAAAGCCAGGTCTCATTACTTGATTGAGACAAAATAGCTGCAGAAACAGAGATTCTGGACAGTATTTCAAAGCAAAGCAACAGTTTTTATCAGTATAGGATGCCATATTGTAGTCATATGAGAGATAATGGGAACAGTGTGGACTCCAAAATACTGCTGATAGTTTGAAAATCTGCACTCATGCAGATTTTCCACTCATGTGGAAGACATGCTGTAGCTGCCGTCTGCTATGAAATTAACAGTGCTTTACACTCTCCCAGCTTAGGAAAGATCTTGATAGATGTCATTATCAGAGTAGTGATATAAAAACAGTGAAAAACCTGAGGAGAATCACAATCACTTCTCATATTTCTAGATACTTTTTTTCTAAACTCACCAAAATACTCTTGAAATTCTAGTTATAAATTAACAGATTTCCACAACTATCTTGAACACAGACCTGTAGTACTGACAAATAATGAGATATTTGGATTGAACTTCTCATAAATATTGCATGAAATTTTATGTCTTTACATTCCACCAATAGAGGAAAGTATCTTTTAAGGCAATATATTGTTCATGCATCACAACTGCATGTAATAGTTTTCCACTGTATTGCTTTTAGATTCATTAACATTCATACTGTTGTCTGCCACCTCATTTGTTTCAGTGTTTGCTTTGAATTTGCCTTGCTGAAATAGTTTCACACTGTGCTTGCTCTGGATCATCTGCTGTTTCTATTTGACTAATGTTTTTACTGTATGTGTATATTTTATATATTTATATAAATTCTGTGCTGACTTATGCACATCCATAGACACAGTTATCTTTTGGGACAAAGCCTAAAGCCCAAATTTAAAATCTTGTGAGTGATCTTCCCTAAGAATAACGAAGTCAGGTATTCTTTTTCCACAAATGCTGCTCACTGATAAAGAATGCATAAAATACTTCCTCCTCCCAAAATAGATTTTTGCTTAGTTCTATATGTTCTACGCATAGCTTGACTCGAAGCTGGATTCAAATTGATCCTCTACCTCAGTGCCTATCACAGAAGTCTTAGAAACCCACTCTCTTAAGACACAAAGGTCTGTTTTGCAAGAAATTTGTTTTGGAGGCTTACATGAAGCAGTGGACTTGTTTAGTCTAAAAGGAATGGAGTTATCAGGCTGCACAGCCTCAATCGGCAGGTGTAATTTTCCAATCTTCAGCACCATACTCAATAACTTATGCTGGATATACATGGAATACATGATAACTTCTCTAGAGAAGGCCTTTCACTTTGCACAGCTTAGAGGAATCAGGATATTTTTACTGCCTGCAGCTATTTTCTTTTTTTCGCTCTTCATGGATCAGAGCATCTTGAGAAGGAACGGGATAGTGCTCTTCTAACTTATATGAACATCCAGATCATGTCATTTGTTTACAACAGTACTGTGCTGATTTGCAGAAAAAAAAAAAAAAAAAAAAAAAAAAAAAAAAAAAAAAAAGGAAAAAAAAGTCAGAACATAAAAAGGCTTAGGAAATGAGCATTCTTCATGCACACAGCATATTGCTTTCATTATTGCCCTTTGACTATCTATTTGTGCAGTCAGTGATGAAAAAGGTATCAATACCAAAACCCGCAAATATCAGATCTTGTCCCTTTAGCTCAGAATCTTAAAAAAAAAAAATTCAATCCAAAGAAGCAATTTAGAACTAAAATTTCAAGTCTTCATGATAAGATGTTTTCATATCAACCATGGAAAGAGAGCATCAAGTCTCCCAGATATTCATCCTCAATAAAGCAAATGTATTTAAAATGAAAAAAAAAAAAAAAAAAAAAAAAGCAAAAAAAGCAGCCTGCCTGTCTGCATTGTGCTATTCTGAATCAGTTCACAGTAAAAGCAGTGGATGTGGCATAAGTGTCCAAAAGGATAGTTAAGATGGAAAACACAAAACACAGTAATAAAATGATCAAGTGTTAGTACAGACTAAAGTTAAGGGACAGTTTAAGAAACTGTGTCTCCAAGTCGGACTTTTTTTTTTTTTTAACTAATTGAACTCTATTCTAGAATACTTTAAGAATAATAACTTCAGGACACTTGATAGTTATTTCTGAGGATCTGTAGAGAGTGACTTAAAGTAACCTCCAAAGGTGCACATGGTGGCTGCCTTTACAGAAAATAAAAGTGAAGTTTAAGGAAACAACACACAACAATAATTGACCAGTGTGCAATTCTTGGAAAAACCCAGTAGCAAATAATCAAAGTATCTGAATATTGCTGTTGGGTTAGGTTGGCCAGCACTCAGAAGGCCTTCCAGACATTCTCTCATTCCCCCTATTTGATAGGACAGAAGGAGAAAATAAGGTGGAAAATCTCATGGATAGCAACAGAGACAGAGAGATCACTTACCAATTAACGTCACAAGCAAAATAGATTCAACTTGGGAAAATTTAATTTTATTTACTGCCACCTAAAATAGATTTGAACATTGAGAAACAAGGATAGATATTACAACTTTTTCCTCTCCACCTGCCTTTTCCCCAGGCCCAGCCTCATCCCTCCATTTCCAACCCTTCTAACTCTTGCTCTTCAACAGCACAGGGGGCTGGAGAATGGGGCTGAGGTCAGTCCCTGACAGCTCCTCTTTGCCATCCCTCCCTCCACGCTCCGTGCCCTGCCCCAGCTGGGCCTCCCCAGGCGCTGAGGGAAAGCCCTGCTATACTGAACTGTCCTGATCAGGGCTGCTGGGTATCTCTGCTCCAGCTGTGCCTTGGAGCCCCTCCTGTCCTCTTTCTCCTCTCCCCCAGGTGCAAACAGGGTTGTTTCACTCCCTGTTCACATCTCCCAACAGTGTTGTGCCCTCCCTTTCCCAGGATTTCCCTGAGGCATCCCCCCATGGCTGTTTAGCTCAGTTGATACCCGTGGGGGACCACTGGAGGCTGTGTCCAGCACAGGAGTGTTTAGGGTTATTTTCTAGTCAGTGACATTTAACTAACCCAGTAGCACTTTCATTCTGTTTGGCAATGGGGAAGCCTCAGCCAGCAAGTTGTGCCCAGTTTGGGTATTACATTATCAGAATGAAGGAGATCAGTCAAAACAAAACAGAAGGCAGAAATAAGAATATTTTAGCAAATGAGATACAGGAAAGGCAGAAAGAATTAATGTTATTGTGTTAAAATTAAAAAAAAAAAAAACAAAAAATGGGAGCTGATAGGATGGGAGACAAACAGACGAAGAGACATCAGAACAGCTTTCAACTGTCCATTAGTCAAAGACAAAGAAGAAAGGCATTAATTGTTTCTCATGCCTATTTCTGGCGTATGAAGAAATACGGAACTTCAACAAGGAAGGCTTAAGCAAGCTATTAGAAGAGTTGTCAAGACAAAGAAAGCCCTAAAATAGCATGCCCATGAGAGCTGGGGGAACTCCATCACTGGAAGGGTATAAAGCCCATAGCCTGCGAGTTGCATGTGGCCAAGGACAGCTAGTAATGAGGTCACGTAAGAACATAAACTTTCAACATTATTTCATGTTTTTTAGCAACATTTTCATGAATTGATTGCATGTAGCTTGTGGAATGCATAGAAAAAAACAGAATGCTGTGGAGGGGAGGGTGCAGACCAGTGCTAACTTCACCTCTAGTGCCTGCTCCATATACTCAGTCAAATACAAACCCATGTGCATTAGGAGTAAAATGCAGTGACTACCAATAATAATATTTCAACCTGCTTAATGTCAACTCAATAGAAAACAGAGCCCAGAAAAAAACAGCAAAATTCTGGACAAAGGAATGAAGAAAAAGTGTTCAGTGGATAATGGAAGGTAGTATTTTTTTTGTTGTTGAGAATAATAATATGGCACTATATGAATAAACATGCTGCCAAATTCGCTGCATATCAAGGAATTTTTCATAAAGACAAAGTAAGGGAACTGAAAAAAGTCTCATCTCAACATTTCTTTTTTCCCCAGTTATGTCCACTTAAATGGACTGTTATAAAAGTGAGTTATGTGGTAGCAAATCAAAAAAATCAAAATCATTTCCTGATGGTGAGTTTACTAATCAATGTATGCAAAGTGCAGCTGATAAAATTTGTTCTGATTAAAAAAACTTTTTTCTAAAATCAGGTTTGTCTCACCAGACTATATCCAAGTGAACTGAAGAAGTAGGAAAATCTTAACAAAAGAAATTTGAAGATTAAATATGCTCATTTCAAATTTAATGCTTCTGTGGTAGATTAAAGTAGATAAAGGTGCTACAGAGATGGCTCAATCTGCCGTCTTTATTAGAGATATTGACAATGAGTATAATGTCACTGAAGAAACTATTTATTTGATGCCATTGAAACCCACAACTAAATCTCTTGTTTTGTATGAAACATTAAAAATTACATTTAAGAGATTTTTTTAACCTTTGTCAGCATACCTGACATACCTGACGACACCCTGCTGATAATTGGTAAAGAACAGTGACTTATTAATAGAAGGCTATGCAGTTGCTGCCGGTAACTCACGTTTGATGAAATATCACTGCATCATACATGAAGAAAAAGCATATATGGATAATGTCATGCAAATGACGTAATGTCATGCATCATCAAATCTGTGAATTTCAAAAAGTCCAAAAGATTGAATCATCACCAATTTCAGGAATTCCTTAAAAGTACGGATGATGATTATGGGGGCATTGTTTACTCTTCTGAAGTAGGGTGGTTATGTCAGGATAAAATGCTTAAAGGATTGTTATGATTTGCAAAATGCAATCAAATCCTTTACAAAATCAAAGAGAATATTTATGCCAGAACTTGAAGATGAAAATTGGTTCACAGATCTATCATTTTTGGCAGAGTTGACTGCTCATTTAAATGAGATAAACATGTGCCTTCAAGGTGAAAATCAACTTATTTCTGCAATGTTTCAAGCCACAACAACATTTGAAGTGAAACTTTAATTACGGCCAGCTCAAGCAACAGCAAAAAATTGTATGCATTTGGATACATTGGCTAAATACAGTCCTATGAACAAAGAAAAATATGCAGTCTTGTCTTTCGTTTTGGTAAAGGAATTTGAGAATGGGTTTTAAGATTGGCAAGAAAATCCATTTTCAGTCGACATAAATACATTAGCTGTGATTTTCAAATGGAATGTTCAAAGTTGCAATCAGACATTCAGCCCCAAGAAAAATTTCATTGTGTCTCTTTACTAGACTTTTATAAGACATATCATACCTGAGAACAATACTCTCGCTTTACAATCAGGCCTAATTCAAGTCATTGCTTTTCAGCAGTACCTAAATTCGTGAACAACTATTTTCAAGGATGAAACACACGAAGAGTAAGATTTCATCAAAAAGCTCTCATGAACACCTTGAGAACTCACTATGAATTGCAACTATTTCTAATGAACCAAACACTGATGCATGAGTTTCACAAAATAAAGGTAAAATATCCTACTAGTTTTTGCATTCTCTTTTTTTAATACTTAATAATAATAAATATGAAAAAATACTTATATTGATTAACTATATTATATACTTTATAAGCAGCCCAAGCCAAGCCAAAAGGTTGGGTATCCATTCTTTAAATAAACTAACACAAGGACCAACCATGGAAGACATACTTAGGACTGATTTCACTTTAAGGCATAGGAATGGACTAGATCAACCTTCTGAATCCTACAATTTTTTTATTACTCTTTCATTTATAATAATTCTATAGTAGTACAAACGCTCTGTTCTCCTCTTCTTCCCTCTGATGGGAAAACGTATAAGAGATTCTTTTCTACTTCTGAATATTCAGTTCCTTTTATCCCACATTCACACTGCCAACCTGTGAAATGAGGAAACACTAAACAAGTGCTTCTGAAATGAGGCACAAATGCTGAATTAACGAAGCCAGTTATAGATAAGTAGAAAAACCTGCACAGGAACACAAGGGACTAATGGTCCTGGCATTTGGTCTAGTTTCAAGACTACAACTTTTCCTTCAGCTGGATTTTTCTAAGACCTTGAGTCTTGTAAGGCAGATAAAATAAGAAAATCCAAATCTTCTACACCAACTTCTGTAATTAAATTCTCCTAAATATAGTTAAAATGAAAATATGATATCGATAGCAGTTTATTTAATGCAGACAAGTTTTCCGTTTAGTTGGAAGAAGGCAGCAAATCCTGACAAAACGCTTCACATGAATCCTTAGGGTAAAGAGGATTTTTCTCTACAGAGCATAAGAAATATGAAGGGACATGAAGAATAATTAATTGGAATCTCTAATTAAACAGTAGAGCCTAAGAGATAACTTTGTGTCATCCGGAAATGTTCTCAGGAAGTGACATTGTCTAAAATGAAAGTCCAGATGTCGATTAATTGCAATTCAGGCAACCTTGAAACCAAACAGAAAGTGACACAAAGGTGTGAAGCTTCTGCAAAAATGTCCCTGTAGGATTAAAAGGATAAAGCATTTTGAATGAAGATAAGTAGGACAAGAACTTTGCCACATCACATGTTTTCCCATTTAGGAACTGACAGGATAAACCACAGGCAGTTGCCTTGAGCACTGCTTTATATTCAGGGTGTGAAGTAAGGAAAAGGAAGTGCGAAAGGATTCGTGGTTTGATGTTGAAAATTATCAAGGCTATCTAAAGAGAGTCAGTTCATCAGATAGGAAAGTAGGAACACTAGGGAGGAAGAGGGTTGAGTATTAATTTTTTTTTTTTTTTTTTTAAGAAAGAACATTAAGGTAAAAGATTTGAAGTTTCTTTCATGTTGAGCATAATCTAAAGATTAGAGTTATCCAATGCTTTCTGTGGAAGCTCATTCACAGAAATAGTGCGCCTGAGCAAAAGAATTGACATGTTTAATTATATCACTGTTCCACCTAATTTGGTACCTTTTCATCAAGACTTACTAGTACCTCACAATGTATCACAGCAAAGTGTGAGAAGCACCATATAAGATTACTGCGCCCTTAGGGAAGATATCTTGCCAACCCCTGTTATTTAGTAGTTGCTTTATGTCCTGAATCATGAAGGTTTATATCTCGCATAAATTTTCTATCTGGCTTAATATAACTGTTCTCCTTATTCACAGAAATGTTTATTTCTGATATTGTATCTTGCGGTAATTACTTAAGTATGCCAGTTTGTCACTGTATTAAAGGGAAATTAATTTTATTGTTATAATATATGTTTCCTTCCAAATTCACTGAATCTCTATTTGTGCTTCTCTGACACAATGAAACAATGCATATTAAAATTAATCATAATTTTATACATCACTAATAGCATACTACTCTTTTCACTGTCATTATACGACATTATTTTCAATTCCTTTGAGATGAAAACGAAGCATTCTGGACTCCAGATTTTAAAAGACATAGTTTAACATACACAATCATTTGCTTCCAAAGCAAAAAAGTCTACATTTCTCAAACAAATTGCGATGCCTTGTTCTCTTGCAGTGAAAAAATAAACTTGCATGCATTATTTTTGGTGTAACTAAAATTGGGATACAAATTTAAAGGTCACATTGTAAATGTGGATATTTAATTCCATTATTCTACCCTGAAAAGTCATTGCTTTTATGTCATGCATTTTCATTAGATCTTTCCACATTTTGTCTGTTAACTATTCTGCACTATTCAGACTGAGAGGACAAATGTTGAAATACATGTTCTTGATTTACAGTAGTATTTGCAACATTGGTAACATTCAAATCATACCAACACTGCAGGAGAATTCACACTGAAGTATGTAATGGACTGGACAAAGCCTATTAAAAAGAGAGAGAGAGAGAGAGAGAGAGAGAGAGAGAGAGAGAGAGAGAGAGGGAAAGAGCGAATGAGAGAAAGGAAGGAGGAAAGGAGTGAGGGAAGGAGGGAAGAAAAGGAAGAAAGGAGGAAGTGAGGGAGGAAAGAAGGGAGGAAGGAAGGGAGGAAGGGAGGGAGGAAGGGAGGAAGGGAGGAAGGGAGGAAGGGAGGAAGGGAGGAAGGGAGGGAATGAACTTTTTGCTTGTGTGATGTCAATTTTCATATTGCAGTGGGAAAATATAAGAAAGATCTTCATCTGGGATTTTCCCAACAACTGTGCCCTAAATTGCACAGGTAGAAGCAGAGCTGGGCTGGCACTCAGAATGCTATCAGCCTTTTCCTTCTGTTTTTAAGAGATGCAGTAAAGCTAAAGGTCAAGTACTGTGTTTTGTTGGCAACTTATTGGAGGAAAAAAAAAACAAAAAAACCACCATTGGCTGTGACTCATCGTGTTCTCTTCACAACACCAAACATGTAAAATACAGTGATGGTATCAACCTTAGATTGACACCTATCCTCATATGTTTTTCATTCTTATGTTATTCTTAGTAAAAATTAGTAAAATAGCCCACATCAGAATCTGAACAGTTAGCATCTAAATTTATAGCATACAGTCACTTTGCACTTATCCTTCACTGTAAAACCTGATCTAGAAAGTATTTGAGATTGTCCAACTGTTTGTTGTCATCTCTTGCATGCTGTTGCTACAGTAGGTCAAACTGTTCCCTTCAGATGATTTTCAGATAATTCCAGCATTTCAGATAATTCTAGTATCCCTTGGACAAAAAGATATCTGTCACCTTGGACAAAAAGATATCACAAGGACCTAGCTTGGATTCTAGCAGGATTGTAGTTTACACTGTTGTCACTCTGCTGTGCTCAGGAAGAGTAAAGGAGTCTGAAACTGAATGTTAACTTCATTTACATCAACCCCATAATCCTGTTACAAAATTTGTCTAATGTCAATTGGCCGTAATGTCAGTGGAAATCAAGCACAGAAATGTGATCCTTACATTTTGTTTATCCAATGTTCTCAGTAAAAACTGAACCAAGATGAAATTATAATTTAAAACAGTGAAGCAGCTTTGCAGGCAATGGCAATTGAATATGTGGAAATCAAGTTTACTCAATCAAATGGCAAGCAGAACAAAATCAAATTATGCACTCTACTAAAACATTCTTTTAATAACAACAGAACAAATGCATGCCTTCCAAGTTTCCCATGGGTTTTATTAAAGTAAGATATTCAGCAGCTAGCTTTCTAGACCCGTGAAGAAGCTATACTCAAATCTACCTTACTTTTCAATTTCAATGGATTGCTAATTGAAGTGAGAATTGTCTAGAAGTGGGTTGGTAGTATCTGTAGGTTTGTGATTTGATTATGGAGACTTTCACCTTTGGCTGATCAGATCATTTCCTGTGAAAGTCAAAAAATCTGAGGCCTCAGTTCATGAATTCACCACGTTTGGCATGAGACTATGCACATGGTTACGTTCTTGAAGTACTAATGCCTGAACAATAGGCCTCAAATCAAAGTTAACCTTGAGATTAAGATCACAAGAAAGCATTACCTAATATTAGTATCCAATCATTAGCAAAATATGTATGATCATTAGTGAAATATGTATCTTGGATAAAATGTCTCATTAGCAAGGTATGTAGATTAGATAAAATGTTATGAGAATGTATTAACCTTTCCTTGTTTAGAAACATGGTATCAAGGCCTAGTACACAAAATCCCTTGATTCCTCCTTCAGCCCTGGCCAGGCTTGAAGTAGAACCCAAAAAGGGAGAATGATGCCAGATATTTCTACCCTTGAAATTACGTAAACGTGTTTATTCAGAAATGTATAAGTTGAACTCCCTTGCAGCAATGTTGGAGACCTCACCTGTGGATGGACACATAGCATAAGATTTCCCAATTTCTGGGAAAGGTTCTCCAAGTCTTGCTGTAGCCAAAGCTTTCCAGCAACTGGGGAGCTGGATGATGATAAAGTATTTGGGTAATTGGTGGTGTATAACTTTCCTAATCACTGTAGTTAATCTTATCTAATAATGATTAGGTGCACTGCCTTGTTTTGTTTTATTTTTGTATCATTTCATCTTGCTTCATTTTATTCTTGATGTCTCATTTCACTTGTTATTTTCTTTAAGCGTAAGTAAACTCACTTCTTTTACATGGTATCTGTGTCCTTCATGCTGACCCCGTCCATTGGCAAAACAGTTCTACGTAATTAACATGCAACTGCTGGAATTATTCCTTAAAGTGAGGCTAGAAAACCTTCATTCTTTCACAGCTAGAATAAAATATGTCATGTCTCACTCTATTTCCTCTTGCATGCAGACCTGCAAGAAAAAATGACCATCAAAATGGATAAGCCATGGCACTGTTATTATATTGGGCAATGATTAGATTACCCAGAACAGTTTGCTAGACCTTTAACACCAGCTTACAGTTCAGCACTGACAGAAGAAGAGATGATATCAGACATTCAAAAATACATAAACAAAAAGAAGTGTGGATTGAAAATGACACCTCATTCAGACTCCACGAAAAATAGTCTCCACCACTTCAGTTAAATTTAGAGGGAGGTTATGAGCTGAGAACTGATTAGATAATCTAGTTCCTGTTGATTTGTGTCAGTTACAATTTTCATTTATAGAATACTTTCAAAATGTGTAATCATATTATCTGCCTAACATAAACATTTTAAAAAATCAGTGAGATCTAGTTTTAGTGTAATTTTTAGAACATCATATATTAAAAATCAAGAGAAGTAAACCATACACGATCAATTATAAGTGGAATTAGATGTAATAATACATATATATACATATATGTATATATATTGTATATATATTATATACATATATTTATTATATATATATTTTTATATATATATATATATATATATTTCTTGGTAGAATAAACCTCACTCCAGCTCACAGAAAGCTAAGTGTGACTTGAAAAATGATTCTTTTACTCAGCCTTTTCCTGTTAAAAATATATGGATTTTAAACACTTTAAATTTTCATGCATCAGGCATCAAGTTTTAAAGTAAGAATGAAGCAATTATTTTGTGTAATTCAAGAAAGGCCATCTATCACGTTAAGTTTTCAAATTTTTCACAGCTCTCACTTTGCAATGCCTAAGACATATTGTATGTTATCACTTCATCTATCATAGATTATTATAGATACAGTTACATGTTACTTCTCTGTGCTGCCAATAGTCTTTGAAAACTACTACAAAAGCAAGAAGAAAAGTCCTTTTCACTGATTTCCTTGGGCAAGGAAAAAACAAAAGCAGAAGAAAGAAGAAGAAACAGGAAGAAAGGGGGCTCTAAGCACTCCACTTCTCCTTAATGAGATTAATCCATATGTTTGTCTCTGATTTGCTGTGTTTTCTCTTGTTAATAGACTGTGAAGGAATTGGTTTGTTTGCTTGCTTTAAATCGTGCTACACAATATTTCTTTTTTTTTTCTTTTTCTTTTTTTTTTTTTTTTTCCTATTGTATGGAGGAAAACATCACCTTGCAATTTAACTGATGAAATAAATAGACTCTCCTAAGCCTGTGTGTGACTCTCCTAAGGTTGAGCATCAGGCTCCTCTAGCTCCTCTAGGCAGCAAGCCGTTTGTGCCAGAATTTCTAAGCTGGAAACAGACACTGCGAATCAAACCTCAGGCTACACTTTTAGTCTTCTGGGAAAAGGTTAAAAAAAAAAAGTCTGCATTAAAAAATTTTAATTTCTTCAAATTGAGTTCAAAATTGAGATCAATTCACTATCTCCTTCCCTCCATCTTATAAAGAGATCAAGTGCTATGTTATGTTTATGTTATGTACTTACCTGATTCCTGCAAGCCAAAGCAACACACATCATAAATTACATTTACACCGTTTGAAGCACATACACAGGCTCTTGCAGTTTTGAAAAGCTATCACCCCATACGTCTTAAGCAAAAAGATACCAAATGATTGTGTTTTTTGCATTTAACCAAATCACCATCTGGAAGTCATACAAAATCATAATTAACTGTAAATGTTAGTTCGTATAGCAAGAGTAATGTTTCTGTGTAAAGCAGTCTTCTGTGCAATTGATATTACTACAACTTCTTTGTTCCCTGCAGAAAATAGTTGAAGGAAGCAGCTTGGAGGGAATAAAAAGGTAAAAAGGTGATCATTTCTCCAGCACTGCTATGCTAATTTGGCATAATGTGTGCAAAAATTAAGAAACTTTAGCAAAACACTGTTTCAGAAATTCAAAGGAGTGTGTAAGTTACTGATGTGAACAGAACAATAGCTGCTAATGGATGAAGATGCTTCTGAGTTCTTATGCACCTGCTTATTCTTCCGTTAATTAAAATCTGTGATCACCAGAGCAATTTTTGCATTGCATATATATGCAGCTTCAGGAACAAGTGACATGGTTTGCAAAGAAAAATGCAAACTCAAATCCTTGCTAGCAAATTCATAGAAAGTACTTCCAACAATGCCACAAGAACTGGAGTTCAAGCTTCTAAGTTTTATCAAAACAAGAAATGTGCAATGGCAAACAGCCTAGGCCTAAGACTGTGTACCAATTCTCACCTTGTTGGGAATAGTGTACTGCCTGCAACTCAGAAAATTAAACTCATACTAGCTCAAGCATTTGCTTCTCTACTAGGGCCTCCAAAAGGAACAATTAATGTCAAAGTAGACAAGGAGCATAATTCTGCATGAAAGAAAAACTATTTTGGAGTTCAATTTAAAAATATGAAAGACTTTAAGTTGGCTTCTTGGATTCTAGAGACAATTTATCTTGTGTTTGTTAAGGAGAATAGCACCTACGGAATTTATATGAGGGAGAACTTACACGACTTGTGAGATATCCACACCAGCTGATGAGAAGCTGGAGGTGAACAAATATGATTAATTGCAATCTTTTCCAGGATTTCTGAGTAATAAGTAGACAAAATAAAAAAAAGAAATAACAAAACCAGCAAAACTCAAAAGCCAAGGCTGAGGGATGAAAAAAAAATCTTCCATTATTGATTTGCTTATTATTTTCTTCCACTAAAGCAAAATCCAAAGCCTTTCTGAGAAGATTATGTCTACTTGGTAGATTCTATCTAAAGATTGTGTACACCAAGAACAATGAAATCAGCGGGATCTAATAGCCAGTAAAGGCGTGAGTTCTTTCAGAATTCAAATAATAGAGGATCACCGTATCAAATGTGCAGGCAAGAGCAGGTACTTAGGACAGTGTATTGCAAGCAATAATCTTATTGTGACTATACCACAAAGTACTGTAGAAAACATTTTTATGTGACCCTACTGGAAAGGACCTCTTGAGTTTCTAAGACTCATGCTCCTGTTCCCGTACGCAACTTTGTTAACTAATCCCTTTCATAAGCTGATTAAAGTGAATTGCACACATTCATTAATTAAGCCCCAGACTTACATCTGTCATATAATATCACTGAATATTTTATTTGATAAACTTCACTTTTTATGATAAATTATTCAATATTCTTAATTTTTATTATTTTCCCCACAATTTATACAGATGAGAAAGAAATCTGTGAAGCAAATTCATTCAGCAGTCTACTAGGTACTTTTTGAAAATATTTAAAAAATACAAGCAAAACTGACACCTTTTCACCTCCTTATTTTCTCCCAACTTTAGTAATTAGTAGAGACTATTTTCTGCTTTTACAAATGGAAAACCTTTAAGGCTCATAAACGTCTCAGATATATGTAAAAGTCATAGGTGAGACACCAAGTTTCTAAAAAATTCGTAGCAAGAAGAGCAGAATTCAGGTATATTGAAATTAATTTCAGATGCATCTCAGTTATTTCAGCAAATGAACATCAATTAGAAAAATTATAATGAAACATTACTAGAGCTCTGCAGTAATAATCAGGGCAAAGTGGCTGAATCTACAAATCCAAACAAATTTTTTTCTGTTGTTTCTAACAAAGTCTGGAATTGGTGAAAAAAAAACCCTCCCATAGTAAGTGCACGTTGTGTCCAGAACCTGGCTACATCTGAGCAACCAGTGCAAACACAAAGAAAAAATAGGGACTTCAATGAAACATTGCTGCTTACATAACTACAAGATATCTGGCTCTGCTGTTCACAAAACTGTTCTCTGGAACTGCAAACATTTAATATCATACCTGCAGAACTTTCATTGTTGATTTCAAATCAATTATAATAGCTAATAAAAGAAAATAAGAGAAAACATATATGCACTAAGTCTTACCACTTCAAGCAAATTGTAAGCGCTTCAAGAATGTTATTTTGAGTGCTGGGACTCGTGGGAATCCCAGAGTTTAGAAGATATGATAGTGAGGCAACATTTTAAAAACTAAATTAATTAATGAATCAAAATATCAAACTATGTTCAAGTCTGACTTGGGAAGATGGTATGCAAAAGGAGAAAACCTGAGTACAATTTTGCCATAATATCTTGACACACATAACCAACATTAGTCTTGCTGATCTTGAAGGACATTTTCAAGCAACACTCTCTTTGCAGTCTCAATTATTCAGGAAAAGATAGAAAAATGTCCTTTGTACAAGCCATGTTTCTCAGATGCAGTTCTGTCAGACCACCCTTCTGCTGCCATATGTCCCACAGCAACAAAAAATAACAAGTTTTGGTGGGAAGGTTCAGCCTCTACTGCCATACCACCAACATCTACCTCTGAAGTTATGGGCCAGCATAATAACTTAGGAGATATTAGAGGCATTACTTCTGGAGCAAGCCTCATAGACTGGTGTGGTTTGGGTGGAACCTTAAAGATCATCCAATTTCAACCTCTCTGATGCAGGTAGGGTTACCACCCATTAAATCAGGCACCCAATTAGGCAATCTAACGCCTATTCAAGCTGACCTTGAACAGCCCCAGACACGGGGCATCCACAGTTTCTCTGGGCAGCCTGTGCCAGGGCCTCACCATCCTCTAAATGAAATTTTTTCCCCTAATGTCTAACCTAAATTTAATCTCTCTTAGTCTAAAATTATTCTCCCTTGTTCTGTAACTATCGAACCACGTAAAATATCCATGTCCATCCTGATTACAACTTCCTTTTGAGTTCCGGATGGTCTTTTTGTATATGACCTGAGGAAATGACATGGAGCTGCGTCGGGGAGGGTCAGGACAGGGTTAGGAAAAGGCTCTTCATCAGATCGTGGTGGGCATAGAACAGGCTCCCCAGGGCAATGGGCATGGCCCCAAGCACCAGCGTTCAAAGAGAATTTGGACAGCTCTCTCAGGCATTGGGTTTGGATTTTGGGTGGTGCTCTGCGGAGGCAGAAGCTGGTCTGAATGATCCTTGTGAGACCCTTCCAACCCATGATGGTCTATGATTCTGTTGTCCCATATAACTTATATATTGATCTGCTTGCGTGTACTGCCATTGTAATGGACAGCATAGTACTCAGTCATGGGAAATCTCTTCAGAGCACGTTCCACCCACATCTTGCCCAATGTCAGCAATGTGTCAGAGATGTAAGAACTACCTACTTCACATACATACTCCCTTTACCAAAATGCGACTACAGTATTCATAGTTGCCGTGAGGAAATAAGGGAAACTTAGCTAATTGAATTCACCGTATGTAGATGAGAAAACAAAATGCACAAGTGGTTCCTGTAAGTAAGACGGTATGGTACAATGTCAATCTGAGAAAGCAAGGTATGGATTAATTGCCAGGGACTGACTAACATTTCAGAGATTTAGTCCAACATTTACCATTCATCCTTTTATTTTTTAGGAATGCCTAAGTAAATTGGTCTAATCAGACAAATTAAGCAGTTCTTCCTTCTCGCATACTGAATCTTCTTCAATGCTCGTGAATTTTTCTAAGGAAAAATTAATAAAAATGTCTTATCATAGATCAATAGTTGAAAGTGATGGACTTACAGTAGTGAATTTAAATGAGCCTGAGAGTCTAGGATCAAACATTTCCTTTTAGTCTGGGGAGCTGCTTGATTTTTTTTCTGTTATCTCTAGTGATTATTTTAAAGTATTACGTTTAAGTTCATTAACCTCCAAAATTATCTTTAAAGGAAAGGAGGAGGAAATGACACACACTGGGATATATCAGAATTTAACAGGCTGTTTTAGGGCTGTATTTCTGAGATTGTCTTATGTCTTGCTTAGGGGAAAAAAAGGCTGGGGGGTGGAGTATGAGGAGAAAGGCTTTGAGATACAAATAAATGGTTTTGGATTTATGTGGTCTCCTGGAGATACATTCAGTTAATATGGAAAAAGGCACAAGATGTACTAAATTTCCATGAAAAGAAATGTAAGAAGAAGAGGCAATAAAAACATTCCACAAGATATGCTTCATTCTGCCTGCCACACTCATTCTGGTGGAAAGTGATGGTCCAGTCTCTGACAGCAATACTTTTGTAAGACATGACACTGCAGAGGTCTGACATTTTCACAAGCCTCTCATGTGAAAGCAGCTTTGTTAAACAGTTGCTCTCTCTCTCTCTCTCTCCTAACACATTTTTAATAAAAAAAAAAAAATTGTATGAAAATAAATTCTGTTTAGTAATAGCACTTAAAATTCCTTTGCAGACCTCACTGACCTCTTGTGAACACCCCACAATCTTCCACTCAACACATCAGTCACTGACATTTCCATTGAGAGAAAATATTGAATCCAAGTTTGGAAAAGATACTACCTTTAGAGACCATGAGAACATCCAACAGCCATCAATACTGAAAATTATTCAGATCCCTATTTAGAAGAAATATTTTGCAAATGGCTGATTTCATTTAGGTGATTTAGTTATTTATACATCTTCCACTGGCCTAAGTCAGTACTGCTTTACTGACTCTACCAGCTCTTGTCGTATTATGTCCGGCTGAGCTCATAGCTCTTTATTTCTTGCCATCAGCAACAGATTTACTTTATCTCCAAGATAAAGTAAAAAAGGGAGAGGTACCAAACGTCTACTTTAGACCAAAGAATGGCTACTATATACTTGACTCTTGTTCGGTACTCCTGACAACAAGCATTTCACAGCCAATCAGCCTGTTTCTAAGATTTCCATCTGCACAATTGTTTCCAGAATAACTGATTGAAGGGATTTTTTTTTGTAAGAACATAAATTAAATTGGGTGAAAGTTAACCCTTCTAGAAGTCTCATCAAAGCCTTTTACAAATTGCTGTCTATCTGAATCAATTATATGAATGAGACAGGAATACATTTTGGAATAAAGACATTAAGGAAGACATCATGCTCCATACTTACATTATGAGTATTTATTTAGAGTACACTGATAGACAACCAGATACACATCTTATCTTGCAGGATATCTGAAGCATTACCATATATTATGTAGTGGGATAGTAATGCAAGGAGTTATAAAATAAGGGACAGTTATTGCAAGCCTTATCTAAAACTTCGCCCACTATCTCTGCATCAGAGCAGTTATCTCCTAAGGTTCCAAGATTTGGAGCATCTTTGAGTAAACGTTAGTCTCTCCACAGCTTTCCAAAGAAGTATTTGTTTTGTCCTAAACATGCAAGTAAATTAGCAGAAAGTTCAGGAAAGAAAATAGATCAGGTTTCATAGGCTGGTTTCTCATTTTCTAGTCAGAAAAAAAAGGGGAGATTAAGTGCACTAGGAAAAGGAGGCTCAAATTTCTCCAAGGGATTGTATTTTTTTCTTCAAAACACAGTAATTTCAGAGTCATATGTTGTAGGATGGTAATATTCTGAGTAAGGAAAAGATCAGTCACAAGAAAGAGGAGAGAAGGATCTTTTCGCCAACCATCAGAGAGAGGAGAATGGATCCATAACCACTGCTCACTGCTTTCCTATCCCAGGGGAAAAAAAAAAAAAGGAGAGAAATGAGGAAAGAAAATGATACTGTTATAGTATTGATGGACACACCAGGGGAAACTGTACCACTTCTGAATACAAATCATACACAGGGTTAAATGACAACAATTCTATTTAGAATTAAAATAAAATTTATTGCATTTTGCAGCACTTTAATTTATTCCTTTATTCATAGAGCATGCTTTCTTTTTCCAAGCTGACAACAAAATGTAATAATCCACTCAGTGGTAACCCTTCTCTACTGGATAAAAATCCTTTAAAAATGTAGGGTTTGACTGAAGAAAAAAAAAAAATTCCCTGAATTGTATTTTCACCAACGATTCTGTGTTGATTCAAGAGTAAATATGGGCACAGCAGAAACCACTTATAAGATTTTAACAATAGCAATACACACACACACACATACACAGAGTAACCGTGGGAAATAACAAGAAAGCTTTGAATGCAGAGGTATATTACTAATGATTAAAACCCACACAAACACAGGCGTGGTGCAACTAGACATCAAGTCTTTGGTTTGCAATTACGTAAGTTGCCCTTAAAGTGAAGGTGCTTAGTGTATTCAGGAGCTGTGGGAATGAAAAGTAGCACAGGTATCAGATTTTCTGAACCGGGCATTTGAAGTGTCAGCATTTCCATTGTTATCTTAGATTCTTCAGATGAGTTTTATTCTCTCCTGACTGGAATAAAAAGGAGATTTAGGATGAAGAAATATGCTGAGACATTTTCAACACCTTTACTCAGCTTCAGCCTGTTCCATGCTAGTGTACCCAGAGAACTTAACACATACGCATGCATGAAGTTCATGAGTTCACAGCTCATGAGTAACTGCACAACAAGGTCACTCATGGATGTTCTTATCATAAAGCAAGAGGATATTTTGTACCCCAATCTACTTCAAGATTTGTATTTAAGATAAAACTTAGACAACACAGTCTTGTGTTGATGTGTGAGCATCACACTTCATGGTTCACATGGTGTGAGCGTTTTCAGAAAAGGCTCACAATGCAATATTTACCATGCCCTCAAGTATGTGGTAGCCTTGCTGAAGTACAGGTAGATGACATCAGTTTCCTTCCCTTTATCCACTGATGCTGTTACTGCAACATAGGCTACCAGATTAGTCAGGCATGACTTTCTCTTATTGAATATAAGCTGCCTGTCTCAGGTCACTCACTCCTCCCTTGCATTCCTTAATATGTCTTCCAAGAGGAACTATTCCATGACCTTCCTAGGCACAGAGGATCCTTATATTATAATAGAGCAGGAAAGAATGACACTCACCCTATCCTGGGCTCAAGTGAGAAACTCTGGTGGAGTGGATCTCCAGAAGAGATCCTTCCCTACTGGTAGCCAGCTCTTAAATGGGTCTAGGAGAGGTGGAACCAGGCTCCACCCCTTCTGGCAGCACAGGTAGATTGCCTTCACCTGTGCTCCCGTAGCTGACTCATTGCTCGCCAGGTGATCAATCAGAGGTTCAGGCCAGGATTCAGTGATCCGCATACACTCACATAAACAGCTTCTCTAAAATAGCAGTCTATATGCTTGAACTTATTCATGCACCAATGTTTTATTATAAGTATACATTCTTTCTTCTTCAAGAACCAGAGCATGCAATATTTTTGGGGCAAAACTTCGAAAATGCAGAGTTAATCTGTTCCCAAATGAGAGAAGAAAAACATAGGAATCTACTTTGCAGTAGTAATAGCAGAAGAATCAAGCACTTTTTTTTTTCTTCCCATACACTTGACACTGGAGGAAAATTTGATTTCATACCAGAGTCCTTATTTACAGAAGAAAGTCCTAAATGTGCCTCTAACTGAAATGATGGCAAGAAACCTTTTAGAATATAATAATAAACAAACAATAACAAATTACAAGGACAGAGTGTTATTCACAGAGAATTTCTAAAGAAGATGGTTCAGATCTGAAATTGATGAAATACCTCAGAGTAATGTGTGATCAGCCTTGGTATCAGAGGAATGAAAGATGACAAACATGGTGCCATCTGGTTATGTAAATCTCAGAAGGATATTGTTTTGGCTTTTATTCAGGGCAAATTGATAGAGGGGAAAAAAATAACACCTAAACAAACAAAGAACAGAACTAATAGGCTAGAGAAAAGGTTACGTACTAAATAAATTAAAATTAGAAAAGATTTAGAAAAGGTAAGTAGAAAAAATCCTCTCTTTCATCAAACACCAAAATTATGTTATAAAATGGCAGCATATGCAAAATAATGAAAATGAATCTGCCTTGTACACTAATACCTATTAGTTTCTCAATCTAGGTGTTATTAAGAAAAAAGAAAAAAAAAAGATTACAAATGAAATGTCAGAAAGTTTGCCTCTGGAAATTTTCTGAAAATCATTTTTTCTCCAAAGAAAAAAAAATAAAGAAGAATGGAATTCCTACTTTCAACTCATTGGACAGATAAACACAGTTTCCCTGGTAAAGTTTAAGAGACTATTCAGCCCACTTCCCCCGCTTTTTGCATCCCTCCCAAAGCATGGTGTCCCCAGCTCCAAGTCTGCCAAGTGTTGCTGTCTATCTCCGGGTCCTCTAATGCCAAGGCTTGACAAAGCCACAACACAGAGACGTGTGACAAGTGTTACAAATGCCACATTGCTTTGATCTAGGAGATGAGATCTGAAAGGTCTAGAAGAGATCTAGAGAAGAGATGGTGACTTCAGTCATCCAGTCCAACGCATACCAACACACACACAACATTACAGTGATCAGCCATTTAGCTGAAAAGAGTTAAACCTGCTGGCATAATCTCATCCTGGCATTTACAGGACTTTGGATTTCCTCTAAGAGGGACTGCTTATTACTGAGAGTAGCTTGTGTTATGGGTATTCTCAACCCTGTCAGCCTGATTTATTTGTGAAACTGGAGAAGAATAACAAAACTGTTTGTGAAAGTGTTGAATGCCTGAAGAGCATATTGTCTGCAATTGCTTCAGTCTATTTCCTGTAAGCCACACTAATGAAGGGTTTGTGCTTGAAAGCTACTTGGAATTGAAGTCAAAACATTAGGGACAAAGAAAATTTGCACAGAAGTGAAGAAACAAGAAAGCGTCTGCAGAAATATTTCCTGATTGATTAACTCAAAACATCTATCCCAAATTAGGATATAATTCCAAGAATTAGTGATACGATATCGTTATTACAATTGGTATAACTTCCCTCATCTGGTAGTGCCCCACGTGCCCATGTGGGCTCATTTCTGCAGTCAGCAGCATGGAGAGGCAAAGTGGCTGTACTTTGGCCAGCCCACTATCTGCTCACCAGAATACAGATGGGTAGAAATAGATATTACAGTGTTCAAGTGCAGAGTTTTCTGAGAAAACTGCAATGAGTTATGCTGCATCATCTACTTGGCCAGACTGTCCCTCGTGGACTTAATGTATATTCATTGTTAATTTATATGCTGTATGCACTGCATAGAACATCTTTTTTTAAAATGTTGAACAAGTATGACCCACTGATTAATACACACAGACATATTTCCACGTATGCCTATACACATGCATTTCCCAGACATGCATGTGTGTATAGGAAGTATATGCATGTGCAAAGACATTAGTAATATGTGAAGAACACAAACAGCTACTTATTCAGAGAAGTGAGCATTTCAGAGGCCTAGAGTTCATAAACTGTTGTTAATATTTGTGCAGGATCATAGGCATTAGTAGAAAACAACTGATGAAATCTTAAGTAATTATTTGTTCTCAGCATCATTAAAAATAAGTCTTCGTCTGCTATTTATTTTCCTCCGGTTACAAAATCTAGTGTTTGTTTGAATAAGGATGGAAAAGAAGCTGTTAAAAAGAAGAGGGTAGCAGGAGGAAGTATAATAACACAACCGTGAAATAGTTTCACTTCGAGTACAGGCTTACTGCCTGATTCAGAAGCATGCTGAAGCAGCCATGTGGTGGCTTCTGGTTTGAGTAGCACTGCTGTTCGCAAAGATTTGAAAATCATGAGTCATTATGCCTGCCCCCTTCACTCAAAAAGCTGAACACTTCATTGAGATACGCTTAAAATTATACAATTGATAACTATTGTCTTATAATTTACTTTCTAATTCCCGAATCTTCAAAGAGCACATTTTCAAGCTTATGTCTACAGCCTTTAAGACTAGAAACTCACATTTTTTCTTAATAAGAACTGAAGATCATAATAAGCCTGTGAATTCGAGCTCCAAGATGTTAAGGGCAACAGATGAAGAGATGGACAGGATGACAGAACAAGACAGAAATGACATGATACTTCAAATGCAGCATAAGAGACTACTGTGTAAGTGAAGCCCGCAACTCTCATTTTTCTGTTGTGCCAGTCACTTGAACTTCCCCTAATTATAGGTTTACCATGCTTCATTTTGAGCAGAGGTCAGCATTAAAGTGCTGCACTTCAGAGGAAGAAAGAGAGAGGTGTCAATTTTCCACTGATGTAAAAGGACACTGCTTCATTGGCTCAAAGTGTTCCTCTGCAACTCTCCAGCTTTTCAGAGGAAACATGCTGACTCCTGTAAGCACCTATTCCCTTCATGCACAGAGCCACAGCTCACAGCCGGCAGTGAAGGAGAAGCCCATGACCCCATGTACGCTTGAAGCATCCCTACTTTCAGCAGGCTTCTTCAAACTCCAAAACCTGCACAGCAGGGAAAGACCTCAGGATGCACTCTGGCTTGCACTGGAGACTTCTTGTTTTGCTGAGGTACTAAAAAAAGGTTTTGCAAGGCTTCTCACACACATCGATCTCAAGAGATGACGTGCTGTGACTGCAGCACCTCATAGGCTGTGTCATACTTTCATAGACCAGCATCAGTCCCTAGGCTTTCACACAACCTGCTGGCTGGAGACAGAGCAAAGCAACATCATTGACTCATGTGATCACTGTCACTTAATTTGGCCAGGGAGAGTTCTGCTCTATTAAGTCAAGGAGGACTTCCCTATTTCTGTGGGAGTTCGATAAGGAAGAAAGGAATAACTAAAAAGGCACAAATCTCTGCTCTTTCCACTTGATAAAATGGCAGGTGTGCATATAGTTCCTTGCATTTTTGTGCATGGGAACTGCTGCCTTGAGAAGCTTAACCCTTCAACTTCCATTTAGGTTTGCAAGTGTGTTTTGGTTCAATTTTTACCTAGTACGTTCCATTTCCAGCAGTAATATCCTGGAGGACAAAGCAGGACAGATTGAGTTCCAGTAATTTCTGTTCATTTTTCATAGCAACAATTGCCAAAATTACTTAATGTATGATGTCAATCTTATGATTTAACAAAGTCATCAAATTTGCATCATATAATTTTGATATTGATTTTGTTAAATGGCATTTTTTATTCATGGAATATGATTTGAGACTTGTCCATCCAGTATAAATTATAATTCTTCCAATAGCCTCTGATTTAACTCCCTTGAATCATGTAGTGCTAGGTATTTCCTTTGTTAACCTTAACATATTCCAAGAACAACAACTGAAACATATTAAATAGTTTGATGTATGACAATAACTCAGAACAGATTCTTCTGTCACGAATGACAGCAGCCTCTTAGTGTCTTTGTTTTACTTATTTGAGCTGAACTTCACCTTTCTCTTCCCTGGAGTGGCCTCTTTGCAGTCATGGTTCCTGACCTACTTCTTCACTCTTTCTCTAAAGAAACTATAATACCCTCCTGAGTTTCAAAAATGGTGAAAAAACCAATGTCGATAATGTTTAATAAATAACCTTTGTTGAAACAGCCTAAATCTATGTAGAGTAAGCCCCAACAGCCCTCTCACTTCCCACAGCTGATTTGCATATTGGGTCATGCAATGTGTTTTAGGATATTTGACTGCAGACCTCACTGAATAAATCACAGTACTGTGTTCTGTGTAACATTCACTGTAGACTGGCATTAGATAAAGACTCTTCATTTTGAATGCTTATAACACCTTTAAATTTGTATTTACAGAGGGTCAAATCTTAAAACACATTCCCTGTTTGAAACCAGCTTACTCATATTAGTCATTCAAGACCAGACTGGACGGGGCTTTGAGCAACCTGGTTTAGTGGGACATGACTCGCCTATAGCAGGCGAGTTGGAAGTAAATGATCTTAAATGTGTCTTCCAATCCAAACCATTCTATGGTTCTATGATTCTACGATTAAACACAAAATTTCTCATATTGAGTTTTGTAGCCCTGAACATACTGCACATGCACTGCTTAATTGAGAGAGGCCATCAGAAATTGATCTGGAACAACAAATTGCACTAGGTCTGCATAGTAGGAAGAGATCTACATACAAGGGCTGCTCCAAAGTAATATCTCCTGTTTTATTTTACAGCCCCCCAGGTACACACTTCTAGTGGCGCTTCAAAGTTGAGAAATATTATTGGTGTTTCGTGTCATATATTTCTCACAAAGGAATAGGGTTTCCTTAATATTCTAAGCTCCATTTTAGAAAATCTCAAAAGAGATGATAGAAACTTATGCATTTTGGAAAGGTCTAAATACTACCAAAAATAACTTTTCAATATTGAATAATATTCCAGGATTAACACTTGATGTCATAGGACCATGATGCCTAGAAACAGAAGCCTCGTCCTATTGGACAGAGGAAAAAGAAGTCTTTGCAGATTTCTAGGAGTATAAAGTGCCTGCCTCTAATGCTGAAGAGTTATCAGACCTTAATCCTTTACACTAATCCGGAAAAATTGCCAGAATGCCGTCACTTTCAACACAAAACAAAGTGAAACTTGGCAACTTCAATGAAGTTCACTTTAGAGAATTTAAATTAACTTTAGTCCAGAATTAAAAACAAAACTCAATGATTGTGAAGCCATGCAAATCAAACCACTCAACCAAAACTATTCCCATGAGTCCCTAGGAAACAAAGCTCTGTTAATGCAGTGAACCTTACTCGCATCAGGGACTAGCTGCCAGTCTGTGAAATCCCAGGTGGCAATGAGAGAAGCCACGGTATGGACCACTGGACCACTGCATCAGCTCCATTTTAACTCCCATTTACCCTGTTAGTATACGATTAAAAACCCTCCAGGGACTTGAATTTCGTGGAAAGGTATCTTGAATCACTACACAGTTCACTCAGCATTAGGATGAATGACATTTTTTCCCACTAGTTGATGGGGGTCCTTTAGATTCATATCAACCTCAACCTCTTCAAGACTAACAGTTCAGTGGAATAGTTACAGGAGCCAGAGATACTCATGTCTACGCATTTGCTGAAAGATGATATGCCTTGACTGTTCATGAATTATGTGAGCTCAGATATTCAGAGTCGCAACGCTGCCAGGAGAGCATCCCTGGCAAAGGGGAGCTCTTCTTAAGTTTGGCTAGTTTCTGAATCAAAACTCATCTTTTCTATTCACCATATCAGCGTAGTGAATGGCAGTAGCTGTAAGGCAACTCACAGAATCTTTTATGCAAATTAAAAATATGCAGCATATTTTAAATGAATTTATGTGTAAGAAAATATGTATTTTCATATTTTGAAGGATGAATTTTTAATAACTTAATTACAACTTCACAAAAGAAAGAATCATTACTTGTTACACATTCCAAGTCCTACTATATAAAACGTGTCTCTGAAATTGCCCTCTACATATATATTAATGATACCATCAGATGTTTAAAAGACATGCCTTGAATAATATATACAATTTAAATTAACTCTCATTCTTAATACTCCCAAAGAAAAAGCAGAAGCAATCAAATGGTTAGTCAGGCTCACTCCCAATTATAATCATTATATCATTATTACTATATATTATTAATACAAAATTCAGTGGTCAGTATGTATTTACAAGCAATCTCACAGAATTATTCAGAACCCCGACCCTGCAAGTCACATCAACATCATAGAACAATTCAAGACTCAATTAGCAGAATGAAACACATCAGCTTGGCAAGAAACATGGCTCAGACAACTTTGAAAACCAACAACCACTCATTTCTCTGTTGTTGGTACAAAGAGCCTTTGAAATGAAAAGAAGTTTCAAAGGTTCAACTATTCTCCAAGAGAAATAAGACATGGAATGGATCAGACCATCCTGAGCAGTAGTAACAGCATAACAGCTGATCAATGAATACTTGGACTTTTCACATTTAAGGCTGTCAGATACACCCAGCTACAATGAGTCTTTTCAAATGCTATCGAGATTTCATTGATTCTTCATTTCTCCAAGAAAACATCTTGCAGGAGAGCAGCAAGCCTATTATCTGGAGAACTGACTATAACTAGTTAACTAAAGATGCAGAGGTAGCTGCTTTTATATCAGTGACAGCTTTGAGTCTAAACAGGCACAACTCTTCTTCTAATCTTTCTTCTCATGACACAAAAGATCCTTGATAGATAAGAGGACCTGAAAAATCTTTCTTGGGCAGTGAATTCCATTCTTGGTCCTGCAGAGAAGGAATTTGGGTGAAACTCTGAAGAAAAAAAAAAAAAAGAAAAAAAAACAACGAACAACAAAAAACCTCTTTCAGACAGACTTTTGCTCATTTCAGGAGACAGAGCCAAGAAAAGCTTCAGGGTTTCCCTCACAACTGGTAAATGCCAATTATTAACCTAATGAAATCAAAGATTCTAGCATTTTCTATGAGGAGTTTACTTATAAAACTTTGAAGTTCTACTGGACTTTCTCCACTTTCTTGTATTTTATAATGTCATTTTTATGTTTTTGGGAGTCTGATTTTTAATTTTCTATGCTCAGTCTTGTCCATGCTGACAGCTATGGGAAATTCAGGACTGAGTTCAGTCCTGACAGAAAGAGTGAAGTGAAGTTTGGTAACCTCCAATATGTAAAAGTTAACTTTGGCTGAGTTTCATTTCAACTTGGAAGGTCTATAGCATAAATTATTTTGCTGGTTTTTTTTTTTTTTTTTTTTTTTTTTTTTTTTTTTTTTTTT
>NW_024962263.1:14054284-14167008 GCF_019238085.1 Lagopus leucura | reverse complement strand
TTTTTTTTTTTTTTTTTTTTTTTTTTTTTTTTTTTTTGTGTGTGTTGTTTGTTTGTTCGTTTGCAATTTTTTTGCAGACCACTTACAAACAGAAATAGTTTGCAAATTTCAAGCAAACCTTCCTTATTCATAAACATATCCATATCCAGTGTGTTATCTGTGGTCACCAGGATTTACTTTTTACTTCCAGTCCTTTAACCAGTGAACTGGACATGGACATAGGTAGTTAAACAGGATTCCAACCTTCTCATAGAGTTTGAAACAGAAATTCACTGCTGAGAAGTGAGCACATCTAGATCAAGGGCCCCAAAGTAAACATCTTTGGACTATTAAAAGAAGAGGAGACAGGGCACATAATTACATTTAAACCCCGGCCGTGATCTAAAGCCTGCTGCAACAAACATTTCTCACTTCAGGATCAGTAGGAGAGGCATTTTGCCTGATAGTGTGTTCAAGAGGGTCTTTCAGGGATTTATCCCTGGAGGACACATTTGTGCTCCTCTCCAGCAAGAAGTATCCTCACTGATGGCTTTTTCCACCAGAGCCCTTGGAGGAAAAACACTGCAGTAGCTGCTGGCTGAAAAGTTCTGGCTCTGCAGCAATGAGCAACAAGGAGCAGATGAAGATGGAGTGATCTGCATACCACACAGCATTTACAGTCAAAAAGGAGAGCGTGTTGCAAATGTGAAATGAATTTCAACAAGAAAAAAACTTGGAATCCGAACTAAAAAAGAAAGGTTAATGACGTTTACCTCCTAAAAAGGCCAGTGTGTATGCTAGAGGGGATGTCTGTATGGAATGACTAATTGTCAACTACTTTCTCTGTTGCTTCTGAAAAATCACCAGCTTTATAATGCAGAGCCCTACACTTTGTGCGATTGCATAGAAGGAAAAGAAAATAACTTTAAAATCTCACCTTTCTGAGTGAGATCATCACCGAGCATCTATTTCACGTAGACTGTGGCATGTCTAACCCTGACCACACAAGTTAGTTATACCTTGAAGATATGAGGCTTTAATGTCTGGAGATAACTTTCTCTTGGTCACTGATTCTGTTCAGCAGCGATTATTTTTAGGATGCAGAGGTTGCCAGCTTAGAAGGAATGTCCCTAAAGGACTGTCTGAACAGCTGCATTCACCCAATCAAGCATGACGTGACAACAGCTAGAATTACCATTTACCTGGCTGTGTAACTTTATCCTCCTGTCTATGTATAGTTTGGCAAAGACTGAGTCTTGTGGCATTCCAGGTGTGCTGTAAGGTCAGTCTACTCCCACAGCCTTTCCCCCAAAGATCACGACAGCTGTAAACTGGGAAACTAATCTAAACTGAGAGCAAATAGCACTTGGCAATGGGTTCAACTGGATGCTTTTCACTCTCTATTTTTCAAGTGTCCTGAAAAATATGGGCATTAAAAATATGCCACTGGCAAATATCACACATCAAATTAAGATCCCAGAGATATGCTCAGCAAAAGCACAGTTTGCTCAGGCTGGTGGTAATAAACTGCCAAATCTTAAGGCAATATAGAGTGAAGAGATCCCTAAGCCTGAGGCCAATGTGCGTCTCACCTGATTAAAGTAACTTTTTACTTCTGTGGTCCCTCATCATCAGATACCACAAAAACATGGGATATCTTTGTTAATGGTGGTCCAGTTGGAGAGCCAAAGTTCTGGTTGCAGCTTGCTGGGTAAATTCAATGTAACATTAAATTTGGAGTCAAGCAGCAGCAGCAGTGGCAGCAGCACAATAGCGTAGCTGTAGGGCTTGGTTACTGGCATAATTACTCACAATTTATGAGAACTGAGGTAAAACTTGCTCCTTCATGACTACATTCATACTGAAATCCATGCTAGTCAGGTACACCCACCAATGATGCAGACCCAGCTGCACTGTAGTACAGACAGCTTAGCTATTAGTCAAATTGCCACTGGGAATAGACAATAATTAGACTATACATGAGAATACACAAAGGTAACATAAAGGAGGCTCCTTTGAAAGCCAATGTCATGCGATCATATGAAGGACCAAAAAAAAAAATTAAAAAAAAGGGAAAAAAAGAAAAAGGCGGCAATCTTCCTGCTCATCCCTCTGGGAAGATAATTCCTTCCTTTCAGTACACCAGAGCTCAAATATATAGGACACAGTGTGGGACAGAGGGTCAGTGGGTTACACTTATTTATACACTACCTGAATTTGGTTCAAGGACTCTCATACAGAAAATAGAAAGAAAAGACTTTCCCTGATGGAGCTTTCAGCTGGTCGAAACTGAAGATAATATTGTACTTTTATGACATGCAGTAGATCACCAAATTCATTTTTACTAGGGTCATAACAAAGGATTTTAACTCTAGCCTTCAGAGGTAAGGAGTTGCTGCACTAATCATATGGATTTGTCATCCCAGGTGCCCAACTGACACTTTTTTTTCCACACTCTCATCTGTATAGGTCTCAAGTTCAAGACTAATTATATTGTTTCTATATCCGAAAACAGTAAATAGTAAAGCAAAATATATACTTCTGTGTAAGCCAAAAGACAGCAATTTGAAAAGTGCAAAAAAGCAAGCCTTTTCTAGCCTATATTCCATTCCTTACTATTATTATTAGTGCTTTTTATGATTTCATATTAGTTAAACATATTAATGTTTCTATTCCTCTGCTCCTTCCAAAGCATATGAGTGTTTTTTAAGTGTAAATTGTACAAACTTCTTATTGTTTCCAGGTCAGCTTTCAGCTCCTGGGCATTGCCAATGTACTGTATATGTTTGCTCTGAACTCCTAGGCTCATTGTTCTGGATTGCCAGGATCAATTACAAAGTTCAATTTTATAATACTGGGTCTGCTGTCATCGGCACTTCTATGCATCCCCAATGACCTACAGAACAGAAAAAATAAAACGAACACCTGAAGCCAAACAAATAAGGAAAATGTAGCTCAATTGTTTTTTTGTTTGTTTGTTTTCATATCAAGAAGCAATTAATATACATGCACAGGGAGAAAAATCTTACTATCAGAGTATTGAAAATAAGTGGATATGATAAACGAAAAAAAAAAAAAGACAAATCTCTTCAAAATTCTGCTCTACTCAGAACTCTTTTAAGGCTCCTTGTTAAACGAACCTTTCCACATGCCCTCTGATTATTCTTCTTACTCCCTTGCCCCGAGTTTTGAAGTAGAGGACCGTAGCATTTTCTTTTTTTTCTCTCCTCAGCCTTTCCTTGTAGTTGGCAGAATTCAAGTCACATATGTCCAATATATGGGAGAAGGCATGAAAAGAAATCTAAGAATATGTGCATCCCAAAGGGCCTCTGCTTTACTTGGAGGCAGTGGAAAGTAAGGACAGTTAAACCTGTAAGCTAAGCTGAACATAAAATCTAAGAGCAGTTTGAGGAAAAGTCTGTGATTTCTTTAAAAATAGAATCATCTAGGTTGAAAAAGGCCTCCAAGATCATCATGTCCAACCATTAGTATGAACTACTGAGTCCCATCACTAAGCCATGTTCATCAGGGCAAAGTTTCTTTAAACACTTTCAGGAATAGGAACTCTACCACTTCCCTGGGCAGCCTGTTCCAATGCTTGACCATTCACTCTGTGAAGAAATTCTTCCTAATGTGCAGTCTAAAACTCCCCTGGCACAACTTGGGACCATTAACAAATAAAACAAAATATATACGAAATACTGATATTATTATTTATCTCCTTTAATAAAAAAAATGATTCTCGAAGCACTCTACACAATTTAAGATTTTAGAAAAGCCTTTTATGTAAGTAAAATTGCCCCCATTTAAAAATAAAAATAGAAGAAAACCAATCAAACTAGCATAAGTTATATCATATCTATTATGTGCTGATCCATACTCTTAAAGTGGATTGGCCTATATTCTGTGAGAAATAAGGTTGGAATTATGCATCTGACATTTCAAGGACTCCTCAATAAATGCAAAGGTTCTTTCACACAAACAAGAGAGACGTCCTCTCATTTCCCTATTCCTGCTCAAAAAAAAACACTGGAGAGCAAATATATAGACTATGTAACAGATTTTTCAGGCTGTGAGAGCATGGGACAGAGGTCAGACAGCAAGGTTAGGAGTTATGCACTCAGAGGCTGTCTTACTAGTAAATCAGTCTTTTTAATTACTTGTAATCTGTGGCTGACCAGTAAAATTAAAAAAAATATATATTTTTTTTACTTATGCTTGTTCCTGACTTCAAGCTCCTTTATATAAACTGATCCATTCACAAAGGAAATCTAGTCTCAGAATAGCAAATCTTTGGACTTCATCACATAGCCTTTCAGCATTCATATCACTAGCCCAGGTACAAAATTTTCATGCTAGATATCATTATCATCACTTATTCACTGCCAAAAAGTTGACAAGAGTCTTCAATCAATCCATAATGTGAATTTCCATCATCTGATGTTTACCAGTTACTTGTTCTTAAAGTAAAACCACCTCATTATCTTTTTTATAGAGACCTCTAAAATAAAGACCTAAAATACAACACCAATTCATCCATATAGATATATTCATCTCCTATTTTTATGCAATCCTACACCCTCTCATTATTTTCTTGCCTTTCATCTGCATCTGTCCACTGACTTGTTTCTTGTCTCTTGGCTGCCTTGAGGCATGGACCACCTTTCTTTTCAATATTTGAACAGACTCCTGCAAAATCTACTTGGCCATGATTAGAGCCTTGAAAAATACAGAAGCACTTGCTCAATCAGCAGTAAATAAATGCAGCATTGATTTCCTTTGCTAAACTGAATATGTTCTTAAAATCACAGGTCAACTGATTTTGGTGACTCACCCCATGTAATCTAGCCAACAAGATTCAAAGGAACGTTTTCTGATTTTTGCACTGCTGTTCCAAACATCACCTTCAGTGCCCTTCTATATACATTTCTTCAGGAGAGGTAGGCTTACTTTAGTTGTTATGCATATTTATAGTTGTTCTCTGATCATTGCTATAAACAATACGCTGAGGCCAACAAACACTCTTGCAAGAGCAAATCCAGTAAAATTGGTGGGATGTGTACTTGATTTAGGGCCTCCTCAACCACTGAGTACTTGCTGACTGAATTCCTTCCACGTAATGTAAATATTGCCTCATTACTTAGAGCTGTAATGAAAAAGCCAAGTTCCACCATATCAAGAAATAATACAGGTATTTTTAAAAAGCTATGAGATTGGCTTTAAATCATGTATTATCTTTAAAATAAAGTAAGAAGTTTATGGCTTTTTTCATCCTCTTATTTTACGTTACCTTGGTATTTATTATGCTCTATATGGCTCAGAACTTGGAAATTATTTTTCATTCAAAGGCAAGGCAAGGATCCCATGTAAATATATGAGGTGTGGATTTAAGAAAAAATCAGATATCACTGGAGAATGCAAATACAGTGTCGATGTCATATTTATATATGTTTTATAAAGAAGCCAAAATAAATTATTTTTGTTTTTCTTCCATGCATAAAAGATCCGCTATCACTTTCTGAATTAGATTATTTGATATGATCACTGTTTCAGTTTCATTTAAAGGAAGTGAGTCCAGAAAAATAAAGGCTTTATTCACACATAACACCTTAATGCACACCTCTCCTCATAGGAAGAACATTTCAATGTTTTCAAGTGTTGACACAGGTTTTCCTTTTATTTTACCCATCCACAGCTGGATTTTTTTTGTTTTGGTTTGGGTTTTTTTTTGTTTTTGTTTTTGTTTTGTTTTATTTTGTTTTAAATGAAGGATTTTATTTTGCTAGACAAACCTTCATTTATTCCTCTCTCTTCCTTTCTTCCCACGATTAAAAATCAACCCCATTCCCAGAGCACCACTATCTATCGAATCTGACAGTCTTCAGGGTATTTTGGAAGCGGGAGACTCAAAGTTTGAATGCTGTACTCCACTGGCAAGCTTTCAAACTTATTTGCAGATCAGGACCTCTTTTGTAAATGTCTCCCCAGGAGGAAGGCAGTTAGACACCTGCCAGTAGCCTGCAGTGGCACCATCCTACTGTGATGTTAATGAGATGAATGAGAGCACCACGGAGAGCTGCAATAATTACAGGGTGAAGAGCTTGTCTTTTCCTGGCCCTCCTCTCCAGGCTGCCTGTTCTATAAAGCAGGGTCTTTTGTAATACTAATTACAAATGTTAATTAAACATTTCTTTGGAATTTTGCCCTCCATTAATAGGTCAGATAAACAGGGAATAGCTGTGACAGGCACAAGTCATTATCAGTCACATGAGAAAAATACCATTTATTTGCTCCCTTCCTTTGGTCTCTCCAAAGACATAACTTCTGATTTTGTTTTAATTTATTGAGCAAGCATTAAAGCCACTGAAGTATAGCTTTTCTGCACAGAAATAAAATCAAAATAATTCCTACATTAATAGAATTAAACCTTCTTGTAAGGACCCTAACAATACAACTCAGCCTGACCTGTGTAGGCTTGACCCCGAGCTTTAAGCATAATCATGAAGCTGCCTCTAAAGCCACTTGAAACCCCTTCCAAATGAAGATTTAAGGAAATGTTGATGACAGCTGTTGATGACAGCACAAAATCTAGCTTGATGTCCTTTTCGAACACAAGCAACACATGGCATTTCAAAATCATGCACTAATCACATTTACAGCCTAGTCCCTAGAATTAAGGGAGTGACCCCAGCTCAGCTCAGACCTAAGCAAAGTGCTTGGCAGGCGTCATCACAAAAAGCTCTGATCCTTGCCCAACAGCCTGTCACAGCCAGATACACACATAGTGCAGTATTTTCTTATATCTGTAATATTATTTGTTTCAATGAAATACCTTCTGCTGGGCAAGCTCATCTTCCCCATAGTTCACACTGCCAGGGCAAGGCAAGGAATAAGAAAAACCAGAATTTCCAAAACCAGATTGCTTAAACTGGGGAATAAAATCAACTTCTGAAGGATCAAAAAGGGTGCAGTGAAAACAATTAATGATGTATGGGCCACATCCAGATACTGTTTTAAGCCCCAATAATTTTCATTATAGAGATGCAATAGTAGAAGAAAAATTAAAAAATAAAAATAAAAAATTGCATGTGTGGTTTTAAAAACCTTTTAATGATGCTGAACTTAAATAACTTCCTTTGGTTAAAATCAAACCAGGTGTACTTCAAGAAGACAAAATATTTTCCTGCTGTGACAAGAGAAGGAGATTTGTACAAAAATGAAAAGATTTGCTCGTACAGATCCATTGATTTGACAGCAACACAACACAAGAGAAATATTGGCAGAAGATAGTCTATGATAAAAGTCTTTCAGAAACTCTTGAAGAATTATGACTCAAAAGTATCTTTAATTGTAATTCTTGGAACCAAGGTATGGTTGGCTGTGGTAGCCCAACTATATTTTTTATTACACTTTCCCCCAATGCAATAGACTTTGAAAATAGTATGGTTTATGAATCACCTCAATGCATCAAGTCTTGCGCCACTACTGTGAGGGATGGACATAATCAAGATTACACAGCAAAAACTGACAACTTTGATGTACAGGTTCATGAAATAGAACAGAGTTTTAATTCTTTTCTCTGAGAGAGATTTAAAAAAAAAAAAAAAAAAAAAAAAAAGTGTTACCCTTCCAGCTCTCAATGCTTTCATTTCAAAAACCAGAAAACATGACAGCAGAGACCTGATCATCCCTACTATTTCCAAAAGGTACCATAAGCATAACTCTTAGACTCTTAGCCACTTACCTTTTTTTTCTAATGTAAGAAATGAGATGAAGCAAGCCTTTGTCTTGCTTCATGTTACTCAAGCCCATGTTACTCAAACAGCTGCATTCCTGCAATTTCTGTGGAAAAGACAAATGTTCTTTGTTGAGTAAAACTTTGCTCTGGCCTACTGTCACTAATCCGGAAATGCAGCCATCAGCTCCATTGGTAGTAACGCAAGGAAACTACCCCATCTCATACTAGAAACGTGACTATGATTATCGAGACTCTGCACAGAATTCTCCTACTTTCACAGAAGTTCACAAAACTAGCAAAGTGTTTTTTACATCCCTGGAGGTTTATTGGTTCTTTTATCCTAGCTCATCATGTCCGTAATCCCTGTTCGCAATTATTCAACAACTGTTGTTCACATCCTAAAATAGGCTTCCGGTTATGGAACAGTATGAGCTTTAAACAGAAAGTCACAAATAGAAACATATACAACACAGATGCAAGACAGATAATTTTGATCACCCAGTCTGATTTCTTAACACAGGTCATAGATTTTAGTGCAGAGATTTGTACATCAGTTCATCATCAGTCTGAAATGATCAGTTCATTGTATAAGTTCTGAATTATAGTATATAGCTTTCAGTATTGATTTAGAAACTCCAAGTGATAAATAACTCAAAGAATTAGTAAGTTGCTGTGATTATTATCTTATTTATTTATTTATTAATCTAATTTTCTTTTTATCCTCTAGATACTTTCTCTTGTTCTTCCTCTCCTTACTAAGATTAAAAAGCTGTGGTTTCTTCCATTTAAGTACTTTCAGATCATGACCCAGCCATCTTCCCACCTTTTATTTGATAAACTAAGCAGACTGATTTTCTTGTGTTTCCACACTGGAGGAGCATATTGTTATTCAGAAGTGAGAAGACATTTCTTTATATAACTTCTGAAATATTGTGATACAGCTAGTTATGATTTCACAAAAAAAAAAAAAAAAAAAAAAAAACTCTCACACTTTCATCTCTGTTCTTAAATATCCCATAGAAATACTGATACAGCAGGAGACTAGAACTCCAGAACATCTTCTCAGACTGAATTATCCTACAATACTATAACAGCTGATTTCTACGAGAGAATGAAGAAAACAAAAAGTTTCAAAGCAAGATTTATCAGTGGGTTTCAGTAGAAGGTGCTCCAATTACTTGAACAGAGTTGTATCACACTAGAATAACTGAGACTCTAGTTCCAAGAGGAATAGAAAGGATCGTAATTTCTCAAGCATAAATCTAACTTAATATGGAGTTACAACAGCTACAAATACATATTTGTTAATATTATAATAGCTATTCTTGTAAAATACATGTTATAAGAACCATAGAAAATACACTAAATGCCCTATACGATATAGAAATCCCCATCTTATTGTAGAAGGATTATTTAGTCTGTAAAACTACTGCTGAAACATTTAGGTTCTTTTTACAGACCAGTTACTTACCTTCATTTCCATTACATCTTGCAAGATACCATAACAACTGCATGCTGAAGGTATGGCAATTTCTTCTATTGAATTTTGCAAGACCCATAATAACTGTGTGATACGTGTACAGCAATTTTCTAGAAAACCACTTTCCACTGGAGAGATTTTAACCATCACAGGGAACATAAGATCACATTGCAGTAAAGTAGTTTCTATGCCCTCATGGCCCCTACATTTACCAGAAACAGCTGCTTCAGCCTAACTCATCTCACTTGCAAATTTGTCTCAGAAGCTTGAGCTACATTCATACAAACCTGAACCTCTATTATTGTCATTCTAAGGTGTCTTCAGTGTCTTCATTTTTTAAATAAATTATGACACAGGACTACTTCTTTGAATGCTTTGGGTCAGGTGAAATCTAGGTAAGTCTACATCAGCAATTATGCATAGACCAGAAGTGTACTTTAGAGTGAATCTCTGAATCCTCCCGATTTACCTCACTTAACTTTGCATTGCAAGACAGTCTTGGAGTAATCTAGAGCCCTTTTGGATGAAATTATGCCAAAAGATACACTTCAAGAGCACAGGTAATGCAGTTCAGCAGGAACTGGTATAAAGAAATCTTCCTACAATCACCTACAGGTCTACCACAGCATTTTGCTTAGCCAATTCACTTCTACTGGGCCACGCTACTTGTTAATATAGACACAGACATTCCCTAGTTTAATCTCATTTTGATCCTCATCTGTTAAAATAAACCAAGAGAAAAACACTTCTGAGCTGTTCATTTGTGTATACTTCTTATGCTTCTCTCATCCTCACATGGTTATAAGGAAATTCAAATATATTCAGCCTAGAATGTGTACATGCCTTTAGATATTTAAGTCCAAAGAAACATAAATCATCCTTTAAAGAGGCAAGCACTTTACACATGTGCTCACTTTTCAGACTTTAGTGTGCCTACTTACTTTGAATGCATAGTTTATTCTGCCAGTCTTTTGTTGTTGACACTCCCCATATACTTATCATCAAGATAAATTGTAATGGCTTCATGATAAAGCTAAGAGCCCAGTGTAAATGCAGAAAATCAAGGAATGTTAGAAGTAGGACTTACATTTTGTCCATTGCCCTTCTTTGTATTGGAACTTTCTGAAATGACTATGCACTAGTTTCTTTAGGCACAAATGTAGGAAAAAAAAGCATGACAGGTATATAAAGTGAAAATTGTGTGTGTTCTGACAGGTTTCCCTATTTCCTTAGAAATGACATATTTTCTGTCATTTTGCAATTTCCCAAACGTTTTTTTTTTTAGTTTTGTCCTTTATCTCAATAACAACTCTACCATTTCATACTGAGCTGGGGCTGAAATAGTTTGATACATTTCGAAAAAAAATCTAGTTGATGGTTTACACTATTGAAAATCATGGTAATAAAAGAAGGATGTCAGACTGTGTATCACCACTTAATACTGAGGTGTGATGCTTGTGACATAAGCTTGACAAGAGAGCCACATTGCTGTTGTTGGCTGTGTGGGTTCTGTTTCTGGTGGTGGTTTGTTGGTAGGTTTTTTTTGTTTATTTTGGTAGGTAGGGAAACAGTGGTGTACTTTAAGGCATGACTCAATAAGGTTTCTTTATACTGGGTTCCCCTACCACCTATAGAACTAACATTCCAGCTGTGTGCTATACTATGCAAAATATTGGCTTATTTATTGACTTGGAATAAAAAGATTTGCCTACAGAGAGATGCCAAGGAGTACTCCTGACTTCAAAAATCGATCTTAGGTTCCTTGCTTTCTATTTATGTGACCTAACACACTTTCTGCAGTTTTCAAAAATAATGAGAAAATGTCAGCTGAAATCCAACAGCTCTGCAGATGCTCATCATTTTCCAAAATCAGCCTCAAGTCACGTTGCTCACTTTGACTGAGGATCTTCTTTTACAGAACTTTTAACTCACTTTTGCACCCTGATTTCCCATCATACAACTCTTTCATAGAAAGCTAAAGAAAATTAACGTCCTGGCTATCTTTTTTGTTTCTGTTTTGTATTTTTTTCTAAACTTGATCTGATGCTATTGGACAAGATTCTTCTGGCCTATTATGAAAAGCTTCCAAACTGCTGGAAGGGAATTTGGCTGAAAGATTCTCAATAAGTGCTCATGAAATGCTTTGAAATTTCACTTGTGAATGATTAGACAGTAGTTGGATGAATAAAATAAAAATCTAAATAACAGGATGGGGTGGGATTTCAATTCCCTACAAAATACAATTTTTAAATTATTCTGTATTATATTCAACTCATTGACAGACCTTTGGTGTAAAACTAATTTGCTGCTGCTGAAATAATAGAGAACATTCTAATTTTGCTGCAATAGCACAAAATTCTGGAATCAGTTACTTGGAAACATCATTACTAGAACATTCTATAAATCTTCTGAATCTTTCACTTCCAAGTGTTTTCATGGGAAGAAGTTGATTCATTGAAAACCTAAGGTTAACAGTTTTGTTTGGGATCTTTTTTTTTCTCCAACTAAAGTCACTGAAAACATTCAAGACTCAAAAGAAAATAATAATAATAATAATAATTAAGATACATATATCTTCATTTTAAAGTGAAAAACTTGGGTTTTTTTTAATGAATTTTCCATAATGAAAAAGTGAATTTATGTACAAAGAGAGGGAAAAAGAAAATAGGTATCATCAGTGCTCTTGGGAGCAAATAAGAGTTATGAAAGCACACCAAGTTATGAAAGAACACAAGTTAAGTGTTCATGCTTTAATACTTCATATAAATCAGAATCAGTCATAATTTCCTATGCCTGATAACAAATTGAGCCCATGAAATTCTGGCCTGAGTTGGAATAAGAAGTAATTGCTTCATTTTTACCCAGGAATTCGAAGAAGGCAAAAACATACAGAGTAAGAGCGCTATGAGAGGAGACCTGTATCTTCAGGAGTGCCATTAAAGACCCTTTCCAGAGCTAACCAATACATTTAGTAAGAAAACCTGTTCTAGATTTATCTATTCACAGAATATTTGGGAAAGAAGGTAGAATTTGTTCTCATGGAAACATAAGAGGTGAAATTACAGCAAGTTCCTTATAGAGCATACCCATGGAAAGAGAGCAAGCCCTCGCTCAATTTCCTCTTTGGTAAATCCAGACAAAATTCAGATGCAGTATTTTAAAATGAGGATGTTGAAGTGCCCTACTGCTTCTGTGGAACAAATCAGAATGTGCACTTCCATCCTGCATATCAAGATAGAAGTGATCCATGCTGGAGAAAGAGGAAGAATAAAACAAACTGTATGTAGTGAGAATTTCCACACTCTGCTGAAGAAAATTCAGCGTTCCACTCTTTGTCAGAAGTTCCTCAACGTCAGATATACCAGTTTCTGGCTTTGTTTTAGTTATTTAAGAGAAATCAATATTTAAGCAGGGAAAATTCAGGTTTACATTTGCAAAACCAAACTTAGTAGCATATGTTAACAATGACAGTCACCTTCAAGTCTCTGTTGGGCAAGTGAAACGTAGTGGTGATAAATTTCTGATATCAGAGATACCAGGTCCAACACAAAAGGAAAAGAATATCTTCTAAAAGTATGTTATCTGGGATGGAGCAGCAGATAGACCTGATTATTCACAAGTGATGAAAATTCCTCCTACTGCAGTATGTACACCTTTAACTGATACTGAAAGGATCCATCTAGTAGAAACTGCAGAGACCTCCAGCTACTCCAGGACGCTCCTGATTTCCACTGGAATTACTTTACCCTGGGAGGTGAAATGATGCTCATTTCAAATTTATGAGCTGTTTAAAGCTTCAAATCTACATCTGCATGCCAGTGTTTTGGTATACCATTATTTCACAATCCTTTATATTACTGTAACAGTTGAAACATTAAAATTAACACATTTACACTGAGCTGATTCCCAAATTAAGGTCTGATTCCAACAGACAGCAAAAGATGAACATGTTTGTCATGAAGGAGAAAAATAAAAAGTTATTACAGGCTGTGCATTATGCTAGTCATAAAGGCAGACAACAGCTAAGCAAAAGTTATTCTGCTAAACAGAAAACAGTAGCAACTGAAAATAAACCAGTAAGAGAGAGAGAGACAGGAAGGAGTTGGAAAAACAAATGGCAAAAACAAAATAACAGTATTTAAAAGTGTTGATACATAAAGTGTTACTTCACTGCTTAACCATATTTACCTGAGCTTTATGGATGCTGAGGCATTCATTACTCAGGTTTATTTCACCTCTGACCATCCATAACTTGAATCCCTGAGCTCCTTGACTGATTTTGATTTTCTAGAGACCCGATCTATCAAAGAAGTAAAGGGTTCCATGCCCCTGACACCAGCCTTAAGTGACTCCTGGAAGATAATCCATAGGCTAAACACGCATTTATAACACAGCCTGTCAGTGACCCATAAGTTGAGCCTCTACGCAGTGAAGTGGGGGAAGTGATCTACCAGCATTAGATTTCACAGCACTTAAAGGACATCTCCACCTGACACTGCTGATGATGAGTTACCAACGTGACACCTCTACCCATGGCGGAGAAGTTAGAACAAGATGATATTTGAGGTCCCCTCCAACCCAACACATACCATGATTGTGTGATTCTCCTTGTCATGTGGACAGAGCTGCTTGTAGGTAGCTCTGCTTCAGTGAGCACAAAGATCTGTGCTCCTAATCTCCATGTCATCTGGAAGAAGGAAACATCCTGATGTTTTTCATTTCAGGACTTGTGGTGGAGGTTGTGGGTGACAACAAATCAAAAACTGTTTTGCAGGCTCATGCTAACCCTGGGTAAGCAAGCTCAGCAGAGGCTTATGGGTTGCTCTTCATTGCTCTTCAGATTTTGAAGACCTGACTAGAAGTTAACAAACTCAATTTCCTAGGTGAAAATGCATTTCACATAATTGGAGAGTAGGAAAGCCTGAACTCCATGGCCAAATTGAGGCCTCTGAGTAAAGCCCAGCCATTAAGTCTTTATGAAGGTCTTCCCATGAAAGGGACTCAGATGTAACTGTTGATAGGAATACAGAGGGCACACCACAGCCTTTCTTTTCACCACTAACTGGTCAGCAAGTAAAAACATGTTAAGGAAGATACAGTTATGTCCCCCAGAATTCAGCTCTGTATCAACCTAACTCTGAGTCTCAAGCATCAAGCAAAACAGAGTCTTAAATGACAGTTGCTATTGTCAGCATAAAAGCCATTGCCTTAAATTATCTTTAAGTCTCACTCTGTACAAGCCCTTGTCCCCATGCGTAGACCAAAATTCAAGGTGACTAAGCCCTAGCTTTACCCTTCAGGGAGATCATCATTTTCAACCACAAAGCCAGAGTGATATGGCAGGATGAAATCTGGCCTGCCAGAGCCAGCACCAGAAGCATCCTGGAGATAAGCAGAAGCCTCTCCCGTAATGGCACAGCCTAGATGCTCACAGAGTTCAGAAAGTCCTCCCACACAAGCCTACCAATCACCCTCCCTGAAAATCAGGGTGAGGAACTCTCATACTGATGTTCCTCTTAACGTCTTCAAATATAGTGCTGTTCTGTAATTATGCCTTTATGAGCATTCTGATTCAATGTAAAGGAGAAAAAAAATTATCCAAAATGTGTTTTTGTTGTCTAGTATATCAGCTAACAGCTCTGGAACAGAAGCAGCTGTAGTTCTTAATATGGGAAGTTTAGGTCCTTGTCCTGCTGATCCCGTGGCAGACTGACAAAAGCAGAATCTGTTCTCTCCCCTGTGCCTCACTTTTTTTTCTTTTTTTTTCTTTTTTCTGGTTTCTCTGAACAGCTTGACTGGCAGACTAGAAAATAATCTTGTTCACAGTTAATGTGCAGTAACAGGATTGAGAAAAAAACTGACTTAAGAAGCTTTCATCTGGGTCAGGACATATCGACACCATACTTAAGATATACACTCTACACCCTTGTGTAGAGATAAATATTTCAACTGCAGGCTTAAAATATAAAAAAACAACCACCACTCCCATGACACAACTACCAAACTATTTAGACTATGTGAAACAACTTCCACCCACGTTTGCTTTCCTCACAGGTTATGAAGTGCAACAAACAAATTAAAGAAAATGCTTTCCTTCCTATACAGAAACAGCTATTCAATAGAGGTTTATTTTTACTGTTTCTAAGGACTCAGAAACCAAGATAGTCACTACAAGAATCCATGCCTATTGCAAAGCCAGCAAAACGGGACCTCATGTGTAATTCACAGTCCTCTTTGGAAGCTACTGATCCATTCATCTCTTTGGGAAAAGAAAACTTTTGCACCCCTTAGAAAGGTTCAAAGATCCACTACAGAAAATCCTATTTCATTAGCAGACAACAACACTGTGGACTTCTCTCTTTCACCAATGTCTTCTCTTTCTAATAACAATATCAAGGGGATCCAACAAGTTCAAATCCCGCAGTCCTCAGTTTCATGCAGAATGTGGGATATGTGGGATTTTTTAATTATTACATTTTATTACAGTTCCAAATATTAATGATCAAAAAAGAGCACAAAACAAAGACTTCTATGATGGCTATTATAAGGCAGATAACTTTACCAGCTCAGCTTATAAATGGTCTTAGCCAGCTTTTCAGCAGCTTTTATATCAATCTTGCATAGCTTGCAGTATAATATACCCGTATCATGCTTTTACTTGACTTTAATCCCAAAATCTTAAGAGTAAATTCAGCTTTGGCTTGTGTATGTGTATATGCACAACTTATCCGGTTTGAGTGATGCTGAGCCTGCTTATATCATGCTTAAAAATTTAGTCCATATGCATTTTGCATGAAATTAAAATGGGGTTGTTTTTTCTTTCTTTGTTTCTTTTCCCATAGACTCACAATTACAGAAAAGTTTCGGTGCAGAAAGGCCTCTGAAGTTCATCTGATACAACCTTTATTTGAAATGATGTAGTGCAAAATACTGTCAAAAATCTCAAATATTCCCATCAATTAGGATCCTATCTGTATTCAATATACCCCATTTTTTTCTCACAGTTCAGACTTTTTTCCTATATTCATAAAGGTTTTTGAGCACAGTTTATGTCTTTTCTTTTTGTCCTGTCGCCATATACTTACAAAAGGAGCATTCCTATCTTCTCTATAATTACATCATAGAGTTTGGAAAACTGATTAGCAAAGGCATCTCTTCTGTAGGTTGAGCACACCCAATTTCTTCAGTAGCCCTTTGTATGTCAAGTTCTCTGATACTCTCATCATCTTTGCAACCCTCCACTGAACCTCCTCTAATTTTCCAGCATTTCTTGAACTGAGGGAAGCAAAACTGGACACAGCATTCCAGCTGTACTCCAGTGGCAGGTAGCATGAAATCATCACACCCTTTGAACTTATGGTTTACGCTCTTGTTTTTATATCCCAGGAGACTGTTTACTTTTATTGCTGCGCTTCTGTGTAGCGCTTCTGGCTCTGTCCAGCTACAGAGACTCCCAGATCCTTCTCAGCATGACTACTGCCAGAGAGAACTAGCCTATATTGTTGTATGGGATTATTCCATTCCAGGTGTGGAACTTCACATTTATATATGCTAAAAGATCATAGAATTCCTGTTGGCCCAGCTTTTCAGCTGGCTAAGGTCTCTCTGTATGGAGGCTTTTCTTGCTGAAGTTCTACCACTCCTTCTAGCCTTGTATCATCTGTAATATTTCTTGGCCTTAACAAAAGTTCCTGTAAGCCTGAGAATTTCAAAGCAGCAAGATACATTCATATACTAAGGACTAAAATTTTCTTTCCCGATACTCTGTTATGATTTGTTCAAAAGGATGGAGTTCAATGTAATCTAAACATTGCTCAGTAAGACTTAGAAATTAGAGATACTGTGCTTGCTTTGCAAAGTCCTTTGATTGAATTATGAAGGTAGAAATTAAGGGCCGCTGCCAAGTAGAATCTGATTTTTAAATGGAAAACATCAGAACTGTGCCATCTCAGACTTTCTTTCCAGACTAAATGCATTTTGTTCTCGTAGGTGATGGAAGCAACAGAATTTGCAGCCCTAGCCATCTCTTTTACTACATTTTACATTTTAATACCAAACAAATATGAAAAATTTCAAAATTAGAAACCTTCTGTAACATTCTTATATTATCTTCTGATCTAAGTGTTAAAAGCAAAATAAAAATAATTTCTAAAAAGTTATCTAATACATTTAGTTACAGTCACCACTATTTTACTAGACAACACTAACAGATCCAACAGTGGTATTTCTAATGAATTTCTAATTCATTGGAATTAGAAAGGTATTTATAATGGTATTTCTCCCAAAGTCTCAGATCCCAGAGTCCATGTGAAATCTTCAAGCAGAAATAAAGTATTAAGAACAGAACATCTGTTCCGTCTTCTTGAAGGTTAAGGTTCACAACACACATTGCCACTGCTTGTAGCAGTATTGGCGTCCCCACTCTTTGTCAAGAAAGTCAGAAAGATCTCTGATTCTGATTACAGAAATAATGTTCCAGAAACAACTACATGGAATGCAAAACTATTTTCTTATTTTCGGGGTTGGTAATATACTATTTCAGGACTTATTCTGATAAGACTTCAGCTCCATTTTCCTATGGTCAGCTCTGACTTTCCAATAATTGGCTAAAAATGCAGCCATACGTTTAGAAATAGCATGATCCCTTGAATACAGCAGGTTACTTGAGATAAACATTGTCTAATTGTTAAAAATATCTTTCCTTGATTCAAACACTTTTCACTGCATTTGTTTTCTCAAGGCCAAAGTAAAAAGATCTTTTCCTACTTATAATTTCTTCATATCTCATGCAATTATTTTTAGAATAGAATAAGGATACAACATTGCACGGAAAATAGTTCAAAAGTTTCTGTATTTTGAGGTTAAAAAAATAAAATAATCTAGAATTTTAAAAGTCTGAGCCCAGAAAGAAGGCTAATCTTTTTCTAATCACAACTTTGTTAAGAAGATGCCACCAGTCTTTGTCAGTTTGATCTTTTCCAGACATACATAGACATGAAGAAAATATTCCAGCTCTGGTCCTGGTCTTTGAGTTTTTCAAGTAAGGCCTTTAGTGTCACTAATGAAATTAAATCACACCACTTTGAAGAATAAAATAAAAAAAAATAAAAAAAATAAAAAAAAAAAAAAAAGAAAGAAAGGAAAACAAGAAGAAAAAATATTCCAGAAAAGAGTAAAAACACTGTTAATTGAAACTCATTACAATTCAGCTTCACACAGAAAAAAACATGTTATGCCTCTTCCTTTCATATTTCCATACAGCATCATTCATCAGATGACAGTTCCACAGAACAATGCCTCTTGAGATAGTGAGGGGCTCCAAACAAGTTCTCATACAGGTATGAAAGCGTATTTCTGAGGTATACATGTTGGCAATATGTTTTGTGCCAATTCATTATTAAGCAGACTGTAGGACAAAGGCTTTACTTAAGTAGCCACGCGCAATGGTGAAAGCAGTCTACTCAATTATGTGATGAGCAAGTAAATGTGGAAATTGAATAAGAGAAAGCGCTTCTTTTCTTTCTGATTAAAAATAATAATAATAAAAAAAATGTTCTCAGCTTTTTTCTCTTTATAAGACAGATGACTGTGCATGTTCCTCTGTAATGTGTGTTCTCCTAGTGAAGCACATTGTAAACAGCCTAAGTTATTAGGGCTGCCCAAACTTTCTTTTCATCTAGGTTACTGTGAGTGCTCCCACATGCTGGAATGCCACAGCCAAGAAGAACAAGATGTCAGCAAGAGAAGTGGGCAAAAGAGAATGCCTGCATTCCTTTGCTTGTACCTTTCAGTGCCACATTCACATACAATGTATGTATCTGCATATAGTGTTAGTAAGGAACACTAAGGCACTGTACCTAGGACAGCTCTGAGATGAAAGTGTTCGGGAAATTTGCTTTCTGTGCCTAATTTCTATCAAGCGTGATGAATAGAAATGATCTACTAGCCTTTTAGAAATGAGAAAGAGGGAAAATACAAAACATTGCCAATGTCAGCTAAGCAGGGATCATTTTCAACTAGCATGAGTGTTTGTCATTTAAACAGCGTCCCCAGAAGCTGCCAAACTGACAATGCTTTTCAATTATAAGAAACAGCATGCCTGAAGCTTCTCTTTTCCTAAAGGGTGACATCTGTCTCTGTGGCAGACTCTGCTCTCTAACTTTAAGTATCTGCACCATCTCTTTTACACTGCAACGTATCCGTTCTGTCACAAGGAGGTAGGTAGACACTCCCTGCAGCTCCTATTAACTTGGGCAAGAGTCACATTGCCAGAGGATTAAAACTCACAGTTTTCACACTGGTCTGGTATAGAAACATACATTATCCTCTCTTCTTTTTTAAATTGGTTCTTGATGACTTTCTTCCAAATGATATTGGTCCTTTTATTAAAAAAAAAAAACATCCACCATCTTGTTTATCTAACTTCTCACGTAAAGTGCACAACTCATAACAGTTGTTGCAGTCACTGCAACAGAAAAAAACTTTTCATCTTTCTGCTGGGATAGGTCATTCTCTCCCTTGCAAGAGTAGGATTGTTGTAATTCTCTTCCCCTTCTATCGAGTAAAGAAAAAAAAAGAAAGAATCCCAAAAAGTATCCCAACAGTGTCTCCAAATCCTTTTCTACCACAGCTGGGATCCACTGGCCCAGCAACATTCTTCCTTTTGTCAGCAGGGATCCACTGAAAATACAGCATGATCTTCAGCTACTTCATCTCTTCAGGGTTTCCTTCTTCCAGGAAAGAAAATCCTTCTGTCCCTCTCTGAAGCACAGAGTTGTGAGAATCAGCAGAAAGCAGAGGAGAGAGCTGCAGAAATAACTGTGCAGCTGTTCCTCGAAACAGAGATTCACATGAGGAAGTTAATGCATTAGGATTGTTTTCCTGCATAAATTTTAAAAGAATCCTCACATTTGCTCACTGCTTGCATGCTGTCCTCATTAGCATACAACTGACATGCAACTCAGTACTTTCAAGATTGGTCCATGAGAAGCAGAAAAATGTCTGGTGGGTGTTTTATCCTAACTTCACCAATTCAGCGCCACAAACCCTGAGGGACCATGGTCATATGAAAGCTAAATTGCAGCCGGTTTACCTGATTATTTCGTAATTTTAGTTCATTTTCATTAGTAATTTGTACGGAACACTAATTGGCCATGAAAATACAGAATGAGCTATTTTTCACTTCTCTTCTAGGAGGGCAGGTATCTGAATTATTTCTCCTCATTAAGTAAAAAACCTTCCATTTGGTTGGCATGACAGTGACACAGAATCTCTCTACAGCTGTTTCAAAGACAGCTGGAAGCTACAGAGCATTCAGCATGGGAAACAAGAGTCCATACCTCCACATTATTAGCAGTTATGTGGATAAACCCCCCCTCACTGAGTTAAGAATATGCCTCATTCAGCATCAAATTAATAGCCAGCATTTTCCTAATTCACCATAGCAACAATGAAATGATGGCAAAGGAGTGAGAACAGCCTGGTAAAGCAGACTGTGTATTGAGGAGCACAGATGAAGCAGACAGTAGCTTACATTGTACATGTCTATTGCATAAAGATCTTTGATACTGGTCAGTACAAGAACAGCAGAAGAGCAAGAAAATTGCAAGGGTGATAATGTTCTGTAACTACCAACAAAGCATATTCTTTTAAGTCTCATAAGCACTACAGTTCCCCTCCAGTTGAGTCATTTAGCATTCAGCCTCTTGACAGAAAACAATACTGCAGCCTGGTACAAGGAAAAAATTGTGGTGTCCCATGCTTTTTGTAATGTAAGACTAGGACTCAATACACATACAACTTACCACTTTCAAAACTCCCCCAGAGACCTACATAGCAGAGTTCATACTAAACTGTTACTACAAGGTAGAATATATGAAGACAACCTGAAAGTGATAAGCAAAAATTATTGCCCTACCAATGAAAACAAAGCTATAGAAAAGTTGATTTAATACTAACACGCAGGATGGTCGTATGCAAGAGCTGTGCATTCCATTTTGCACGATGCACATTCTTCTGAGGTTTTGTGCTCTCTGACAGGCATAACAATGAAAGACTATTCACATCAATTGAAGAAAGTGAAATAAAATCTGGGAAAAAGGTACCAAGCCGTCACCTTAAAAATTTAGCCATCATATATTCTACCTTCTGGTTCACTCTAAAAAAAAGACCTTTTTTTCATAATCAAATGTTATTGTTTTTATGAAACTCTATCTCAGAATATCCCTTCAAAACCATCAAAGCCATTGGAAGAATTATAAGACACCAACAGTAGCAATAATTGTATCATGAATTAATATAAAAATGTGAAGTCACTGAACAGATCAAATCAATTTCATCACAGTTGAACATGATGAGGAATCTTATTCCACTAAGTCAGCAAACAGTCAGGAATATGGTGACCAACAAAATGAATCTCTAAAAGATTAAGGAGTGAAAAAATATTAAAGTAAATACAATATCTGAGGCAATAAGTGAAATAGCTTTGTAAATGTGCATCTCTGAGACACTAGGAAGTTGAAAAACTTGAAATGCTTGCTTCATGGCAATTATTTTATATCCAGTACTTACATAATTCCACATTCAATTTGTACTAAACTCCAGTGACCTCACACGCAATCAAGGCAGCACCAGAGAAAACCACTCTATTTTAACAAAAGAACTTATCTGTGGCCTGCATTCACATGTGTTTACTTGCAGTTATTCTATAGGTACCTATTCTATAGTCAGAGCATTGTGCCTGAATAGTATGCGACTTTATAGACTTTTTAAATTTTGTACAATTATAGATACTAAGCAAGCACACCCAACACGCACTTACCTTATTGACACGGGAATAAAAAATATCCTTGGGTATTCTTACCTCACGAAATATGAAAGATGCATTTAAAACCCCCAAAATACCTAATTGCTCCTTCAGACACAAACCAGATGAAGGACTCATAATGTGATGAACTGAGGTTTCTTTTTTTTTTTTTGTTCTGTTTTTTTTTTTTTTTTTTTTTAATTTACCTTTTACACCCTGTGTATAATTGCAAAGGCAATTACAGCTTTTCTCCTTTGTGTTTTTAAATCAATTACGAGCAACATGTGATCACGGGTTAAATCCAGGTTTTGGGCTCTTTTTCTTTTTAGCTCATCTCTTTGAATTTCCCATAACAGTGGAAGATTGGAAATTGTGCACTTCGTAAATACTTATGACACATCCCTAGTTGCTTTGTTTAAGCTATCTTAATCTCGTACAAGCAGGTCATGCATATGTCCTGTTTTCAATCTGAGCATACCAAGAACAGGTACTTTCTAGAGAGTACTAAAAATCTTTGCCACAATAATGCATTTGAATCTTATCCCTCCTGCCACACCTGTGAAATTTCATCTTCTTCTCAGAAAACATCCTAAGACCCTCAGGAATGGAGAAAAATATCCTCCCCCCTCACTCACAGGAGGGCAGCTGACTTAATAGCTTCCTCTTCCCAGCCTGAGCCTTTCTAAGCAGTCCTTTCAGATTCAAATAGTATGACTAATAATTGCCATATACGTCTCAAAATCCGCTATGCCCGTTAAGCTATAGTTAGTTTTCTTTCCACCTCTTACTACATCAAATAAAACCATCACCTTTTCTTAATGATCTTATTCTACAGGCAAAACCATTTGCCTTATCTCTCTTTCCTTATGTAGCCTTGAACTGCATTACAGTAAGCAACCCAGTAGCGCTGTAGGTAGTACACAGCATGGACACATTTGTTCCTCTGTTAGTTTAAGCCTATTGAGGTTTGTATTAAAGAGCTTTTAAAGATAATTGAGGATCTCAACCTTTTTGTTTACCCAGGCCCTTGAAAACCTCATCTTCCTTTGACTTTAATCTGGTAAACCTTTGATGTTAGTTGTTAACCTGCTTGTATTAACAACTTCAGACCCACATTACTACAGGAAAACAGCAAGCTTCTGTTCAGTCTGTGCACAAGGCAGGGGGAGGGGAACTAAGGTGAAAGGGAAAGCTTTATAGAACCAATTTCCATGAGCAAATCTCTTACATTTGAAGAGTTCTCTTAATACAGGATATTTGGGCACATTACTGCCTAAAAGCATGTTGTAAACATGGAGGTGTTTACAGACCAGAAAACAATTAATTGCAGAGAGAATCCCCAGTAAACAAATGCAGTTTCAAGGAAAAGGAAGGTGCTGTTAACTTTACGATTATTTCTTTCTGAAGTTTTGCATTTATAGGCATCCTCTTGGTGAGGTCACTGGAGGTACCTTTCTTCCCCACAGCTGCATTCACAAGGACACAGCAGTTCTCCTGTCATTTAGACTGATTAAGGCACCCTCACTTGTATCTAGCAGGATCTCACTCAATCTGCTGTCCCAGTACGTCAAGATCCAAACTCCCATGAGACACACATGTGGCCCCAGCAGGGGTCTCTCCCCAGCACATACTGCAGCCATCAGGACTCTCATCTGAGTGGAGGAGTGCAAAGGCTTCTTTGCTGGCTGGTACCCAGACTGCAGCTGCTTCAGGTAACCACAGCTAAAACAGCGGTATCAACATGACCTACAAGGTGTCCCACATTTCACAGTGAGCTGGCACAGATGAATTTCTAGCACAAAGAAATAAGAGTATTCTTTGGAGCACTTGGTGTTCCACAAATCTGTTAGAAATGCTGATGCTAGACAGTCACAACATTTGTGCTGATGACCTGTCTATTTATAGACAGAGGAAAAGCAGCAGCGCACTTCCTCTCCTCTCCACTGTATCTCATACATCCTTTGAGGCCTCATTTAAGCAAGGGTCCAGTGTTCAGCCATTGATGCCTCGCCATTAAACCCCCTGGGGCAAAGTGCAAGTAGAGCAGGAAGCACGAATAACATTCAACTGTCTCCAAATTTGCACCCAGTGCTCTGTCAGTACTCAGGGCTGACATTGCTGCTGCTGAGGTGGGCCACCAAGAATAAAAGCCACCAAGTTCAGAGGTCTGCCTGTCTAGTGAGAAAGACTTCCTTTGACATTCAGTGAATCTTTTCACTCTGTGCAGAATAAAGTTACCCCTAAGAGGAAAGTGAAGTCAGTTCATGCTTGCCCCACACAAAGTTAGCAGCCTGTGCAGTTTCATAGATACAAAAATGTCTGTCTGAAAGTCCAAATAACAGGATCAGAAAAATCCAAGAAAGCATGAACAAAAGGTATCTGTCAGACCCTAGGGAACCAGATGTGTAAATATATGATTAATATTTGTTTTATTTTTATGAAAGTCAGGAAAGGTGATGTGACTGAAAAGGAAATGCTAATTACAACTCTTTCAAAAAGCATTTCTTGAGATCCCCCCAAAAAGCTAGATTCTCTTCTCAGGTTCAAAGCACCCTCACTGTGCTGGACCAACAGAGCAGCACGGTTTGAAGTTGAAAAGAGGGATGGCGTGGTTGCTGCTCTTTGAAGAGTGGAATAAGAAAAAGTAGCATTTAAGAAGCTTGGAAAGGACTTTTAGAATATGTACCTTTTTCTAGGGAAAAAAAAAAAAAGTATATTTTAAAGTAGTAGAAGTTTAATGAGAGGTGGGAAAAATGTTTCATAAAACTTCATTTCAGTGATCCAATTTCTATGAATAGCATCACTTTCCTCCCTCATTATTCCTCCCACCCAAGGAAGAGGTTCTGTGGCAGGACTGAAAAAGTCAGAAAACTGTATTGGTGAATGGATGTATTTTTACCCACTGCATATGCTTGGCAATGACAAAATATTTTTGCTTTACACATGCACACACATGGGATATGTATGCAGAAATATAAGTACACATATTTATACCATATACACCATACCTGTGTATACATATGATTACCCTACATGTGTATTAAGTGGAGCAAATTTAGACCTTTTTTCTAGTGCACGTACTTAGTTATGTTTAGAAATAAAACCATCAGTTTAAACTTGGACAACAGTAAATTTGCATCATTACCTTCTATTGATCAAAGCTTTACCTCGGACTTAGGCAACATAGGCAACAACGGAATTGGAAATCAGGCTCGAGTTTCTCAATTTTGTCTTAACTGACCTTAATCATGGCCAATTTTACTGCCATCACCATGAGTGTGAGAACATTATTTTAAGATTTTTGCTGATATTTTTAATGTTTGAGATGCTGTAAATGAAAGCCAGATCTGAATTTCTTCCATATGCCACATTTTCCATTTTACTGATGTACTGGGTTGAATGTAGGCAAAGGATTATGGTATCACATGTGGTCTGGAGTAGGAAGAGACGACTAGAAGTCATTTTATCCAACACCTCTACTCAGGCAGAATTACCTACAGCAAGTGGCCAAGTGTGAAGATTCCACCATATCTCTGGGCAAATTGATACAGAGCTCATATGAGTAGGAGCTACACACACAGAATCACAGAACGGCTTGGGTTGGAAAGGACTTCAAGGATCATCTTGTTCCAATCTCCCTGCCACAAGCAGGGTAGATAGCCACTAGATCAAGTACTAGATCAGACTGCCCAGGGCCACATCCAACTTGGCCTTAAACACCTCCAGGGACAGGGTATCCACAGCCTCTCTGGGCAACCTGTTTCAGCACCTCACCACTCCCTTAGTAAAAAACTTCCCCCTGCCATATAACCTAAATCTCCCTTTATTTTAAAACTATTTCTCCTTTTCCTCATGTAAAAGGATGATTTCCCTTCTGTTTATAAACTTTCTTTAAATATTGGAAGGTTGCAATGAGGTGTTCCCACAGTCTTCTCCAGCCTGAACAAGTCCTGCTCATTCAACCTATCTTAATAAGAGAGGTGCTCCAGCCCTTTGATCCTCTTCATGGCACTCCTCTGCACTTGCTCCTAAGGCTCTGCATATTTCCTGTCATGGAAGTCCCAGACTTGGACACAGTACTCAAACTGGGGCCTCAGGAGGGCAAAATAGAGGGAGACAATCACCTCTCTTTCCTTGGTGGCCACCTCTTTGGGCAGAACCCAGGATACCACTGGTATTCCAGGCTGCAAGCGCACAATGCTGGCTCATGTTAAATTTTTCAACAACCAGGACCCCTAAGTCCTTCTCAGCTGGGCTACTCTCAAGAATTTCTTCTAGTCTGTAAATATATCTAGGATTACCTCGATCAAGTGCAAAGCCTTGCACTTTGCTCTGTTGAATCTTATTAGGTTCACATGGGACAACCATTCGACTTTATCAAGGTCCCTCTAGATAGCAACCCTTCTTTCATCTGTATCAGCTGCACCATTCAGCTTAGCATCATCAGCAAACTTGATGAGAGTGCACTCAATCCCATCATCTATGTTAAAGATCTGATAAAGATCTTAAAGAGTATTGGTGCCAAGAGGGATCCCAAGGTACACTGCTCATTACTGACCTCCCCCTGCACATTGAGCCATTTACCACAACACTCTGGCTGCAAACTTCCAAACAATTCCTTTGCCACTGAACAGTTCATACCTTCAAATTCATATCTCTCCAATTTAGAGATAAGGATGTGGCAGGGGACCATGTCAAAGGCCTTGCAGAAGTCCAGGTAGATGATATCAGCTGCTTTTCCTTTGTCCACCAGTGCCGTCACTCCACTACATGCATGCTAATGTGGGAGGAAAAGATAGAGCAGCAACTAAAATCCTGTCCCCTTACCGCAGGAGTTAGTTTGTGTGACTACCTAACCAGAAACTTCTGTGTGTCAGGGTTCTTTCCCAGCATCGGTTATTTTTGCATCTCCAATCTTGTATGAATCACTTGAGGTACTTATCAGCCCCCTCAGTCAAAACATACATAAGCTGACATTATATGAAAACAGTGCCATTGTTTTAGCAGATATATGCCTCCCACACAGTAGTTGCTAGAATGGATGAGATTTACGGTCAGAACCAACTTCTATTCCATCACAGAATAAACAGAACTGACTGGCTTATGGACTGGCTTGAAGCATACAGACTCTCTTCCCTTACAAAATTTTACCCCAACTAGCAACACTGTAAGTATTTTTTTGGCATTTGCAAGGCTAAATCCTTGTTTCTGTGGCACTAAATTCACCATCTCAGTCGTAAAGCCTTTCATACTCTTTAGTAGAGAGATCAAGTTTTCTTTTAGATATTAATGGCACAGTGCTTGGTGGAAGTGCGCAATGGTTGAACAGTATCAAGCATAGTGTAGACACTTTAAAATACTGAGAGGATTCCCCTCCTTATTAAACATATCATCAATAATTTTCTGGTAAACTACCTTCTAAAATCAAATGCAGGCAAAACTCCATGTGGCTTCACCTGGGATTCATTTGGGAAACAGAGGAATTCACATGGATAAGTTAATAGTCAAGTAGCAACATCTTCATAACTTAGTAGACCAGAGTAATGTGCTAGAAAAGAACACTGTGTATTTCACTATACAGGAAAAGCACAACATCTATCTCACTTTGTTCAAGTTACATTATTTTCAGCATATAGGGTCACAGTACTCCACAATTGACTCTATTCACTGATAATATCTCATGTAAACTCACTAGTGTAATTTATGCATCTTGGTAACTCATTCTTATGTCTAATACAGCTTTGTGAATGTTCAGAACTTCCTAAATTACCAGTAAGCACAGAGTTGAGATAATCTTCAGCGAAAGTTAAGTTACCTTAATAAAAGAAATATGATATGCACAGTCAAAAAAAAGAAACAAAAAATAAACAAAAAAAAAAAAAAAAAAAAAAAAACAAACAGAAAAGAAAGCTGCAGTTGAAGCTCTTTTCACCATGAAAAGCAATGAAAATAACAGAAATTCATGGACTTGCAGAAGATGGAATTAGTTTGGACTTCAAGAAGTCATGTTGTTTTTATCTCCCCCCAAGATAAGATGAATTTTACATAATTTATCTCATCTAAACTATCTCCCATTTCTACAGTGCTGTCTCTTATTATAGCTGCATTTTATGTGTCATGTCTTAAGTAGCCTGATTCACCAGGTATCTACAATCTATCATATATAACTCAAAATAATGTTCTCAATATTGAGAGCATATTTGACTAATTCTCCTTATAGCAGGAGCTCTTTTTTACCCCTCATAAAATTGTTGTAATTTGTGGTGTTTATCCCACCAACAAAGTTTGCAGAAATAGCTCAGTTGTTGTTTGAAATAGCTCAGAACACCTGATGCAAATTTGCACAGCAGTTTTCAATGCTGATTCCTAGCTCTACACACTGCTCTTCACTTACACATATGTTAGATCCATCTAGTAGTTCTCACCAAGCAGCAACACTTGAGTGCTGACAAGCAGTAATAAGTGGTTCAAGAAAGTTACTTAAAATTTTTGTATATTAAAAAATTGCAAAGACTATGTTTTGCATTCACTGCATTCCTTTCCACTTCTGCAGTTCCAGCCAAAGAAGAGAACTGGTTAGGTCATTTCTCACAGGGGTATGATTCATTCTCCCCAGGAGATGAAAGATCAAAAACCATAAAAAGTAAAGACTGTTTCAGGTTTCTGTTGAGACTTTTGTCACATTCAGGCATGGGTTCTATCTCTTTTCAACTCAGTTCAGTTGTGTTAAATTAAACAAAGACATTCCTGAGGAATTCAGATGAAGTGTGACTAAATTCTTGTCTCCAGTACCTCCCAACCATGGTTAAAAATTAGACTTCCTTTAGTTACTCTAGATATGGAAAAGTCTTAACCCAACATGGGGTATTTAGTCTCATATTGGTTTTAAGTGATTTCTTAATAATGCTTCTCTTTTGTACTTCCCAGCATGCAGTTTTGTTTAGTGGAATTTTTTGTGGGCCCTGTTTACGGTAGGGACAGAAGTATTTTCCTTTTTCAAGTAAAATTTCCACAGACGTGTCCTACAGCCTATTTCACTGAAAGAATGGGTATGAATGGCAGGGTGTTTCACTGAGAAGAAAGTGTCAAAAAAATTGAGTCAATAATTCAGATGATCTACGTTCAACATTAGAATTATGCGAATGCCCCTCAGGATTGAATCAAAATAAATATATGGATCCTCGACGCTGCTACTGACATTATATTACACTGAATAATAGTTTCCTTCCTCCTTAATACAAGAAAATCCCAGCACAATGCAGATGAAATATAACACTGATCAGGGACCAGGAATCTCACCAGAAATTCCAGAGATTAGTGTCTGCAGATCAGACACTCAGATGGCTGGAGGAAGACGTTTTATCAGACACTAGAAAACATATGCAACTTTGATCCCACTGTTTCATGTTGGGTTTCTGTTTCTCTTGGCACGTGTTTGCTGTATCAAGTGCCACAATATTGATGAACTTTCAAAGACCATATGATATCAACAAGACAGTGCAAATTGAACAAAATATTCAGGTTAAGACTCAGTGCCTCTGTAAACTCATAGCCCTTGTTTTTAAGGTTCAGTCAAGTGTGGATTGAGAAAAAATGTTAGTGCACTTTGAAAGCACGCCCTGGAATTCCTCTCACCCTCCCTCCCTCACTTTATAAAGGTTAGTGCTGAAATGCAGTAAACAGGCATTAATAGAGATCATATTCATCTTTAGAAATGAGCAACCGCTGGCTTTGCAAAGCCATGTTGACATTTTGCCACCCTGCTCTGCTGCCAGTTGAATTTGGTAATTTAATGAAGTAGAGATCTAACAAATGCACAAACCTCGGTGGATTATTCAGCATCAAGGTTTGCATTACAGTGTGTGAAAAAAGGATTAAAGAAGTACTTTTTAGTTATAGAAAACCCTGAGCACTGGATTAAAGTGCAATAGAGCTGGCAAGAAGGATACAGTATCTATAGAATTTAATGGTAACTTGGCTCTATCAGGCCCTACGGCTTCCATTTCAATACAGCATTTTCTTCTTAATCCCTTGTTTGCCAGCAGTAATACTGCTGAATTAGATTGGCCACCAGACTGTGGCTATTTACATAAAAATTAGGCAAATGTCTTTAAGGAAAAAAATTGTATGGCTGCTAGATATTAGAAAGGTTTCTTAACTTTGAACTCTGCTGCTTATGTGAATCTCTGCTAGGTTTAAGAGATCAGGAGGAGAACTCCCTTTCACTTACAGCAGCCAGCAAAAAACTTCTAGCCATTATCCGCCACAGCAAGAGCTTCACATTGAAAGCTGAGTTGTGTCAATTTATAGAGTCTATCTGTACTAGGTTAACATTTTTTTGGATAGCAAAATGAGAGCAGATCCTCAGCTGGGTTAAACTGACAGCCCTACCACGACTTTGGAAAACTAACTCTGGTTTATATTTGCTTTGAAACAAATATAACTGATGGAGAGAAATAGGTTCTTATAAGAAAAAAGATTGTCCATACCCACTAGGTATTTTTCTCTGGTGCACTTAAGAATTTCCTCTCTCACTTTATAAAGCTATTTACTCTTAAAGCAATTCCATATGTTCATTTCCAATTTTCTGGAGTGGGAGAGTAAAAATCTTCACCTGGCATCATAGGGCTGAAAGATGAAATACAGAAACAGCCCCGGCTACCAGCAGCCTAGATTTGGGAAACAAGCTAGTACTTGAGCTGAAAGGAAGCTGTTCCCTTTCCATAGATGGGTGGTCCCAGCATATCCACTGCCACTGGTGGATGAGAAGCAGGGAAGTGCATAACAGACTGAAGAGCATAGGGATTGGAGGACAGGAAAGATAGAGGGATGATGCCAGCCAGTCATGAAATCAGAAGACATACAGAGAAAGAAGCATCAACAGTCTCTACAAAGTTATTACATCTCCCCTTTAAGGCTTTGTTTTTTGCACCCCCTATTGCACCACAACAAAACCAAGGGGTGCTCAGAATGGCCAGCTCACCTTCACCCACCAGGCAAGCTTACCAGGCTTGAGTAAGAGGTGTTTTTCCATGTGTCTGTCCATAGGAGTAAAGGATGAGAGGTTTGATCGGGTGGCTATTTGGAGCACCCTAGTACTCTCTTGGGAGATAATACTCTCAGGGTTCACACATCACTCCAGTGAGCAGATCAAGTACATTATATGAATTTAAACAGTTTTGATAGGACAGAGTAAGAGCAGACCATGTGAAAGCATAACAATGAGAACACTTTACAGAGAGAGAAAGAAGCTGGAGTTCAAATTAATCTAGTAGAAATATACCAGCTTCTTCCACATCCCAAGGCAGCATTAAAGAGGGCCTCTGCCACACCTAGTGATTATCTTTAATGTTAACCAAGTAATTTGCCAAGTCAACCAAAATGCTTGTGTTAAACAGAATCAAAATTAGGGTTAAGATTCTGCCACAAGTATGGGTGCTACTCTACTGTGTTCTCCTAAACAGCGTTTTTAAAATAGACTATATAGCTCCTGTCTTGCATCTTCCCATTCATCACATTTCACTGGTCAGAAGACCTAATACTACTAATAAAGAGTTCCTCAAACAAAGAAAACAATAACTCAAACTGTATTTCTGACTAAACAAAGGCTTGCATGTTGGTTATATTTAATAGCTGTGATTTGCTTATTTGAAGCAAACCACACTATTTCATGCTTTATTGCAATTTATCCAATTCTAGCAACTTAAGAAGATTTTCTAAGTAAAGCTTATTCCCATTATTTCATTACGTAAAAGAGAATACCTTTACTGAACATATATGTCCTACATTTTTCTATTTCACATTACTTTATTGGAACTCCTCTCTATGTTTTTTTCTGTACTATGAATAAGGTGGAGGAAAGCCTTTTTTTTCCTTCCTCTCCCCTCCTCTGTCCCTTAAATAAATGCCTCTTAATACATAAATAAATGCTCCCTTGTGCCAGAGAATGCAACTTTCGCCTTCAAGAACAGTTAGTATCCTTTGTATGTTCCTTAAGGAGAAAGATGCTTTTTCCTCTAAAAGGACAGGGCTTGCTCACCCATTTTAAGATTAGCTAGTTATTACTGCTAGTGAGTAGTAAAGCAAGATAGTTTTGTATTTCCATTAATTCATCTTGTTCCTCCAGCACCTCTTCACTGAGGCACAACAAAAATTGGGAAATAGAGTGAACTGTTATTTGTGAAAAGAAAGATCATAGAATGGCTTAGGTTGTAAGGTATCTTAAAACCCACCCAGTTTCAATCCCCTGCCATGGACAGGGCTGCCACTACCAGCTTAGGCTGCCCAGCGCCCCATCCAACCTAGCCTTGGGCACCTCCAGGGATGGGGCACCCACAGCTTCTTTGGGCAGCTGTACCAGGGCCTCACTGCCCTCTGAGTAAAGAATGCCTGCCCAATATCTCACCTAAATGTCCCCTCTTTTAGCTTAAAACCATTCCTAACTTGTTCTATCGTTATCAGACCATGTAAGAAGTCAGACTCCCTCCTGTTTATAAGCACTCTTCAAGTACTGGAAGGCCACACTGAAGTCTTCCCAGAGTCTTTCCACAGACTACACAGCCTATAATATTCTGTTACATATCCTCAGTGTAACCTGTTGCAATCACCTTTACCTAGACTGTTAAGCAAAACAATATTCCTGACTCTAAAGACATGATGTAAAAGGGGGAATGGATTAAGGAAAAATATTACATAAGCATAATGACGTGAATAAAATGGGAAGGAATTTAATTTTATACTTTTATCTCTGTGCTTCACCCCATCCTGCTCATAACTGTGCTGATTGTGCTGCAGTTCAAGAAAGTATCTGCTTAATACTTTATGTTAATTTCATACTGACTTTACCCTCATCAGCCTTTAACCTGTGCAGACTTAACCAGGACACATTTTAATTACAGTCTCTCCAAGGAAATCACAGTTATTTTTCAGTTGTACAGATGGAGATTTCCATAATCAGAAGAAATTCCTTAGGCACACTTCCTCAATAACAGCCTTTACTAACCTCCAAAAAACTCTGTGCTTCTTCCTTAAGCATTCTCCATTCTTCTCATGCTGACACTAAGGTGCTTACAGATTCTCTCCACCTCATTTATTATAGTTGGCTCAGATCCCTAGGGCTGGATGCAAGAGAGAGTGCAACTGTGCAAGCTCACAAACAGCTTAAGAAAGCAGTCCTGCACTATATACCCTTTCTTAATTTGTGCATAGTTATTATTTTAATCGATATCTCTGTAATTAAAATCCTGCATGATCACTTTTCTGGCCTTCCTACAGGCCTCTCTAATTTTAAAAAAAGCATTTCCCAGTCTCCTAACTCTACTCTGATGTTGGCCATTCCAAGTATCACCAAGCTCCCTTCACTGCTTTCAAGTTCTACAGATGCTGTCCTTGGCCATGTCAGCTAATATATTTCCTAAGATTTTTAATTACCACTTTAATAATATCATGCACCAATATTGTCAAGTCTCTGTTTGATTCTGCTTACTTTTCACTAAATGCTGTATTAGGTCTCCACTCACTTTCTTTCTTCAGTTTCACCTCTTCCATTCCAGCAATGATAAAATCATTAGCTCTAAAGTGATTCAACCTACATCCAATAACCTTGAGCTTAAGTCCTACTTCTCCAAAAATCTATTGTTTAAGACCAACATAAGATAGGTGAATACTGTATACTCTTGAGGGTTATTCATACCTCGATACAGGGACACAACTACAGTGATGTACACAGAACCATTCATATAATGTGATTTTTCACCAAAGCCTCCACAGCTAACCATTAGAAAAAACGTAACATCCCTAAAAAATAAAAAAGTAGTTTCCTACACAGTCCTCTACATGCTTTTTAACTGGATAACCTGAAGGTTTTGGACAGACCAAATACAACGAGGAATGTCACAGAAAGAACAATATTCTTTTCTTTTTCTTTTTCTGCCTTTATTTAAATCAGTAAGAATTTCTGTCCTTTGAAGCTAATTAGAGACTTTATCCCTTATCCTCTATTCCCCAAATCCTTCCTCCCTAAAAAGAGTAGGATGTTCTAGGGCAGCCTTCGCACAGTATAGCTTTTTTAAAAGAATAGCAACTCTAAATAATCCAAGAATTTTTTGAACTTAATTCTCTCTTAAGTACCACAAGTTAACTTTATCCTGTTACAAAAATTATAAAAGCAGAAAGCCTCCTTAAGTTTCTATTTTCTTACCCTGTCTGCTTGGTTGTTGTTTTGTGTTGAGTTTTTGTTTTTGTTTTTTTTTCTTTTTGGTTGGTTAGTTGTTGTTTTGTTTTTTTGTTGTTGTTGTTTTTCCAGCTGGGAATTGTTCAGGGCAAAGGATTGTTCTATGGCACGCGTTTGTACAGTGCCCAGTACAATGGGTTTCTCCAGGTGCAGAAGAAATAAAACATTAATAAGTTGTTATTCCAGGCTTCTGCTTCTGAATTTATGAAAAGTACTGGCAACAAATCTTATACAATACCAGTAAATAAAAATATATATTTTCTTTCTTTTTCTTTCATTTTCTAAGCAAAAGGTCTGAACTCCCTTTCAAAATCTGTGATTTTTTTCTGATTAAATTATTGATGTAATGCTGCAGAAGTATTCCTCTCAATTCTCCTGACTGTCATGCCAAGAGTTGCAGTCATTAAGTGAAAGTTACATTTTCAGAATCATAGAATGACTTGGATTGGAAGGAACCTCAAAGATCACGTAGCACCAACTCCCCTGCCATGGGCAGGGTTGCCAACTACTAGATCAAGCACCAGTTCAGTCTGCTCAGGGCCCCATCAAGCCTGGCCTTAAACATTTCCAGAGATGGGGCATCCACAACTTCTCTGGGCAGCCTCTGCCAGGGTCTCCTCACCACAACCTCAGTGAAAACCTTCTCCCCGATATCTAACCCATATCTCCCTTCTTTTAATTTCAAACAATCCTCCCTTGTCCTATCACTATGTCTTCAAGTGAAAAGTTGATTTTCTTCATATTTATAATCTTGCTTTACATTCCAGAACTTTCTCTTCTCTAGGCTAAACAAGCCTAACTCCCTAAATCTTTCTTCATAAGGAATTCCTTCCCTTCTATGTTGTCAACAGCACCACTCAGCTTGGTGTCATCAACAAACTTGCTGAGGGTACACTCAATCCCATCACCTACATCACTGATAAAGATGTTAATGAATACAGTTCCCAAGACAAATTCCTGCAGGACGCCACTGATCACCAGCCCCCACCTGGACACAGAGCCATTTACCACAGCCCTCTGGCTGCAACCATCCAGCTAATTCCTTATCTATACTGAACAGTCCACCCTTTGTACTCATATATCTCCGTATATTTAGAGATAAGGATGTGGTTCAGGACCACATCAATGACTTTGAAGAAGTACAGGCAGATGACACCATTTGGCTTCTCTTTGTCCACCAATGTCTTCACTCCATAACTGAAGGCCACTCAATGGTTAGGCATGATCGGCTCTCTGTAAACACCACGCAGGCTGCCTTGGATCAACTGCTCATCCTTCATATGCCCTAATGTGCCTTCTAGGTGGATATGTTCCATGACCTTCCTAGGCACAGAGGTAAGGCTCACCAGTCCGCACCTCCCCAGATCTTCCTTTCTCCAATTCTTTATTATGGGGTTGATGTTTCCATTTTTTCACTGAGTGACTGACACTGGGTATCAGTTCACCTGACAGCCATGACTTTTCAAATATGATGGAGAGTGGCTTGGCAACCATACTAGTTAGCTCCCTCAGGACCCTGCAGTGCACATTATGTGGCTCAGTAGACTTGTACGTATTCAGTCCTAGGAGACAATGTCAGACTTGATCTCTTCTTACAGCGGGAGGGATTTTGCTCCCCTGCTTTCCACCAAGATGTTCAGGAGCTTCGTGTTCTGAAGAGGAGTTTCTGATCCTAATCAGACTTAAGTTAAATGGCAACACTCCCTCTGAATTCAGTGATTCAGGATTGAGTCTTAATCACTCTCCCAAGAACATTAGGCAGTATTTCCCCACATCCAGCTATGCTCTTGCAACTGGGAGGTTAGTCTCTGCTGCTGAAAATTAGGCAGCACATACAGATGTATGAACCCCCAGAGATCAATTCATGCCATCTGAAGACTGAAACTGAAGATTGTCTCATCCCCCTTTAATAAAATAAAAACCTTCATCAACAAAAATAAAAGATCATTCGCTCCCTAATTAAGTGACTACATTCCTAATCAAATTTTCCCATGAAGATGAATTCAGTGCACCACTGCACAGTACAGGAGAAAAACTAACAGCTGGAGTATTTGATGCTCAGATATTTCAGAGGTCTCAGAACTTTCTCAAAGAGTTCAGCACTCACATAGAACTGCAAGAGGATTTCTGCCAATGAATTCAAGAGGCCAAAAATATTCAGCGTTATTTGTACATTAACTAAGTCTGAGTTAAGAAATATGAAATCAACACAGGGCTTTTAACTGTTTTTCTGAAGAAACAGTGATGAGCAATTACTACAGATCTGTGATCAAAATTACAAAGCAATTTCTCAGAGCACTGGATCTTGAAGATTCCTTGTGAAACCAGGTGAAAAGTGCCCCGTACAATAACACATAGGTGTAAGGCACCATGCAGACGGCCAAATTTGCCAAGTGCTATACAAGCTGGCCAACAGACAAAACATCGCATTTCCTTCCTAGTATACTCCTCAGAAGTCCTTCACTCATGAGCTTGCACCTCTGCTGTTTCCCGTCCTTGTATTCAAAACAAGAATGTCCAACAGGTTTTCTCTCCCTTATGAAGTTTCTCTGCTGGCATGAATTTCCCCTCCTGTCCCTTTATTCATACTGGCTCTTCTAGAACACTTTCAGCCCACCTGTCAGATTGGCATCAGCTTGAGTGCTTCTCACTTGAGTCTGAACATATCCCTAAATGAAACTTAGCTCATCCTCTTGCCCCACTAAACCTTCCCACTCACTGCAGCTCCCAGCTCTCACCACAGCCACACAAGAGCACTCAGCTACCTTGAAGCAATGCTTCTCTTGCCTTTTCAGCCTTCATAAACTGACTGCCTTATGCAGCTGTTACACCACTAGCCAGTGTTACCTAACAGTATCTGTTAATAAATACCATCATGTAATGAACCTGTTGGGACATTCATTACTAGATCTGCTAAGGGCAAAGCATCTAGTCAATGAAGCAATAAGCTAGTTCAGCATTCACTTGTAAAAGTTATTCCATAATCAGCCAGGAAAGCGAGGTGCACAGATAATAGCAATACTAGCAAATTCCAAGCCTCAGAAATGAGGCTAGGTAGCATCCTATGGAACATTATGTTTAAACAAGCCATTTGCCTTAGAGAGCCCTAATTAGATTTCCTGTGTTTCTTATGCCTGCTCTCTTCCATCTCTCCTCAGTTCCCAGAATAAAAGCCTGAATCACTGCTTTTGGAGCACCTACAGAACTAGCCTGCACTCTTACCGATCTGGTAAGACACACGGCAGTACTGAGGGCTGAAGAGGAAATTAGGCTAAGCAACTACATGCAATTATGAGAAGGGCTCTCCCAGCAATTCACCCTCAACATTTTGTGAAACGTATGTGCCAAGCTGCACCCACAACCATGACCTCAACTATTAAGTAGACTAGACTGCCTATAAAAGGAGCTGATCATTTACACACTGAATCCTTTTCTTCTCTGAAGTGCTGCCTCATACTCATCGCTCGCTGTAAGGCTGGGCCAGCAAATGAAAGCAAGTTACGCTTACTTTCAACATGAAGCATAAAAGAGGAACAGACTGGGGTTGGATTCGATGATCTCCAGAGGTCCCTTCCAACCCCTACAATTCTGTGATATTTCAAATGTGGCTTGGGACACACACACTGACACAAGGGGATAGAAACAAGGGTGGAAAGGCATCCCTAAACCTCTTGCAATGCACAGCCGCACGCAGTAATGAGACCAAAACAGTGTATTTCTTTAATCTATGAAAATTTCCAGTGAACTATCACATATTTATTGCTGAACATACTTTTTTCACCGATCTTTCTGGGAAGGAGTCGTGTTGAAAATTTTAATAAATAGGTCACTTCAGGAAAGGCCACCTTGTCAGTGTCTCCATAGCACTATTCAAAGTGTGCTATCCTAGCTTAAAAGAATTCCTTCATTTCACAAAAGTAAAGAAAGCTTGTGACAGTAGTGCACTATGTTAGGGTAATATCATACTCCCAAACTTGAGCAGCTGATATCATAGAGGGGTGAGGGATGAATTTTCTCAAAGTAGGATTTTATTTGGACCAGCTCCTTTCCTTTGAGTAGAAATGGTGACTGCCATCATTTTTACCTTATTAACAAGAGCCTTGCTTTGGCATTAAAGGGAAATTTGGTTTTATGAGAAAATCATAATACTTCAGAGGAAATAGAATAACCAAGCTTTCAATGTCCATCAAAAACCACTTGTTTGTCTGATCTTTCTTTTTTTAGATAGCAATAAGCCTTTGCAGTCAAGTTCAGAGAGATTCAAAAGTATATTAAGAACAGCTGAAATATCAGAGGAATTTAAAGTAGCAAAACACTTTAGAATTATTTGGTCTGGAGGCATTAGATCTGCTGACATAGCATTTCCCAGTATCTCCATCTCTTGCTTCTGAAAACCATTCTTGGGTACCTTTTCAAGGCAGAAGGTACATCTCCAGAAAAAAGCAAACACACCCTTTGAAGTACAAGACAAGCTCCTTGCCATAAGGCAATAATTTCCGTTCCAGTGCTGTATCAGGAAATTTACATGCAAAGCCCTAAGTTAGGGAAACCCCAGACATCAATTTGCAAATAGTACAAAGATAAAATGGGACATATATGTAGTTCGTACAGCCTTATCAGAGAAGGGTTTTTATTCTGCTAAAATTTAAATAGAATTTGACTACAGAGGAAATTCAGATTTTGTGGTAATCACAGATTTTAAGATTTTTGAAAAGATCCTGCATATAAGGAATTTCTGAAATGTGCTCACTTGCGCAGAAAATTGCCTTGAAGTTGAGGTACATTATATCACACTAGAGGTCAATCACATCCTCAGGTCTCTGCAAGGACCAATGCTTCCTTTGTCTACAAGTACCAGGATCAAGTCAGACTTCCCTTGAGCACATAGTGAGACTTAGCACCCTATTCCCCCTCCAGTGTACATTCACAGAACAAAATCCTACCCTCCTTAATCATATCTGCCCTATTTTTGCAGGACTGAATGTTAACAGCAGTTCTTCTCTTGGTATGTTAAAACTGCTGCCAATCACATTGATGTTGATTCACCGGACACTTACAATCAGATACCTTTATCATCAGCTCTGGTATGGAAATGTTAACTTCTCCCACGGCTAGAAACCATGTTTTGATTCCATGTTTAAATAGCATTAACAACAGTCATAGTCTGCACCTGAAGTCTCTAACCACAGGTAAAAAAATAAATGCATCAGCTTTGTCTAGGTTTCTTAGGTGTGCATCACAGATTTGCTGTTTCTTGCAAAACAGTAAACAATTCATCTCTACAGAGCTTAGTTTTACCTCAGACATGTCTACAATTTGAAAAACTAAAAGACAAGCGGTCAGAAAAAATGTCAGAAAAAAGAGATGTGAGCAAGGAGTTAGCAGTTATTCTACAAGATGCTACAAACATGCTGGGTCTGACTGGAATGGGGTTAAGCTTCATAGCAGACCATATAGTGCCATGTTTAAGATTTGTGACCAAAGTAACACTAACAACATACCAGTGCCTTAGCCAGAGATGAACAGAGATCACACAGTATCAAGACCTCTGCTTTCCACTCTGCCCCCAGCAACTGGCAGAAGGGACACAGTCAGGAGAGCTAAGTTCCATTCCATATAGTATCATATTCTGTTGTAAGAACAGGGGCAGAGGGCAGTTTTTCCCAGGTTGCTATTGCTTACAGGCTCATTTAGTGTTGGTCTGTGAGTGCTTTTGTTCATTTCTTTCTCATACCTTCTTTAGTTATTAAACTGTCTGTGCCTTGACCTGCAAGCTACCACTTGCTTTTGTCTATTCAGTTCTTTCCTTCATTCTTCTTCAGGGAATGAGCAAATGACTGGGTGGGGCTTACTGGTTGGCTGGGGTCAATCCATGGAAGTCAGTCTTGGTAGCCAACCAACATGGGACCCAAGGTAGATATAAACTCATTCTAGCACATGCTGGTCAAATCCACAGTTGCTTTACCAGTTGAGCTGCGGCTTGACAAGTTCTTACTTGCTGTTGCTGGTCACTGACAACTTTCTAGTTCTTAATACTGTTCTCTTTGTATGTCTAATTTTTCCCTTTCTTGCTGTACATCAAATTTTAGGACTTCATTAAAGTCTGCTTTCATCTTTTGCATTTTGACGAATGTTACATTGACTAGGTGGGTAGCACTAATCCGGCAATGAGCTTAACTGGGAAAAACCAATTACATAAAATCCTGGAACAGATCATGGACTGGTCAGAAAGTACAAATTTCTGAACACCACCTGAGAAGGTGGTTCATGCCACAGAAGTGTTGCTGCATAATAAGTTACCCGAAAATGAGAATCAGTATGATGTAGTTACTGAGGGGTCCTATCATGTTATGGAAAACCAACAAAAATGGAACACCGCAGTATGGAGTCCCACGTGACAAGTCAAAGAAACCATCAAAAGAAAAAGTAAACTGAATTAGTTTCCAGAAGTGAAAGTCAGATATTGCTGAACAAGAGCAGCTAGCACTCCAACTCTAAACTGATTCATGGATGGTTGCAAACGTCCCATGGGGCTGTCTATTGCTACAGAGAAAGGCCAACAGGCAACATATGGGCAAACCCATTCAGGCCACAGAATTGAAGCAAGACATTTTTGTCCAGGCAGAGAGCCTTGTTATAAAAGCACATTGTGTAGATGGCTGAAATGTCCAAGAGCTGTGATAAAGAGCATCAAAATGGCAAGCAGATTAATTAGGCTGCTAGAAACCATTGCATTTCCACTCTTTGAAAAAATAAAACAAGCAGTCAAAGATGATGCTTTGAGAACAGATATGAATAAGTATTTAGAAAATCAGCACCTATTCCGGAAGACATTTCTAGCCATATGCTACCCACTGAAAGAAGGTGTGAAAAGGAAGATCAAGTCTATAAGTTTTTTGTGATATGGAAGCAAGGAGTTAGAAAAACTCTACTTACAAAGATTGCCTGAATGGTTCCTCTCAAACAAGAAGAGTAAGGAAAAAAAGAAAACATATCTCAGATTAACTCAGGAGTGCACTGAGGACAGGAGTCTTCTGAGATTCAGGAACTGAATATAAATATTAAGTATAACTGAGGCACAGGAGGAACTAGCCCAGGGACAAATGCTGCTGAGGACTGAGCTGTTTTGTTTTCAGCCTTATCTCTCACAGGCCTTCCTGATTTACTTAAAGTAGACCTCAAGGTAAGCACACTTGAGCTTTTTCCCCCCTCAAAAACACTTCAGAAAATCCCAGAAAAACACATATGCCAGACAAATTTGGCCTTATGAATTCAGATTCTGCCAGTACTGTGTCAACTGGGCAAAACAGGCTGGCTCAGATTTGAGTTTAATTCCTGAAGCTCTCAGTTTAAGGGCAAGCCCAAAAATCCAAAAAAATAAGTTTGACCAATTACACAGCAATGTTCAAGTCAGGTATCATACTCTTACATACACGGTGCCAATTTGTTAGATATATAGCATATTACTTAAACAGTGGTGGTTGTTTGTTTGTTTTTTTTGTTTTCCCATTTGCTTATGTAGCCTTTGAATTGTAAATATGGGCACATTTTCTTCTATTCCTCCATGTAAGATGGATGACTTTTCTCCCTCCCCAGAGATTATTTTGTTCTCATGCCATAATCCCTTAAAACAAGGGTTAATATAGTTAAACTTCTCTGAATGGCTCTCTTAATCATTGTATAACCAAGATGTTATAATCACAATATAATTGTGTATAATCAATAGATATCAAGATGTTATAATCGCAATATAATCAAGAGAGTAAGGCAAAGCAGACAACGATAACAAAAAGAGAATAAGTGGAAGAGCTTACCCTTCGGTTGAGCTCACCAGAAGACACCAAAAGAGGGGATCTCCAGAAGAGAACCTTCCCCTCTGGTAGCCAGCTCTTAAATAGGTCCAGGAGGGGTGGAGCCTGGCTCCACTCCTTACGGCAGCACATGAGAATTGCCTTTACCTGTGCTCCTCTGGCTGATTCATGGCTCACCTCAGGTGATCAATCAGAGGTTCAGGCCGTGACTCAGCAGTTCCCATACAATCATACTTTGGACTTGAATGAAAAAATTGATTGTTACAGAGATCAACATGCCCTAAACTAAAACCACATTAAACAATTTGTGACATTATAAAAAATATATCACTGTAGATGAGATGAAATCTGCTTCACTAAGAGAGGAAATCTGTGGTGGAAATGTTCTGAATTCCTGAATTGCCAGACATTCACAACTGGCCTTCAGGTGCCATGTTGCAACACTCACTTCACATGTTAATTAATACGAGAATAGTCCAAAAGAAAATAGCTTCAAAGCCAAGATGAAGAGCCTCACAATACCCTGCACAAGTTCTTTTCTGAAATTAAGAACTTGGCAGCTAACTTCATTTCAGCAAGGGCATTTCTGAGCTGTGTATTGTAATGTTTTTTTTTTTTTTGTTCTATGTTTTTTTTTTGTTGTTGTTTTTTTGTTGTTTTTTTTTTTGTTTTTGTTTTTTTTTGCAAATCCATTAGTGCTGTAGAGACAATCAAGCTAAGACAGTGTAAATCATCACACATATTAGTGTTCAATTTCATTTTGTCACTTACAGCTGCTGATAGTTTTGGATCCAGTATATTTGAAGCAACTGCTGTTGGTGGTAATAAAGAAAGTAATCCACCAGTCTGAACCTCAGATGCCAAGATATATTTACAAGGTTAATCATTTTTTTTATATTGTATGCACACATTGATTTTGTTTGAGTAGTACATGGAGTCAATGCAGAAATTATTGTGATAGCACAGATACTCAAAATGCAGCTTTTTACAGACATTTCTCATATTGAAACTGCTTTAAAATTCTTTGCTGCATCACCAGAAGTTTACACAGGAAAAAAAAAAAAAAAAGCTTCCTTCTTTTTTCCCCACAGCCCTTACTTCTTTCCTTGCTCTTTAGCTACAGTTCTGAAAATATAACAGTTTTTGCCAGCTCTGCAAGTTCAGGTAAGCAGCTCCAATATGCAGAGAAAAAGGCAAGGCGCACTGCATATATATTATTGTTACAAAAATAATGTACATTGTTCATTTCAGCTCCATTCAAAACACAGAACATCTCACTGACCCTTGCAAATGGAAATGAAAAGAAAGATTTTTTCCTTTATTATAGTTTTTGAGTTACTGCCAGCATGCAGATTTCAGAAGTAAACGTGCATCAAAGACGGTACTTCTTTTTTTCGCCTCGGATTATCTAGTTATTCTCTCTATAGAAACAGAACTCGTGTGTTCTGTAACATGTAACTTTGGAGATAGGATGATTACGGTTAATTATACATACAAAAAGAAGTGCCACCCATTCCTAAGTCTCTGAAAAGTACGTTGCACTCCTGAAAGGGATACCCACGTGGAAGCTGGGGCTTGAAGTACACACTGTCTCCTCTTGATAGGATTTGTCCTTAACAAAGGCATCTGCTCATAAATATATCGGAAGCTGATCACATTTAGTCTTTTCTGATCATAAGTTTGGTAGGTTTTGATTTTAATATTATCGTTCTGATTTAGCCCAGAAAAAGAAAAAAAAAAAAAAAGAAAGAAAAAGAAATCAGTAATTATTTGGCTAAGAGCATTATTGCTTAAAGAAACATACCACAGTATAAATCTGTAATACACATGCAGACCATCTACTGCTTAGAGAACCCTATATTTGTAAAATAGGCCAGAAACCGATTAGATTAGATTAGTGGGTACACTCAATTGTTGAGTCTAGAAGTCATTACACTGCTAGCCTAGACTTTGGAAAGCTAGGCACAAGCCACTGCATAATCACAAGCTTCTGTACGGTAGGCAAATCACTTCAGCTTGCAAAAGAGACTTAAACCGAGTATTTCAAATCCTAAACCAGCATCCTGAACATCCCTCTCCTGCCCTTCCCTGGTTCCGTCTCTCACTAATGTATAACCCACTAGCAAGGATGCTCAGCCAAGAGCAGGGAGACAAAGTCCTGTTTTTACTTACAGAAGTGTTTCTGCATATTGTATAAGCCATAACAGAAAAATTGCAACCCATATCTACTCAATAAGTTAATGTTGTTCTCTCTTTTATCCCTTCTCTCCAAGAGGGAAGCATTTTCAATAGAAGCAGGTAGTTCCTTAAAGCCAAATATTCTGGATGTTTCTAGGTAAGTCAGTCTCCTGAAAGATGAGGTTTTGAATTATTTTCAGCTAATTTTTGCTCCATCCAAGCATGAACTATAAAAACAGGGAAGGGGGATCTTTCACATACCATTTCCTTTCTTTTTGTCCACTTCTAGCAGTAATTTAGGTGGGAAGCAGGAGCTGCACTCAATTGGCTGAAAGGCAGGAGAGATAACCAGTGTTGGGAAGAAGCTGCAGGCAGCAAGCATCCTAATTCCAATAGGCAATTCAGGTGCAATATTTGCCCCTAAGATGTTACTGAATTAGTATCATGCTCATGCTGTGCACAGAAACATGACCATGAGGTAGTTAGACCATGTAGTAACTTGGGCATACAGAAATTCATAAGGATTGAAAACAGAAAACGTGGCAAATCCTATACCTTCCAGATTTTGTCTTGTACAGTGTTTATCTGGACAGACAGGCTGACTCATGTATGCCTCAAATACCACGTTAGAGACACTACCTCAGGAAAAGATACTTAGTCAAAACAAAATCAGTACCAGAAGCCAACTCACTCTGGTGTGTGACCTGTTTTTATGCATGGATGGGTTATTTGGAGTTTCTCTTCTCTCTACTCCCATGTTATGAAAACAAAGACAACAAAGAGAACAAGCCTTACCCCATTCTCTGGGGCTGCATCTGAGCTGCTTTCTATGACTCAAGCGGAGACTTCCTGAGTTATGAAGAAACAAGGTAGCAGGGACACAGCTCTTCCCTCACCTCATACCTTGTGGCAGCCTTGCAGGGCCAAGGGAGTCAGTTACACAGAAGCACATTCTACTGGAAATTTAAGCTGAAATTAAGTTACTGAGCATTGCTGGAGCAGCACAAATCTGCCTTTAGAGATTTGAAAACATAGCTTCTTATTGTTACATCCCAGTGTTCAATAAATTCTCCTCCAGGGAACACACGCTTCTCTTCTATGCTTTCTATTGTTTGTGTTATCATTTGCTATCTATGCAGCATTATTTATTAGCATCTCACTCTCCCTCTCTCTTATTAAATTAGCAAATACATCTTGCAGAACAAGATGAAGAAAGCTCATTACTCACAACAAGTAGCACACAAGGAGAACAAACCAGCACTTCTCCAGAGGGCTCTTTACGTTCTCTGACCCATTATGGAGTGGAGACTCATAAGCACTTAGGCCTAAAGACCAGCTGGTACCACTTAGTCCCTGCTTAAATCTGCTGCTCTGGGATGAAGGTGTTTTTAATTCAGTTTGATGGGGATCTATTATGATAGTATTAGGTTAATAAGTTTTTGTTAATAGAAAATGTACCAACTTTCCTTTTCTCTCTCCCCCTAAAATATATATATATATTTATCTTGTAATCATTCAACTTCTCTATTACAACATTAATGATATACTGGAAAGGACTGCCCTTCTCTGTGGTCATGGAGTTGGTCTGTTTTTAAATCAGTAACTGAGTTAATACAGCAAAGTGGTTTTCACAGGAGCTTGTCAATTTTGACAGTTTCTTACTCTTCCTTTTGTTTGATTCATACAGCCATTTGTCTTTTTGACGTCATAAAATTTTCCCCACTTTTATTCTAAACCAAATTCTAGCTTTTACTTTATGATACTGAGGTGTTTTGATTAGATTCTCAACTGGTATAAATCAACATCATTCCATAGCTCCATGGCCTTCTCTGAGTTTACCTCCACTATCAGTGCCTTTTGTGTTAGAGTCCAGCCAAAAATAAACCTGCGTGTTAGATTCACCTTATCAGACAAGTAAATTGTCAATGTCATGGTTTATCCTAAATAGCAAATATGTTTTGAAAAGAAGCTTTCTTTAAAATGAGGGGGTTAAAAATGACCTAATATGCTGTAGCAAAATACTGAAGACAATCAGTAAGACTGTTATTATTTCTTGAGATGGATGGAAATCTGCTATTTTCTACTTTCTCTTCCAATATCCCAAGAAATAATGATGTGATTTAAGAGTATAAAGCCTGCAGCTCAATTGTCGCAATTTATGTTCTGTAAACTTAAGGTAAGTCTGAGTAGCCTAACTTTTTTACTGCTTGTTGTAAAGGATGGCATCTTGAGGGTCATTGCAATTTCCACAATTTCACTTCCAAATTTTTTTTAAAGTTTTTCACAGGGCAGTGCTGAGATTAACCTCCAACACTACTTACCTCAAAATTTGATCTCTATAGAAGAATGGAAGCATTATTCAGGGAGTGGATTCCTTCTACTGTGACACATCTGAAAGACAAACCTCACATCACAAGGAGGTATAATGTATCTGTAAACGTATTTCAACTCTAAAGTGGGAACAGCAAGCAAACCCCTTGCTCTAACCTTTTCTCTTTCTTCACTGGATGTAATGTTTTCAGAGTCTGTTGAGGAGTGTGTCTAATTCATTTTTCCAGCTTAGCGAGATTTGCCCCAAGTCATTTCCTATTTGCTCCCTTGCTGTGAGTGGAGTCACATTCCCAGCGAGAAGTCAGCTCTGTTCCAGTGATTATCTCTGCTGCGTGAGCAAGGCCGGACCCAGGCAATGGCCTGAAAGGATGCCTGTTCATGCTGAGAACATAGTTTAACAGTATGTTAATAAACACACAGGGAACGTGTTATGCAAACAAAGGCGTATGGCCCCAAGGCAAATCCCTTATCCCCAGAGATGCAAAAAAGAGGAAAGCATTTTGGGGGAAACAGGGAACAGTACTACATTAAAAAGCAGCCTCATTGTGAATGCATCCAGGTTGGCAGCGGGGAGAGTTAACATGAAGACTCACTGCCAATCATTTTCTTTTGCCTTTCCTTTGAAGATCATTAGAGTTAGCATTAAGAGGAGTTATACGGATTAAAGGCAGCTGGGTCTGCTCTCATTTCTTGATGAAACAGTTACCATCACAAAGCAGCATACCTTCAACTGGTTACTAATTAAATTCCACTGAAGTTCTTAAAATGTGGTTGATTTCAGCTTCAAAACTTCACTGGTGTCAGAGAGAGACCTTCCACTTATAGGGTAATACTAAAATAGAGCCTCCCTGCTACTGGAACTTCAAAATCTTTTGTACAATCACATTTTGTTCTAATCTGAACTCCAACAAAGGATCAGTGCCTTCTTAAACTCTCTGTATCCCCACCCCAGAATCCGACATGAATTGGAGGAACTGGCACAGGTCCTTTACTCAAGCTACAATGTCACTCCCCAACCGCATGCCAGTTTTACATTCCAGCCACGCCAGTTTTACATTCCAGTAAGACATGCATTAGAAAGCCTCACATTTTAATGTCACCACAATACGGAAGGTGAATCCTAAAGGCACTAGGAAAAAAAAAAAGGAACTCAGGAATGATAAGAAATATTCATTCACTAATTGAAGACTGTTTCAATAATCAGAAAGAAAAGCATAGGACAACTCAGTAATTACTCACATTCTTTTTATTCTTCTGTTTTCATTAACATCTGTATAATAAAATGGAGTCCTCAGGGAAAAAAAATAAGCAACATTTTATACACTCCTTTAGTTCTGAAAAGCGATCTAGATCTACTTGTAATAGCCCCTCAACCTGAAGTTTGACATAAGTTTATGCGAGAGAGGGAACCACAATTTTTTTTCTTATTAGGGGAAAAAACAAAAACAAAACACACACACACACACACACACAAAAACAAAACAACAAACCCTACCAAAATTAGTAAAAAAATAATAACATGTGGCTTTTGGCTTTACTATCATTTAAAAAAATAACAACTTTATATCCAAGTAGTAAATAGTATATTTAGAAGCCTACAACAAATTAAACACCTTTTTTCTTTTTCATTCTAGAGCTTCATCATTTTCAAGCTAGTCAAACTGTACCAAATACAACAAATAATCCCGTAGCATTTTAACACAATTTATAGCTCTACAAAGTAAATAGTATGACTTTTTTTTGTTGTCATTGCCTTCTGTTTGCCATTTTAATCAGATTCTGGGGACACAATTCTGCATGGAAGCAGATGTAAATATGCCCATGAATTTCCAGCCAGTGGAGCAGCTACAATGCACACATTAAGGCCGAGTTTTACAACAAAATGTGAGATGTAAACGGCTCTGCACTGTTGAAATGGCACATCTCTAAGGGTGGAATTAATCCCATCTAACTCTGGCTGTTCAGAGAGCTAATGCAGGGCCCTTCTATAGTCAGAGAGTTATGCAGCTCCAGTGGGGGTTCTTCCTATTTACTTTGGCCTTTAATATTTGACAAATGTTTAGCATACTACTTTAAGTTCAGCTTTTCTTTAAGCAGTATTAAAGAATGGGCTGGCAGGGGGGAGATCAAGCAAGATAAAGTTGGGTTGAGGCCCTGCAAGAGCGATATGAACAGTAAAGCTCTGAGGATGGAAAGCAAGGTGTTCCATCTCTTGATGATGGGAAAAAAGAAAATAGCTGTGCACTGCAGCACTGAGTTAGTTAATTATCAAATCTCTGTTTACTTATCCTCCTTGGTCCAGCTAGGGACTATGGGGAAAAGTGCCCTTCATGAACTATGAACACAAGAAAGCAATGCGACAGAGTTATAAATCCAGATACTTGAGCAAAGCATGTTTGCTGCCTGCAGGGTACAGTGACAAGGGGAAAATTACAGTCTGTATTGGGTTTTGCTGAAACATAAAAAGCACAGATTTTATGTCCTCATGCTCCGGATTGCTCTGCTTGATTGACAAGGGTACACAGACGCATCTGTACCAATTCACACATCTTTTTTGCACAGAAGGATCGGAGGCTGCACAGCACGTGTTTCCTACCAAAGCTCTTCCCAACCACACCTGCAGGGCTGCAGCACAGCTGCCGACAGGCCAGTGCTAAAAAGCCCTGTAATCATTCCTTGCTCTGCGCTCACACGCTGACAATTGCAGCATAACCATTACCCAGCTTAGTACAAAACCACAGTGCAAAAGGTTAGGCGTGCTGCATTGCTGGTACAACCTACATTCAGCATTTGGAACCTCCTCCCTTGCTCTGATGTGAGGTGGAAAACAGGGCACTACAGTGCTGGGTGGGCAAAAGCTGAGGGCCTGTTATGAGTCTCAAGGAAACTGGGGCATCAGACTCACAATGCTGGCAAAGTGGTATTTAGTCAAAAATAGGTGGTGGTGAACAGAGGAACAACTGCTAAGCCACTCCCATTACTGGGACTCCTACAGGCTCCTGACATGCTCAGCCATGCTGTCCAGGGAGATCTGCATGGGAACAAGTATGTAGGTTATTCTTTGGCACTGTTGCCAAGTTCCACGTATCTTGAATGACATTTTTCAAGGGTGCCAGAGAGTGAGCAGAACAAGTGCTTTTTTGGTTTCACCTGTCTCCTCATCTAGTAATAATATCTTAGTGATTATACATGACACATAACATCCTCTATCTGAACTGTTTCACTACCCTGTGGAAAAAAAAAAAAAAAAAAGGAATAGCCTCTGTCTTTACAAAATTAAGGGGAAAAGGAAGGCAGTGCAAGGAAAGATGTGCTGAGGTGACAGAGCACGGCTCATGAATATTCAAGAAAAAATGACCTGCAGCCAGCCCTGAGTATTAACTCTTAATTTCTCCCATCCTGCCTTGAATTTCCCATCCTCCTTGGAATCACATTTTCCCCACCACTTCTTTCAACCTATTTCCCCCTAAAATTTTACCATGTTTACATTTCTTATTAATTTCTCTAGAGTTTTATTCCTAAACCACGCAGTCTCAGCCAGTATTTTCTAGAGACTATTGCTTTCAGCAGCTCTGTTTCTCCAACTGAGTAAACACATTATATTTTCTCTAGGGGGCTGGCATACTCTTTTGTTGATGCTCAGGACAGAAACATATGATTGATGACCTTCCAACTCCACCAGCCACAGCCTAAGAACATCCTAGAACACATCTCATTGGAATGACAGTCCAAACGTGCATTAACTGGAGTTCCTGAAGTCTGAACATCACTGTAGGCAGATAAATAATCAGGCTTATTTCCAGACATACTAAAAGCTCTCAGAAGTTCAATCTCCATTTTCTTAGACAGAAAAATAAGAATCAGGACACATGCTCTGCAGGGATTAGAGCAAATATAAAGTAAGATGCTAAAAATGTCCTTAAATTAAACACACCTATAAGGAAAAAATTCATTGTTTTGAACCAAGAATGCTACCCAGTTTTGCATATAATCCTGTAATTTCAACCTTGGATGTTGTTAAAACACAGATAGAAATATGGTTTGGATGATCAGTTCTGAAAGCATTTTCTTAAGCCTTTTCCTCCTCTCTGAATAGTCCTCATGAGGAGATTTCTGCTTGTCAAAGAGGCACAGTACAGTCTAAGTTCTCTTGCACTCATGTTAGACTGGCCAGTGTAATCAGCTAACTTGCTATTTAGCTTTTATTTACAGAGGACAGCATCTGGTACTTAATCTCCAGAGCAGAAAGAACCATTTACACAGATCTGAGATCACTTTGTGACAGGTGCCAAAGAGTTATTTCCAGAGCCCTGTGAGCTGACCATATGCTACATCTTTCCCCAGCTGGAATAAAGGCATTCATCCACCATGTAACTCATCAGCAGCATGGAATAAATAGATAAATAAATAAAAATTGACAAAAAAACCAATATGTATACATTTGCATATTTATGCCTCAAACAAAATAGGCAAATAACTACATGTAATATCATTGCTATAACAAAACTACTGTTCAATTTTTATCTACACTCCAGGAAAATGTAATTATCAGGTTTTGCAGCACAATTTAATGCACTATGCAACAAATTAAAGAGGAGTACCCCAATTCTGACTCTTGTCCCCCAGTGCTAACTGCCTTATTGCTCAAACAAGCTTGGTATCAATCCTACCTATAGAAAAAGTCTCTTTGAAAATGCAATTGCAAAAGCTTGAAAGACATCAGGAAAATTTAATGAAAATTTGTTGGAAATAATCAATAATAAAACCAGTACATATTGAATAATCAGTACTTTTTATATAATAAGTATAATAACTACTTTTTAGACTAAAGTTAACCAAGATGACACCCAGAAACTGAGCTCTCAGAGGTAGAAGTCTGGATACCAAAATTTAACTTGTGGGAAAGACAAAAGCCATCAATTTTGCCAGAAAAATTACAAACTGAGCTGAGGTACAGGACTCAACTTTTCCCAGGTAGCAGATGGTCCCAAGATTTGAGTTCAGCCATCCATATTTCTTAATGGAGGAGAAAAAGATGTGTCCTCATATCGCTCTCCTGGTCATCAAAATCCCTGTATAGTATGGAAAATAGTGCCTAGGCAGCTATTTCTAGTCCTTTTTCAGAGCCACTACAGGAAATATTTCTACATTTGTTAGAAGAGCTGGAGAGAGAAGGCAGCAGAATGTGAAAGATTTAAAGGTCTTGAGGGCAAGACAGAAAAATCCTTCCTCTCGTGATTACACAAAAGGTAACTCATACATGCCATAATCCCCAGATCTAATTTCACAGTCTGAGGTAAACTGGAAGTACCCTTTGATCCATGGGTGGCCAGTGGCACTGGGAGGGAGAGGATAAGGAGCAGTTCAGATTCTCCAAATAAGTCAACAAGAGTTTATCCAGAGTCATTCCCTGCAAGAAGGTGTTTGGGAATCTGGACTACATAACCAGCATAATCCTAGTGCTGATGGATTCAGCCATCATTAATTTCCAGCCATTTGGGAATGGGTGATTATTTGAGAGTAAGATGAGATCTCAGAGAGGTGCTGTTATAATGTGGAGAGAGCTGCTATTCTTGTGCTGCGGCAGAGAGCTAATACAATGGCAGAGCAGTGTGACTGTGGTGAAATTCACGGGGGAACAGACTTCTTCCCAGGGCTCAAATTATCAGCACATTTTCATTGCTGCCTCCAGAAAGAGACTTGTAATGCTGTCAGATGCTGTTGAGCTGGGAGTTTTTAAAAAGAGATGGGAGTGTGTTCAGTAAAGAAACCAATATTTACACAAGGACAATCCTCTCATGAAATATAAATGCTGGAATTCTGCTGGTTACAGTCCTTATTTTGAGATTTTACATGAGGGCAGTAAACTGGAGAAGATTTAATGCTCCCTCCCCACTCACCATTTTGATTATCATACATGAATTTTAAAGAGGATGGGTAAAATCCAATCAAAGCTGCATTAAAAGATGCTTGTACTTTACACTGCTGTCCTTGGTACACTCATCCTTAGTCCGAGCAGAACAGCTTCAACTCAGGCTACCGTTTCTGGAAAGGAAGGTGACTTTAATGAAATAAAAGGCTCATCATGCCAAGCCCAGGTTGAGAATAACACCTTATCCTGCTGCCATTACAGACAGAGATAGAAATATATCAAAGTCTCCTAGACACTTAAAAGAGAATGGAAAATAAAAGGGATGTGTCCAAGCAGTGCTGGTGGCAGGTGCTGGAAAGTGAACATCAGCAGGATCAAATAGGAGAACTTTTCTCTGTTGCTTCTTGAAAAAAAAAAAAAAAAAAAAATAATTAAAAAAAAAAAAAATAAAAAAAAAACCGAGATCCATCGATTTGTGTTAAATACAAAAGAAATTTAGATTAAGGTAACACTAAAGGATGAGTCTGGGGGTCCTAGAGCATGGGCTTGCAGAGTTTGGATTACTCACCTCCCAAGACAGTAGAAAGAGCATTTGGCATCAAGCCTTTGCCAGCATTTCCCTAAGGACTGCCTGAAAGAACTTCTGGGTGGGCAGGGAGATATGTCAAAGCAGTTCAAAGTGCACAAGATGCCCTTTATTCTCCCTATCTTGCCACAACTCTTTGTGATGCCATGCTGAAGAAGAACAGACATATACTCCGTAGAGGTTAAAAGTTCACATCAGATGGGCCAGATTTGCTAATCTGCTATGATGTTGAGTGCACAGTTCTAGTTGCTGCTCTGGAGGGAGCTGATTTAGCTTCTGTAGTTAATGAACTGAACTAGGGTTCAGGAGAACTGGCTTTATTTCTCAGCTCTGCTGCACACATCCCACATGACTAGACCAATCACTTAGGTCACATGTACATCACACAATAACTGGGCTATCAACCATAGCAAAAACCATTGGTGTTCATAGAGCACCGAGCCCAGGTTAATATGCCTAACCAGGACATGCAGTGTCACAGAAATGCAGCTAACTCCTTTTCAGGAACAAAAGTGATTCATCCAGATAGGACTAGGTGAAATTACCAGCTTGGTGCCAAGCCAGCTTGGAAATCTCTATACTGTACTCCACTGATCCATAAAGATACGCCTGCACTTCTCCAACATGTGAGAGAAGCAGGTACTGTTTATTATACGCATTAATACTGCCTACTTGCATATTATCCTATGAGCCCTTGTGTTTATCTGCTTCCTAACTTTACCCAATTTAATTTGTTTGGAAGAAATTCTACTTGCCAATTATCTGCGCAGTTATTGCTACTTTCCCAGAAAACTTCAGACAATACTTTTCAGTCATTTTCAAGAAAAAAAAAGCTGATAAGAAAATACATTATTCTCTTCATGACAATCCTTTCTTTGGAACACCCTCCTGCAATTGAGCATTAGGTGAAGATTAGAAATTTGTCCAGGGAGAGAAAGGAATGAATCAGGGTTGTGCTTTTGTCCCATATGAAAATTAGTCCACCCATAGCCAAGCTGAAAGCCTTTCAATAACTGCTGTTCGTGCACCCCTACAAGAGGCTTCTTTGATTTTAACAGCTGAACTGCCCACAGAGCCCATCTTCATGGGAATGCTGGAGACTCTCACAGTTCATGTGTTTGAAGAAGCCAAGCCTGTGCTCCTAGGCAGAGAACAAGGGAGCATGTTCAAGCCAAGGGTTATAAGTATGGTTCTTCCTTGTAATCACTGTGTTGGTTCAGATGCAAGGACTGGAAATGGGATCATCTTTCCCATGCACTTGCTGCCCCTCCTGCTAGTATCCTAACAGCATGGGGGGACGCCACTGTCCCACCCGATGATTAAGGATAAAAGAGACAGATCTGACATGGAGCTGGTGCAGAATACAAAAGGGTACAGAAGTGCAAGAATGTACAAGGAACAGATGAAATAGGAGCACGATGGTATGGTGAGATGTAACATGAAGGAGACCTAAACCTGAATAATAGTATTACATTTGTTTTATAAACCTAAAACTGAGACAAATAGTTTCTTCATATATAAAAGGTTTAATTCTGCCACTTCCTAACGACTAAGTATTATTCTTAACAGGTTTAATAGAAAAACACTTAGTATCATTTTGAGCACGCAGTCCACTTGGTTTAACTAAATACAAACAAATGAAAAAGAAAGGAAAAACAAAACACACACAGATTTCATTATCTGGCATTTTTCTAAAACACATGCAGGTCATCAACAGAGTTCAAAGTATTGCTGCCAACACAGATTTTGCCACTGAGCTAACAGAGCTTCTGGTCGCATTAATAGATTGCTGTCCTCCCTGCAGACAGATGCTGAGGGGGGATGTAACACTCCATTTTGGCAGACAGCTCCAGCACAGAACAGTGACATTCAGGGATCTTCAGCTGCAGATATCTGCTCAAATCTGTTCACAAAATACCCAGCTCAGCAAGGGAGTGTGCCACTGCAGGTCATATACATGTAGCTACTACTCAGAAACCTGGTTTCTTCTTTCAATTAAACCAATGAACATAAGCTTGATCTTGTCTCTTTGTTGCCCTTGGTCATCAGTCAGTCCCTACATTCATTGTCTGGTCTATTCACAACTGAGTTCTCTCTTCCCTATCTCCCTCCTTGCCAACTAAGTTTCAGATTCAATGGATGTGGAGCCTTGGGTCCCCTCTGAGTTTCAGACACATCACCTTGCTGCTTCATATCAAACCCCCATTCTCAGGTCATTGACTAACCTATGTCATCCTGCACCATATGAGCTCTTTGAGCGGATTCCTGCTTCTTTGTTCCTTGCCTTGGCCTCAGAACTTGCCCATTTCCTTCAATTTCCTGATCAGACTTGTTTCACCCTCTTCAGACATCTCTCCCAGATCTGCACCCTACCCTTCCAACCTGTGCAGCTCCGTCATAAGATCCATGCACCTTCCTCCTCCATGCCCAAGGTCTTCTTCATCACACAATCCTTGTCCCTGTTTTCCAACCCAGCCTAACTTTTTGCTTTACCTCTACCCTACCTCCAGCTTTCAAACTAGCTTACACAAACCACAGTTCTCACAACTTCATAACAAGGCTAGATTTCAGTGTGGTGTCAAAAAGATGGTAGGGTCATACCAGACACCAAGGCTGTATTCCCTGTGAATTTCAAAGCCTGAAGTCTCTGTAGCTTTGAGATGTCTAAAACTGCCTTAAAGTGATCCAAAAAATAATGTTTCTAGCAAGCTTCTTTCTCCAAACCAGATGAGCCATGTGAACACCACTAAGTCTGGCCTCTTCCTAAAAGACAACAAACTGAAATCATTGCAATGTTCACTGGCTTCTGCTAAATGACAGACTAGGGAGAAGGACTGGTCAACCCTAAAATTGAGTAATGCTATTAAGCACACTCTAAAAGCCACTGATTGGTAGAACCTAAGCTAAAGTATATTTAAGTCAATAGAAAAAAACAAGAAGTAGCTACCCATTCAATTTAAATGTGTTTTGAATATAGGTTGAGAACAAGCTACATCAAAGCAGACTAAATTTCATGTGTACCTCTGCACTTTGTCAGTCCTACTGACAGGTTTGAAGTGTAAGTGGTTTTTTATGCTAACCAGAGAACAGCAATAACCACTTAGGTGACATGATTCATATAATTTCTTTGACCAGTCACTATTTAACACCATCCTAAAACTGCAAATAGTTCTTTATTTAAAACAAAAAAAACAGACAAACAGAAAAATTGGAAATAATAAATAAAAATTTGGCTGACAAAAAAAAAAAAAATGCAGAAAATATAGATCTTTTCTGAAAATAGAATTACTAAATATGCAATTTGTTTCAAATAAGTCACTGAGATACATTATTAATGGTATTAACTTTGGCTACTTAGCGCTTTTTATATTCTTTATGTTGTTTCAATTATTGTGGTTTATTTATTACAGTAATTGCATTTTAACAGTCTTTGGAGAAGCACTCTGACAGTCTTGATAGGGAGGCACTAAATATCTTAATCATTATTGCAAATATAATTGTTTTGTTTTTAAACAATGAGTTGTTAATGGTGTGAATATACGTATATATATATACACATACACACATACACACACATATATAGTTTTCTATGACTATAGAAGAAAAATCACAATCAGAACCCCAAGATTATATTTCCAGCTCTGCCACTCTGTGACTTTGAAAAGTCACTTAGCCTCGCCTCCTCCTTATCTCCATTTATTCATCTGTGAAAGGATTATCATAACACTGTCCAATCTCCCTGGATTAGCAGGAGAATTAGCTAATGTCTTTAAAGCATTTTGATCTCCTCAAATGAAAAGTGAAAAAAAGGTTTAATCTTTAGATTATTAATGATATAACAGAAAAAGTGGTATAATCAACTAAGCCAGAAAGAGTTCCTGTAGTATTAATATTTTTTATCTATAATTTGTGCATTTATGTTGATCATAAACTTAAATGTTAAATCTTTCATAGATTTATAAATAGCTATTGCTAATAGAGACAAGTATGTATTCCAGGAAGAAACAAACAAACAAACAAGAAAACCCAACACCAAAAAAAAAAAAGCTTTCCAAAGTTTCCAAGCTGAAAAATTTGTATGTGTGGATCATTTTCCTTTAAAAAAATGAAAGGAAAAAAGAGCTATCTTTCCTTAGGATGACCAAAGACAAAAGTTGTTTCAGTAAATTCACAATGTGAGAATATAGTAGAGGGGGGGAAAAGTGCTGCAGACTAATACTCAGATAAGAATTCTAAGCTCTTGAATCAAAGGTACATTGAATGCTACAGGAAAAAAAAAAAAAAAAAAAAAAAAAAATTGAAACTGCCAGGTTGGGCAGAAAAGGGGGGTTTGAGATTTTTATTGATTTTTTTCTAAGTTTAAACTGTTCTGATTGCGTTTAAACCAATACTATTATTCTGCATTCTTTACATCAGGTCTTGACCTCAGGAACAGGATTACTTTTTCATTAGTAGCTTATTAGAAAATCTTAAAATTCACGGAAAGGAGCAGTAAGTATACACTCCAGATCCTACCTGCTCTCTGGATCCCTTGTTGTGGTTTTCACTAATAAGCAGTCCCCATCATTTTCTCTAACCTGAGGTGCTACTATTCTGTCTCCATATTCCTCCCCAACTTCTTACGTGTCTTTTCATTGTCACAATTATCAAGCGCAGCTAAAATACAGGAAAATCCCTACCAATCCAAGCAAAATGAATTCATCTCCACCTTGAAAAGGTTCTTACTTCACTAGACTCATTCTTCTTGTTACAGAGCCTATGCTTGAAGTTGTGATGCTCTCAGAAGTTTGTTCAGAAAACGCTGACTTGTCATTCACAGCTGTGTGGTTTTGCTTATCCTCCCCTTTTGATCTTTACCTTGCCATGCTTCACTCTCACACATCAATACTGATGCCTGTTGACAGTCAAATTGCTCTTCATATTCCTATTAATTAAAAACTTATACAGCTGATAATTTGTTAACATTGGGAATATTGCAGCTATTATTAATGACATTTGGCTTGACATCCTTTTTTCTCTCCAGTGCCATTTGCAACATTATTAATAAAGTGTAACAGGACACCATCAAGACACTTCACCAAATGAAATACTGCTTTTATGTAGGCTGCCTTTCTTGTGGAAAAAAAAAAATCCAAACACAGTAAACAAGAAATTAATACTTTACACTTACAGAATCCCCAACGCAAAATTTTAACGTTATTATGGTTTTTTGTTTGTTTGTTTTTAAATCAGGACATCAGAGTTTGGTAGATAACACCATCACAATTAATTTTGAATTGAGAGCTCAGACACTAAGATAGTGATAAAAATTTTAGAGAGGACTCCGAATACTTCAGGTGAGCCAGCAAATGTGACAAGCCCTAGATATCAGTCATGGTCAATAAAAACTGCAGTAGATAAACACCTCAGAAAGTCAGACCCCAGATTATTTGAGCTAGGCATCCAAAGACCCAGGGACCCAAAATCAATGACAGTTTTCAGCAACTTGCCTGAGGTAATGGAGCAAAACCTTGGCAGAGCTAGGAGTATATCCCAGTCTTCTGCTGCTCAAATTGCTGCTGTAGCTACTGTGATATCTTCTCTCCTAACAAGAGGCATGCTTAATGTATAGTTCTTCCCCACAAATCCAGTGTCAGAGCACTCTGCATACACAGGCAGAGGGATCTCACCTCCTCTGATCCCTGCAGCTGACTCTTATTAATTTCCATCAACAGCTTAGACACACTGGTATTCAGGGCCAGCAAGTGGCACGTGCCATATGTGCTGCCAGAGCCTCATGCTCACTGTGATCTCTCTCGGTCAGCATCCTTTTCAGATGGCACCCATGGTCCCAATTCCTCTCTCATGGAAAGATGAATTGAAGCTCAGTTCTCCGAGACCCTACTTATGCAACATTAATATCAGTTACTATCTTGTGTCACGTTGTTGGCACATTTCTTTTCCTGCTACTAGTCAGTCTGTGACACAGATTTTGACATCCACAAGCTGCTGAAACCCCACACCTCCCCAGAATTGGCCACCTCATCACCTAATCATTCCCTTCCCAGAGACCCTCCTTCCATCTCAGTGGCTCACTAAAGTCTGCCCAGGCCTCTCCTCAGCTTAGGAACACCCAAGGAGCTTTTTTCAGGATAAACTAAACTGTAAATCTGCAGTACCTCAGTCTCCTTTCTCTATATTCTTAAACCTACGATTAATGCAGAATGTGTCTTATACTTTCCCTTCTTTCACAGAAGGATGAAATACTACAGATTACAATTACCATGGGGTAAGAGTGTGCATGCAAAAATGTTTCCATGGAGCTGCAGAAACACTGCAGACTCACAGCTTTTCCTCTGTAGAAACTTACTTGGGTGTCCATACCCACAGCTTATTTGCACAAGTTTTCAGAGAGCCCTAAGGCTGGCACCGAGATAATCAAACCTCCCTTCTTATTATCATGAACGGAAATTGCATATGTTGGAGTCTCTGGGCTTCTTCTTGCCTGTGAATAGCTCCCATTAACATTTATGGGGGGTAGGCATAGTGAGGCAAAGAAGAGAATAGGCCCCCACTGAGAAGAGAGCAGACTCAGGCAAATCTATTCTTACTACATTGTGTGCTTCAGTCTTCACTAATCTTAGTAAAGTATCCTCAGTAAGAGTTCTGATGGCTTTTTTTCTTTTTATTTCCATGGAAATTGCCTTTTTTTTTTTTTTTTTTTTTTTTTTTTGAGTAAGAAAGATGACAAATAATAAGCTTATGCTTCTATAAATCTGCAGGGTCAAATTATCTCATTTAAATATCTATTCAGCTCTAAAAACAAATGCTGAAGTCGAAAATTCACAGGCATATTCTCTGCAGGAATAAATAGGAGCTTCTCCTTTGTCCCTGTTCAGGCTACTTCAGGGTCTGCTTATTCCCTCATATATGTCTGTGTTCTCCTGTAAGCATTTTTACCTGTTAAACAGAGGTCTCTACCTTCCCAACAGGCTTTCACAACACGAGCAGTTTCCCAAAATTTCTGCAGCTCTACCAAAAGCACAGCCTCACCACAGGGAGGATGAGCACAGACTGGGCATTGACAGGATTTTCGCTGTTGCTTGCTCTAAGCAAGATTAAAATGCCAGTAGCTAGTCCCAGTTAGACCCTCTGACTGTTGTTATCACTGACAGAGGTGAATCTGTGCTGTGCAAATGCTGGGAAATCTAAAGAAAAATGTTAGAGCCAGCAGATGCGCAAAGGCTTAAATGAAGTGCTGATAGAGAATACTTTGGACAGCAAGAACTGATAGTTGTGCTACAGAGAGGAAAAGTCTTCAGAGCTTGCCTTTTATTCTTCAGAAGTATCCATGAAAATTTTCATTTAGCTAAGACTAAATTTAAAGTTTTGATTTTCAAAAGGTTTATAGTCCTCTGTAGTCTGCAAGCAAGTAATGCTGGTGTGACTACATCAATATCAAATGCAAAAGCAGTTTCTCCTCTCTACTTCATGCTCACAATTATGAAAAAAGCTTGCATGAACTAGAACAGATTTTTTTCCTCTTTAATTCAGAAGTCCCACATTCCTTTTGTATAATAGCAACTCTCAAATGGAAAAAGATCTAGGGTCTCTTCTGATTCTGATGACATTTCATTTCTTACCAACTTGGGAGACAAGCACATGGGGATGATTACTCTTTGCTAGAAATTAGTCAGCTTTCAAAGATGTTGCACCAGAAAGCATTGGCATCACAAAGTACAACCACCATAAGAGAAAGGATAAGCACTGGACCTCGGATACTATTATGTATATCCTTTCCCCCAAATACAAGCCCTCGAGAAAGGTCCCAGAGCCTTCCAAAGACAACAGAGATATGACCCACAAAAAAATATGACCCACTTTTCATTTGTCCAAGCTCTTATAACAAAACTTCAGAAGGGTGCATGGGAGACTTCTCCCCAAAAAGGTACACTGTTCTGCTCATTTTGAGCAAATAATTACAACTCCAAGACACACAGCTTGGTCAGATTGCTTTTTCAATGAGAGAACATCATAAAATCATTTGAGTGGGAAGGGACCCTTAAAGGCCATCTAATCCAACTCCCCTGCAATGAACAGGGGCACCTCCAGTGAGACGAGGCTGCTCAGAGCCCTCCCTATCCAGCATGTCCCTGGACATCTCCAGGGATGGGGCACCCACCACCTCTCTGAGCAACCTTTTCCAGTGACATCCAAGAAGATAAAAGTGTTTGTGATGATGCAGGTGTTACAAGGTATTTTGGATGAAGTTAGCTACATTTGTGCTATGTCCTTAAATCTTATTCATTCTTCAGAGATCCTTTCAGCCTACCAGTCACTGCTGTGGAAACGAAAATGAAAAGCTCTCACAGAGCAGCACTACCCCGCTCAGCAGAACAGGTGATGATGCCTAAAGCTGCGACTGAGCAAAACAGAACTGAGCAAGTTTTAGAAGTAACATTTGGTACACAAGCTCCTCATTAGCAATATTTATTCTCCTGACACAGCTGGGTGATAAATATTTTCTCATTGTTTAGAATGTGAGGTTCACCACAAACTGCACAGTTTTGGTGATAGAGATGAAAACCCACAACAACTAGTCCTCTGATGCATTCTCCCATCTAGAGAAGGAGATAGAGCTTTGTGTCTGGTTAACAGGGGTATTGAAACCAACTGAGGACATACACTTATTAATCAAGCAACTCGCTCCAGCCTGCGACAAGCAATGATTTTATGTCATCACAAGCATCCCCTGTTGTCCTGGCACTTTTCTTGTTTCTCGTTATATGAATGCTGTCACCGGCAGCTGCAGTTTTGCTAAACAAACATGCCCACACCAAGAGGCATTCTTCAAAGTGCCTCCTGTTCCCCTTCAAGATATGATTTTTTTTTTTCCCCTGGCATGCCACAAACCTCATAGCCATTTTTTTTTTATGAAGTTCTCACAAGCATTCTAGGCTGCTACATCTCCCAGCTTCTGGATTGCATGTCAGCATAACTGAGAAGAGATTCAGGACTTTTGTCTTTAGCAACCAAGACTTTAACCTGTAAATGGCAAATAGAAGTTGCTGTGTGGAAGGAACTTTAATTAGACCCCAAAACAGAGTGGTAGTAATGACAGTGACAGATACCCCTGAGATGGATAGATGATCAATAGACAGATAGTCTAGTTCTTTTGTTTTTAAATCATTATTGATAGTACATCTTAAATTAATCCATCATTCTGTAAATCTTCAGCTCTTTTAAAACAAAAGCATTGTGGAAGCTTAATTTGTCTTTTTTTTTTTTTTAACGCATCAAGCAGCAATGGAAAAGCAGGGGAAAAATCATGCTCAGAACAAACTAGTTGTACTCAAACATTTGTAATTAAACACGATAACCAATTACAGAAGCACCTGCAATAGCTCATGATTTACTCTCTCACATCAGAGGTTTACTAATCAATTTAAAATAACCAGACACAGCTACAGAAAATAATCAAGATCACAGCATTTTCTAATGAGTCTCAAAAATGGATTTTGTTGCATGAAAATGTTCACTGTCAGGAAAAAGCCTGTGTTCCTAGAATCTTTAGGGTCATTTCCATTTGCATTTGACTGGAAAAAAAATAAAAAATCCTCTTTGTTCTTTTCTTCCTTCTTATATCCTCTACAACTCCACTTTATCTTCCCCCTCTCTGTCCCTTCAGCAAGTTGGTATTATTGCATCAATTTGGTACACTAACTGCTAAAAATATATCCAAATAAGACCCTTTGTGCTGAAGCAGCTAGTATCGACTTCAACTATTACTTAATTTCTTTATGTTACTCCAATTTCCTTCAATATAGATCTGTAGAAGTACGACTTCTGGAAAATTATATGGCAGAAGATAGAGCAGCAGAGCTCTGAAGCTCCAAGTTTTATGCCATGAATAATACCATTTATACATTTGTAAAATGTAAAGCTCTTCCTGAGCTCTTCTCCTCCCCCTGGGACACGAACTCTTGTTGAACAAGATGTTCAAAGCTCACCACTCTGATAAAAACTTACCCCAACAAAAGAGTGACAGTGCCTTTTTCTTTTTTCCCCTCATTATTATTATTAAATCACCATCTGAGGTTGCCAGTTGCTTGTTCTTCCTGCAACAATAAAAATAAAAATAAAAAAATTTTAAAAAAAATTAGGTATCCATTTGACCTACTTGTCCCTAAACCAGCAACTTGCTTCAGAGCAAGATGAGATCTGATGATAATGAACTTATCTTGAAAAAGGAATTGCAAACTATGTCCCAGACCCTGCAATCAATTATTCATGTGAGTAACTTTGAACTCAGCAGGAGTACCCACAGGCATAAACTTTCTTACAGGGGAACAGTTGGCAGGATCAAGACCCACCTCAGGAGAAAGACACACAGCACAACATATGAACCCTCTGTGACTTTTTATTTTATTATTTCTTCCCCTTTTTGTCCTTGTTATTGTTCAATTTCATTTGCTAGTGCATTTCCCACTTCCAGCTGGGACTAGAAGTGAAAATGCCAAAATATGAAGACAAAAGCTGCTGTTATGCTCAGCTGGAAGAGAAAGAACTAGAAATCTCTCCAAAATAAATAAATAAATAAAAGAAAAGCATAGAGATTTCCAGACCAATTTTATACTCCCCAAGGGCACCACAACAGTTCAAAGAAACTTTTTAAAACTTGTAATGGAAAGCAGAAGAAGAAAGTTAAGTTACCAATGCAATGAAATTGCCTCATCAAACCTCCCTCAGCCAGATGTATATAATTTTTCTTCTTCATCAAGAAATTGACAGTCCCTACCCAGATGATGCTGACGAGCCCTGTAGGTGCAGAAAGACCCATGTCCACATGTCTTGTAGCTCTCATGCTTACAACCAAAAGAAAAGAATAAACCTTTTGTTATGTTCATTCTCACAGAAATAAAAGGATCTGAAATACTCCAGGTGGAGAAAACCCTAGAAAACTCTGCTGCTTTAGAAGTAGTGCTATTTTGTTTTGGAGCTCAAATAAATTTGAGAGTGGATGATACTGGCTGGTGATAAAGCTTAACTCAGAACAGCCATCACTGCCTGTGAGCATCTCTTATTCCAAAACACACAAACATGGATCTAAAATGTAAAATACTGAGCCAGAGGAATTAATATCTCACCTTCAGGATAAAGATGATATGACAAAGGCAAAAAAGGGTAAAAAATTTAAGAAATTATGACCTTGTAGGATAAAGCTACAAGACAAATTAAGAGTGTTAGGATTGCAGATATTACAGAGGAGTATAAAGGGAAAGACATATCCAGCTTGAGATATATCTTGAAACAGACCTTGAGATTAATGGCACTAAGAAAGAAACAGGTAAAGCACCTATGAACTCCTGCAAATCAAATGATTTAAAATAACTAAGGTACTTGAAGTACAACTGCACAAGACTCACTTAGTAGAGTTAGAACACATGGACAACCAGCAAAGAAACCCACATTTCTGTACAGAAGTGTTTCAAGAGTGTTGAAAAGAAAATACAAACTATTCATAGCACCATCCACAGCAAAATACCTCATGAAATGCCAAGCTACTCTGTGCAAGCTGCATGGTAGACATTAAGAGTTTCCCAGATCCAACTCTGACAAAAGCTTCTCTTAAATGAATTCAATTATTCATGCAGCCCTTGGGTAAATGAGCAGAAGAATTCCAACTGAGATTAAGGTATAGGATATGGGTATTTTGCATGGTGTGATCCTACAGACAAAATACTGTCCTGTTCTGATGTCCACACTACAGGGGGGGATGATAATAAATTTACCAAGGTTATGAGAAGAGCTGCTTGGATGATTAAATGCACTGAAACACATGCCCTATGGTGACATTTCCTAGCCTAATGACAAGAAGTCTGAGGTGCGATTTGATCAAAGGTAGGGCAGCACTACCTGAGGACTCTTTGTAAATGTCTCTTCATTATCTAAACTTAGCAAACAAAGAATAAGAAAAGATGAAGTCTGAAAGTTGAAACTAGGCAAAATTCAAGCCAGCTGTAAGGCAGACATTTTTTATAGTGAGGATAATTAACCATTGGAGTATTAGAAGTGTTACAGGATAAAATGTCCATCAATGGAACTGTTTCAGTAAGGATAGGATGTCTTAAGAGATATTTATTTTTGTATATATACTGCAAATTCAAGTACTATTTAAGTCAATTTGGAAAATCCTATGGCCTGCATGATCAGTGACTCAAAACTCACAATATACAGCTGACTGTTGTCAATAATAGTGGGTTTGTTTTCCTTTCATTCATTGCTAACCTTTCATTTGTTGAACATGCCTCCAAAGACTGCCAGTGGTTAGGCTTTATACAGTGCTTACTGGCACAGTCCCACATCTCCTAATTATCAGAATTACAGAAAACAAGGAAATACTTCTTCCCACCATCACCGAGACTAGAAAATTACTCATAACTACATATTATTCTCATTTTGGCTCTTTTCCTGGATTCAAGTAAGAAGAAATACCCCCGAACACTCCATGTCTTTGAAACTGCAGCACCAATCAGTGTCCTTAGGATCGTAGCAGCCATGGCAACAAATGGTTCACTGGTCGAGGAGAAATTAACAGTTCAAACATTTATAGGACCATATGAGCCTGTATGGGAACTGCTGAGTCACGGCCTGAACCTCTGATTAATCACCTGAGGTGAGCCTTGAGTCAGCCAGAGGAGCACAGGTGAAGGCAATTCACCTGTGCTGCCGGAAGGGGTGGAGCCAGGCTCCACCCCTCCTGGACCTATTTAAGAGCTGGCTACCAGAGGGGAAGGAAGGATCTCTTCTGGAGATCCTTCTCTTTTGGTATCTTCTAGTGAGCTCAACCCAAGGGTAAGCTCTTCTACTTATTCTCTTTTGTGATCCTTGTTTGCTTTTGCCTTACTCTTTTGATTATATTGCAATTATAACATCTTGGTTATACACTTGGCGAGCCAGGCAGGCTGAATATACTGAAATTAGCATCATGTCTTTCCTATGGAATTTCTATAAATGGGTCAAGGGGGAGAACAATACTCCTCTAGAGAAAATGATTCCAGGGCAGATCCCAGGATTTGAGGGATCGCCCTATTATGAGTTAGCTGCCATCATTGAAAAATGGGGTCCCTTACGCGTTATGGGCAATCTCTCCCCATATCGCATGGCAGACTATTTTCAAGGACTTGGCAAGGATATCCTCATTACCAAAGAAAGACAATTGGCTGCCTCCATGGTGGCATGGCCACTATTAACCGCTTTAAATCATGCGGACTTAAGAAATAATACTTTAGAAACTGAAAATCAGCTTTTGAAAGACCGCATTGAAAAGCTGGAGCACGAACTTGGCGTTTTAACGGGGAAGAAACCAATTCTACATCTTCCTGTAAGCCAAATTTGTAATATTTCAATAAATGATGACCAGGCTCCTGAATCAACAGACTTCGTTGATCTGGACAACAAGAAATCCAAATCAGATCTTGAATGTCCAATTCAAACTGATCCATTGGAAGTCTGTCCTGTTGTAACCCAAAAAACAAAAAAAGTACAGGACAGACCAGCAGGGGTGCCGCCTGATCAATGGCCCCCTGCCCAGACTCATTTACATGTTACAGCTCAGCCATACACGGCAACAGAATTAATGGACTTAGTACAACGATTTCGGCAGAAGCCTAGAGAAAGTGTGCCGGCTTGGTTATTGAGACTGTGGGATTCTGGGGCAGAAAGTGTCTTGGTGAATGGCCCAGAAATATCTAAGTTGGCCACCATGACCGTCCATCCTGCTCTCAGGCAGAGGTTATACGTAGGCAATCAATATCGTGATGAAAACCATTCCATACTAGAATGGTTAATGGCGGCCTGCCATATGGTATGGCCGAATAAATCAGACATACCGTTACATACAGGTATGTGGTCCTCCATGGAGGACCTTCAAAACTATATCCGTGAACTGGGTGTAAGAGAGGCCATCTATGAAGATACATTTGATGGCCCTGATATGGTTAAATTTTCAGCAGGGATGAGAGATTTAATTCTACAGCAAGCTCCCTCCCATCTATACGGCACCCTAGTTTCGATATTAAATCCCCTTGTAGCATCAGAAGCCGTAGTCCAGCAGGCTGCCCAGTTAGTTGCTGATTTGGGAGAAACAGAACGCCTGCGGACTAGGCGCAATATTCTGTTTTTGGAGGAAGCAGAGGTCCTGCCGGTAAATAAAACCAGAATGCCGGCTACTCGAGCTCCTCCATCGGGACCCATAAGGGTATCCCGAAAACAAATGTTTAATGATTTAATTCGGGCTGGGGTCCAATTTGCTAAGATTGACCGCCAGCCCAACCACGTCCTTCTCCAGCTCTGGAGACAACTAAAGGACAATCAAAAATTCCAGAGCTACCCTAAGAAATCAAGGGTAAGAGCTATAGAGAGGGTTCCAACAACAACATGGAACCTAGAAGATTTTATTATTCCAAACAGGAAAAAGAAGCCACCTCAGGTGTCTCGGGCCACAATGCCTGAGCCATCAGAAGCAAAAGAACTGGCCCTAGCACAATTCATGCAGTGACAAGGGATGTTAGTCCCCGTAGGGCCTCCAGACGGGACCGGAGGCCCTATGTAGAATTAACGATTTATTGGTCCCGAAAAAATATTCAGAGAGTTATGGCACTAGTAGACACAGGAGCAGAAACATCAATTATCTATGGAGATCTGGGAAAATTTCATGGCGACAGAGTGATGATTGGTGGTTTTGGGGGACAGACTATTCCTGTCACCCAAACATGGTTAAAATTGGGGGTTGGGCGTCTCCCACCCCGGGAGTACAAGGTATCTATTGCCCCAGTCCAAGAATACATCCTGGGCATAGACATTCTATGGGGTCTGGCTCTCCAAACAACTGTGGGAGAGTTCAGACTTCGACAAAGATGTATCAGTATCCGGGCGGTGCAGGCAATATTAAGAGGCCATGCAAAACATGAGCCTGTTTGCCTGCCGAAACCGCGCCGGATTACTAATGTTAGACAGTATAGACTCCCGGGTGGGCAAGATGAAATATCGAGAACGGTGCAGGAATTAGAAAAAGTGGGCATTATAAGACCTGCACACAGCCCGTATAACTCCCCCATATGGCCGGTGCGAAAGTCGGATGGCACATGGAGGATGACAGTAGATTACAGAGAATTAAATAAGGTCACGCCGCCTATTCATGCGGCCGTACCCAATATTGCCTCCCTAATGGACACATTGAGTAGGGAGATAAAAACCTATCATTGTGTTCTAGATCTAGCAAATGCATTCTTCAGTATCCCAATTGCTGAGGAATCGCAAGATCAGTTTGCGTTTACGTGGGGAGGCAGGCAGTGGACCTTTCAGGTCCTGCCACAGGGGTACGTGCATTCACCAACGTATTGTCACAATCTAGTGGCGTGTGACCTGGCTGACTGGAGAAAACCTGATGATGTTAACCTATATCATTATATTGATGATCTCCTGTTGACATCCGACTCACTGAAGGCAGTAGGACAGGCAGCAGATTCATTAACTGCCTATTTACAACAAAGGGGATGGGCTATAAATCCCCAAAAGGTGCAAGGTCCAGGCCTGTCCGTAAAATTCCTGGGGGTGGTTTGGTCAGGAAAGACCAAAGTGCTACCCAGTGCTGTTATAGATAAGGTTCAGGCATTCCCAGTCCCTACAACATCAAAGCAGCTGCAAGAGTTTCTAGGTATATTGGGTTATTGGCGTTCCTTTATACCTCACCTAGCGCAGCTGCTAAGGCCACTATACAGACTCACAAAAAAGGGGCAGCTATGGGACTGGGGGAAAACCGAACAGGATGCTTTCCAACAAGCAAAACTGGCAGTTAAACAAGCTCAGGCATTGGGTATATTCGATCCTACCCTCCCAGCCGAGTTGGACGTTCATGTTACTCAAGACGGCTTCGGTTGGGGCCTGTGGCAACGCCAGAGTTCTGTTCGGACCCCCATTGGTTTCTGGTCTCAGGTTTGGCACGGAGCAGAAGAAAGATACAGTATGATTGAAAAACAGTTATTGGCTGCCTATTCGGCATTACAGGCAGTAGAGCCAATAACTCAAACAGCTGCAGTTATAGTCAAGACCACTCTGCCAATTCAGGGGTGGGTGAAAGATCTGACCCACCTTCCTAAGACAGGGGTGGCCCAAGCACAAACAGTGGCACGATGGGTCGCCTATCTCAGCCAAAGGAGCAGTCTGTCTTCATCCCCCTTGAAAGAAGAACTCCAGAAGATCCTAGGCCCAGTTACGTATCACAGTGATGCACCAAAAGAAATACTGGTCACTCCACCAGAGAAGAGTCCCATTCAGGAGGGAAAATATCCTATCCCTGAAGATGCCTGGTACACAGATGAGTCCAGCAAGGGCAACCCGAGCAAGTGGAGAGCAATAGCATACCATCCTTCCACCGAGACAATCTGGTTCGATGAGGGGGATGGTCAGAGCAGCCAATGGGCAGAACTGCGAGCCGTGTGGATGGTTATAACCAAGGAACCCGGTGATGGTATCCTGAACATCTGCACAGATAGTTGGGCTGTGTACCGGGGGCTCACTCTTTGGATTGCACAGTGGGCCACCCAGGAATGGACTATCCACGCCCGACCGATCTGGGGCAAAGACATGTGGTTAGATATATGGAATACGGTCAAACACAGGACTGTACGTGTCTACCATGTTTCTGGTCATCAGCCCCTACAGTCACCGGGAAACGATGAAGCCGACACACTGGCCCGAGTTCAATGGATTGAGAATTCACCATCTGAGAACATCGCCCGCTGGTTACATCGGGATACAGGACGTGCCCCAGTACAAGCAGAAGTGTTGACCCAAGATAGAAATACGGCCTGTATCTTGCCCTGGAGAGCAGACCTTCCCCTCCTGGTACCTGTAAAACATCTGTATTACTCCCCGTGAGTCTGTGAGCCTTCAGGACCACCGGAAGGAACAAAATGCCATCAAGCGTTCCAGTGTTGCTGTCAGATCACGTACAACACCCGGTGATGGTCTGCATGGGACTGATGGAACATAGAATGGACTTGCACCTCAGGACCTCATGCCTCCAGGCACATCATCGAGCACTGGCCCATAGAAGAGTATGGACATCCACTAATCATCACTTGTCTTGAACTGTACCAACATACGTCGCGATAAAATTGTATAAGCGTCGCGATATACCGGATCTCTGTATTAGGGAAAGCTTACCCTTTTGTTAACCTGATCATTGGTTCACGCCGTGAAGGGGTGGAGTGTATGGGAACTGCTGAGTCACGGCCTGAACCTCTGATTAATCACCTGAGGTGAGCCTTGAGTCAGCCAGAGGAGCACAGGTAAAGGCAATTCACCTGTGCTGCCGGAAGGGGTGGAGCCAGGCTAGACCCCTCCTGGACCTATTTAAGAGCTGACTACCAGAGGGGAAGGAAGGATCTCTTCTGGAGATCCTCCTCTTTTGGTATCTTCTAGTGAGCTCAACCCAAGGGTAAGCTCTTCTACTTATTCTCTTTTGTGATCCTTGTTTGCTTTTGCCTTCCTCTTTTGATTATATTGCAATTATAACATCTTGGTTATACAGAGCCAAATAAAGCCACAGTCAGTCCTGGCAAGAGCCAGATAGATACAAGTACTCTTACAAATTCTATTAGCAGAAAGCTATTCTTCTCTATTGGGAGAACTTATTTAAGTCTCTGAGAACAAATTAAAATTACCTTCAAATGTCCCAGTAGTTAGCTAAAACTGCACATGATGCAGCAACAAAGAGAATTTCAAGATTAGACTTCAGGAACACCAGTTTGAAGATCATGTGTTTGGAAGGTGATTTTTCCAGGCTAGCAGAGAAGCTGAGTACCTTCTCATGGCCATGGCCTCGGTGTCCTTCAGCACTGATGAGTGGGACGCTATTGAACTAACTAGCTTTGCACCCATGGCAACTACAGTACCCTAAGATATGAAAAATGCTTGTATGACAGAATTATAGTATACTCTCCAGAAAAAGTAAAAAGAAGAAATTGACATTCTATTTGAAGCATTTAAAGTTAAACCAAGATCATATCAAAAAACGACAAACTAAAAATTCAGGTACAAATGGGGTAACAGTTTTAAAAACATGGCATAAAATTAGTAGACTATGCCATATTTTGCCCTAAGACGTGTATAGATCAAAGAGAAGCAAACAGAATAAGTCCTAGCGTGTGGCATAAAACAAACAAAAAAATAACTATGGTCAAATTTGTTTAATTCCTTCATGGTTTGGTTTTCTTTTTTTTTTGGTATTAAAAAAACACCTAGAAAGAGCACCTGGGAAGATGACTGAGTTTCATAGAAATGGGCCTAACCGTGACAAAAATTTTAAGTTTCAAAGCAGCAAAGAATTTCCAGTAGAGTTTTATTTAAACTAAAGCTAAATAACCCACAGGTTCTCAGATAAGCTTAATGAGGCCAAAAGAGCAGTATCTCACCTCTGACCTAGCAAGAGGTAACAATATCTGTTACTCACTCTAAAGAAAAGATCCTGCTGACTCTGAATGTTAGAAGCCCATTTCATTGATAAATTATGACATAACCATTCTTGCCAGAGCCTTACTCCTCAGTTGCAAGAAGTTATTCCTCAAATTATTCACATAAATCAGGCCAGATTCATTACATGTCAGCTTTGCACAGACCACCCCAGGCCACTCATTAGTACACATACAATTTCACAGCACTCTCAAGATCTTTTTTTTCTGGAAACTTTCCTTAGATCTGGCTGTGAAGTTCCCATCACTTCTTAATAGCATGCACTTTGGGGCCACTACAGTTAAGAGTGGATTAAACTGCTTTACACCTCCTCCTCCTGGCTGCATGCTCACTTGTCACGTTATGAGGAAGCGTAAGGCATGACTGCTTCAGCCCCACTAGTGCAGAGTCAGCACTAATACCACTAAAATGAGCAGCTGCGGGGCTTGGAGAGTGCAATGCAGAGTTAAAGCTGGCCATATTACACAACAGCAGCAGACTGCTTATTTGGATCTGGCATAGGCTCAGTTCTTGGGCTTACAAAGCTCAGTGTCCAAATCATTGAACAGCTTGGGTTCTCACCTGCAGATTGAATTGGAAAAGGAACAAACCTTTGTTGGGATTTCCAATAGCTATTCTGTCAGGTGCATTTGTACATCTAGGATTGTACAGTTTCTGGAAATTTAAAATACATGCCTCATTTATTATACAAACCACAGATGAAAGAGCTTTATCTCCACAAAATTACATAAAATTCTATTAAAGTGAAGCTGTTACCCAGACAGATCACGTTTAGGCAACTCTAATACTATGCAACGCAAACCCAGGCAACCTTCTTTATATTGTACTCTGGTTTTGTTTCAAATCTGTTTTGCAAAGTGATTTTGCTGTTTGTGTGGGTATTCATCTCTCTAAGACCTTGTCCTCACCATAAACATGAACTCATTAGCATCATCTAGAAATATCTGACAAAAGGGAAAGTACTACAGGAGTCTCAAACTCCTGACTATAATCACAAACTGAAAAACAGCAGTTCTGATTCCCAGGTCCAAGGCAGCATCATGGTGTTTTTGTAACTACTTAGCAAGGTGGTCTTCTGAACTATTCAAAAAAATAAAAATAATAATAAAATCTGAGAAGATATTTTGTGAAGCTTTTCGGTTTTGCAGATAACAAATGGCTTCTGTTGGCACCCTATGCTGACTGCTGCTTTCTAAGGAATTGATCTTATTAAGATTCTTCCCCAACAATAGGCAAGTATTTCAGCTTCAGACATAACTTCAGCATAGTGTGAAGATACTTAACCTATTTTCTACCCAACTAATAGGAATAGTAGAGGTAATAAACTTGTCAAATTAACATCGAGGACAGCATATGCTACTCATTCACAGAGAACTGACTCCAATTCAAACACTAGTTATTTTGTGATAATATATCAGATGGGGTCAATACAACTGTGTCAGTGGTCTTCTAGAAATCCTAAATAAAGCCTGAATATAAATCCACATACCTTCATTTGCTCTTGTCTCAGTACTCCCTTTGGACTTCAAGTTTGTGTCAATACTGAGATGTACAACTGTAGCACACATATTCATATATGGGCCAGCCCACACAACGAGCTGGATAAACACAGCAGGATACACTTCAGCACAGTACGCTTTCCATCTGCTTTGTGTTCCAGATACTCAGTTTGACTCAGGTGGCAATAGTCTGTATTAAACACACCTGCATGCACTTACAATCTGCATAGCTGCAGGGTGCTACAGAACCACCAGGAGTGGCTTCTAACCTCCAGCGGCTCTGCTGCACCTTTCCACCTCTGCCACTGGGGCCTCTTCCATCTCTCTTCAGCTCCTTTCTGTCATTTTTTCATTTGAAACCCCTGGGAGCAGTGAAAATCCAAGTGCTGTGCAAACACTTTTCACCTTCCCTCATTTCTGATGCATAATATTTTGGCACCGAGGATTTGCTTGATTCAAAGTACTTGAACAAATAATGTGGGGAAAAAAAGCACACAAACAGAAATGAAATTGCTTCCTGGCTGGAAGTCCTGCAGTTTGTGAATCACTGCAAACTGACAGATGTGTACAGAACTATCACAGTTTGCACAGAAGCATTTATCTGGAAGTAGATGTTTTCTTTAGAACAGTATTCACAAACTTGTAACACACCTATGCAATTTCCTTAGAAATTCTTCCTCTTCTGCTATTTTCATCCACATTACTTTAGTTTATGTAAAAAATTCTTTTAAACACCTAAGTTTGTAAAAACAGGGGGTGTATGACCAAGATGTTATAATTGCAATATAATCAAAAGAGGAAGGCAAAAGCAAACAAGGATCACAAAAGAGAATAAGTAGAAGAGCTTACCCTTGGGTTGAGCTCACTAGAAGATACCAGAAGAGGGGATCTCCAGAAGAGATCCTTCCCCTCTCGTAGCCAGCTCTTAAATAGGTCCAGGAGGGATGGAGCCAGGCTCCACCCCTTCCGGCAGCACAGGTGAATTGCCTTCACCTGAGCTCCTCTGGCTGACTCAAGGCTCACCTCAGGTGATTAATCAGAGGTTCAGGCCGTGACTCAGCAGTTCCCATACAGGGGGGAACTTATATCAGTGAGAGATGTGAGGGTGCTCTACTAACTCTCCCAAAAATCAAAATCTGAACTTAAAACTTTGTTTTGAATAAGCTAAGCCAAACTACTTTCTAAGATACAAAAAACTTGGTATAAATTTGAACTTGTCAAGTGCAATCACCAAGGTAAAAGAGAAATAAAAGGGGGCTGTAATCAAATTTCCATCCCATTTGCTGCAGCCTTAAAAGGAGGACTGTCACTCTAGGCTTGCTTCCAGTCCACCAGCTCAAAGATGCAGACCACCCTCTCCGTCCTTCAGAGAACATCCCTTTTTTTTTCAGCCACACCTGGTCCTCTTCAGGGATGTCCCAGACCTTTACACCCAGCCCATCCTGCAGTCTCCTCTCCCCATATAGTCTCAGTTGTTCACAGGAAAGAAGAAAATTCCAGCTCTCCCTGCAAAGGACTTCCTCTAGCCTTGTAAGTGCCTTCCTGCAGAACTGTTTCCTGCAGAACTGTTACCTAACACAAAGCAAACACTCCACAAACTAGCTTTTGTCACCCAGATGCTGATACTTGTAGGCATCTGAGGAACTGTTGCAGTGATGGTTATGAAGAGAAATGAGAAGCATTATAAATGCTGGCAGATTATTTTCTTTTTTTTTTTTTTAATTCCTCTATTCTCTACACAGATGGGGCTGTCATCTAATAATACTGGGGCAACAGCCAGCTCCCACAAATAGAAAAATTCACATAGTTCAGGGGCAGAATGGTTGTGCACCTCTAGTGAGCTTGATGCTTCTCCCACCATAAAACGGAGCATGAACTTTTTGTGATGAAGCTACAGTGAACTGAGAAAATTCATGATACCTGTAAAGTGCTGGGATATCATGGTGATATTACCTGTGTGAATAATTCAACAGATAGATTAATTTTCTTTTTCGCAATTGAAATTCCTGCTTAGCACACACTTCCTTTTATTTCAGTTGATAACGTTCAAATCACCTCTTTTAGCAGTCTCCTATCCTTAACCTCTCCACTTAAATTTATGGTTGGAAATGACAGAGCTGTATAAATAGATATTGCTTTGTTCAACTTACTCCACGCTGCAATCCAACTGGCAGGTTAGGGCCTGACTCCTCAGAGTCCCCAGAACAGGGGAGCAAGGGGAGCATTTCTACTCTTCCCATGAATAGATGACAGCTGAAAGAGAATGGTAGTTGCAAAATAGCATGCTTTAAGCAGCTGCTGCTCCTGCCATGGAAGAAGCATTTCTTGTTCCTCTCTTCACCATGGAGCAGACCTCCCTACTGCAGCGGGTACAGGGAAGGAACCGTACAACCACCACTGCCCTGAAGAAGTATGTCGAGTTATGTATTCTCAAGAACAAGGTCTGCTATTTTAAGGGCAACTTCATCCTCCTTTCCTACACCGCTACTGCTATTGATGGACTGAACTGGTTCCTACTCCATGAATGTGGAAAAGCCTTGACAGTAATTAAAAGTTTGTCACAGCATTGAATTGCCCTTGGTATGCATCACACTCACAGTTGTGGAACAGAAGTTGTTCTGAGTACATTACAGAAGTGCTCCTTAGGCGAAGGCCTTTTGGTCTCTGTGTTTTGGAAAAAGGCTGATTTGCAAAACTACAGTTTATGTCTTGTTATATACAAGAGCTGCTCCGAAAATAATGTTTCTTAATTTACTATGTTGGCCCACAATGTCAGAGGCAGACGTTGGTGGAATGGAAGAAGAGGTTGAACCTTCCTATCAATATTCTTGGTTACATGTCATGCCATGTAACAGATGGCAGCAGAGGGGCAGTCTGACAGAATGGCATCTGACATATAAGTGTGTATGAAGTAAAAGGGGTGTAATTGAACTCCTCCATGCAAAAAAAAAAAAAAAAAAAAAGGCACCCATTGACAGTCATTCATTCACTGATGCTTTCTATGCTTTCTGCATGTTTATGGAAACCAAACAGTGGATGTGAACACAGTGAGGGACTGGATGGTGAGTTTCAAGCAGTGGTGACAGCGAAATAAAAGACAAGCTATATTTTGGATAGCCATGCAGATTTTTTTGAACACAGTATGCAGACTCTTGTTCATCGCTGGCAAAAATGCATAGCTAGTGGTGGTGACTATGTTGAAAAATAGTGCTTTATAGTTGAGAATTTTCTCAATCAAATAGTGTTATTGTGCTCTTTGTAACTATTGCAATTTCCGCATAAATAAATAGGAGGCATTGCTTTCAGAGCAATACCTAGTAAACATGTTGGCCTTTTAGGAGATAAACAATTCCACTCATGCATACTATATTAGAAAAATAAGATGGTACAGTTTAACTTGTCTTCAGTTTATAGGTGGAGATGAATAAAAGCAAATACTAAGGCAGTTCCCTCTTAGTATATAAGAAGGCTGATCCCTGGCTTTTTTTGAAAACAGAATTGGTGACAGCTGGTGTAAGTTGCAGTCATTCAAACCATAATGGAAACTGTGAATAAAGTCAGAAATATGAGGGGAATGGAGGGCTGGGTTTGTGTGTTTTTTCAGATTTGAGAGTATCTACACAATATCAGTAGGAACTTGCAGATATAAAATAGTGAGATGGATTTGCTTTTTACCAGTGAGTCTGCTCCAGAGAAAGCACACATTTCTGAAAAAAAGATCACTGTAAGGTAATATAAAAGGATAGAGAGAAAATGATTTTTTATCTGCTACAATGTGGTCATTAATATTATTTTTTTAACTGTGATTAACAAGACAATAAGACAAGTGTGTCTGGCAGCCCAAGAACACTTTGTAGTTGATCACAACAATGTATCAGGAGCATGGGTGGCTAGCAGCGTTTCTACAACCTGCACAGTACCAGGGGACAAATTACACAGGAAAAAAAAGTCTTTGTCTATTTCTCAGCTTTCTAGTCAACCAAACACCCCATTAGGAAGCATCACATTTTGTTTCAGCTTTTGCCCTCCCCATACCACGTCTTTGATCCAACACTGTGGATAACTCAGTGTTTGAAGGTGAAGTGTAGAAAGTTGATGAGTTTATTCTGATTAAAAGACAATAAGGATCTGACTTCAAAGCTTTACATAAACAAAATAGTGTCTCTGCTCAAGATGACTGCCACCATGCTGAGCTTATGATTCAAAGCAGTGATTTTCAGTATTAAGGAGGAAATAGGATGACTGAGGCCGCTTCTGTCAAAGTGAGACACTCACTTTGAGCTTTCTGTTAACTTTCTGAAGAGCTTCTGTGTGGTTTCAGAAGAGAGAACAAACAAAAATAGTATTTCTGCCGCAACTGCATCAGTTACTGCAAATGACAGTGAGAGAGGAAAAGAAAAACCTTACCTCCTCTGCCTACTGCTCATCAACAGTATAAAGGCCTAGAAAGACTGAGGAAGATATAACATGAGATACCACTTCACTACCATCAGATCCAAAAGAAAGAAAAGCATCATAGTATTACATGCTCCATTAAGAAAAAATTATTAAATGTTATTCATAGGTGTATTATATGAAGTGTGTTGCGATAAAATCTGTGATAAAATGCAGAGCTGTCACACTATGAAATGAAGAGTATCTTGATCAGCTCACACATGAATTGGCAGATTACAACCAGAGTACCCTGTATGGAGGTAAATATCAACTTCAGTGTATTGTAAACAATTGTGGCAACCTTGAAATATCACTAAGTTTTCACCAGGTGGATCCCATGAATGCTCACACAGGAACAGAGAGAACATCATATGAAGTTTGTCAGGAACTATTGAACAATATGAGGCTGAAGGTGACAATTTCCTGGATCACAACATTACCAGAGATGAGAAATGGTGTCATCACTACGAGCCAGAGTCAAAATGGCAGTTCATAGAGTGGCAACATGTGAATTTCCCCATGGAAGAAAAATGTCAAGACTCAGCTCTCTGTGCATAAAGTGATGTGCACTGTCTTTTGGGATAGGAAAGTTGTGATCCTTCTGGATTTCCTGGAACCTGGATAAACCAGCAACTCTGACTGCTAACATCATAATGCTGGCTAAGCTGAAGGATCCAACTTCCAGAGTAAGGCCAGAGAAGACAATCTTTCTCATACAATCTTTCTTATGTCCTTTGTATAACTCCAGGCTCCACGCCAGTTTGAAGACCATAGAGCATGCTGTCAATCTTGGCTGGACTGTCCTAGCACATCCACCCTATAGTCCAGATTTGGCACCTTCTGACTTCCAGCTGTTTGCGCTGATGAAAGATGGACTGCATGGGCAACGTTTTCCTAGCACTGACACCATAATAGCATCTGTGAAATAGTGGGTCATTTCCACTGGTGCAGATTTTTATGAGCGTGGCATGAGGATCTTCTTCTTTGCTGGCAAAAGAGTATAGCTAGTGGTGGTGGCTGTGTTGAAAAAATACTCTTTTGTAGCTGAGAACTTGCTCTATCAAATAGTGTTATTGTGTTCTTCGTATCTCTTGTAGTTTCCATGGGAATAAATAGAAGGCACTACTTTTGAAACAATCTACGTACATCAAAAAATGAGTGCCTTTATTATTCCAGCTAGTTTCTGTCACTGCTGGAAGATACTAATTTGAGATCTAATGCGAAAAATAGGAGAAACAATTCCTTTGCTGAAAGGATGATGAACAAAACTGGTAAAAAAATTTATTAGAATAAGCAGAAATAACTACTTTTTAGCCTGCTAATTCTTTGGGACACTGAACACCCAGCTTCCAGTCTTTGTAGCCCCAAGCAGAAGGTATGAGAGAGAAAATCCTCAGCAGGGGAAATGCAATGTGACCTCACTGGGGCTTTCCTACAGAGATGATAACACCAGCTTTTGATCATGACAAGGTACCCTGCAAATATGCTAGTTAGCTAGGATCTGTTAAAAATTCTACGTTTGTGAGTGTGGCTTTCTTGCTATGGAGTGCCAAGATCACACAGAGTTGTAATTGCAGTACCAGTGGGAGAATTGTACAATATTTACTGGATTCCCATAACACAAAAATCAGGCACAAAGAAAAAAATATGGAATCCTGGGGTTCCTTTTAAAAGGATGAAAGAACAGTTTAACGCCCAAATAACACTGAAAAGCAAGAGAAGTTTGGCACCCAAATCTAACTAGGCTAAATGTTTATGTGCAGTCACAGGCTGTTTTAATTGCAAAAAAGTGGGAAGAGTCACAGACGAGCATGAATCACAAATTAAATACCACAAGATTAATTTGCTCCATCTAGAGCTTTTGTTTTAATGTAAACAAACATCTCTTATCCTGCTCAGCCTATTTTAAGACGGAGACTGTGCAGTAAGAAATGCCAGTGTGACAGAGCGCTGTTCGGAAGATGCTTATACCTCTGGGAGTGATGCTGCAAATATACACCATATTTATCAACTCCGACAGGGAGGAGTTGCCAGAGAGCTGGAGACACGGTGGTGGGTCAGTAGAGTGCCCTGTTCTGCCCGCAGGATGCGCGGAGAAAGCTGGCAGCACGTGCTCCATATCACACAAGCTCATCTGTAGGAGCTCTTGGTATTTCTACAGTAATGGGTAAATTGTCATGCAAGTTGGGGAAAGGATTTTTGGCTGGCTCTAATACTGCTTTTCTTTAGCAATTTGCCCACAGAGTGAAAGTGGCAACTGGCTGCTTCAAATAGGCAGCTGTTGCAACTGGTAGATGTCAACAGGAAAAGTTTTCTTGGAGAGGAAGAGCTGATGTTCACTGCCACCCTAAAAGCTGTGCCAGGAGAGCAACTTTCCCATAAAAGGGAACGCTGCAGCTCAGAGATTTTGCAGGAAGATTTTGTGACGTGCCTGGCATGGCATCTGCTAGGGCTCATTCCCAGTTGCAAGACAGTGCTGGTGGCTACCAGCAGAGGCCAAATTCAGCCGGGTGTCTCAGAAGCATCAGGGCAGCCCCTTTTAGCTCTTAGCTCAGTTCATGACACAGCCTGCACTTTAGAGAGATTCCTTTGCACTTTGAGCAGCAACTACTGAACACAGCAGCAGCATTCACCTCTTTAATTGATGTAAAGTCTTTGTACATGTCATTTTTTCATTTCAAGGTTTTGGATCTCTGAAGAGAGCTCACCTGTCTCCTCACTATAATATTCCTGGACTTCTCTTTTTCTATTGATTATTCCTCTATTTCTCACAGGTTTCAAAGAAGAGAAATGCATCATCAGTTTTCCTCTTGTGAAGCTCCCGAGAAAAGAAGAATTTCCTAAATCCCGAAGCAAAGAAGCATAAACTAGTGAGTGCAAAGGCAGAAAAAAGCAGTAACATTCTGGAGATAAAATGCAAAGGTAAGAGAAGGCTCCTGCGTGTGTTCTCTCTTCCTAATACACATAAGAATGTCATTGCAGTCTTTAATTGCTGCTAGAGGTGGAGAAAATAGAAAGGTTGAAGAAGCGCATCAGGAAAGAAATAATGGAAACCTGACCAGTGACAGGAGCTGATTACAGTTGGCAGACTGTATAGGTTTCAGATTCATGCTGTGACTTTGGAAATAAGTCCTGGCCGGGATGCATTTTTCTGGAATATCCCTAAGGAATATATATCAGTGATTCATCTAAGCAGCCACTGGATATCATTACTGCTCTACCAAAAATGAACATAAAATAACAATCTGGAAGAAATAAAAGAAACAAATGTCCCAGATTTTCTCTCAAACTGTAGCAAAGAGATCATAAGGGTGAGTAAAGAAAGGAGGGGGGAAGGAAGAGAGGGCTGAACTTTTCATCTGCACATCCTCAGTTTGCCTTTAAGCTGTGCACATCTAGTTTACTCTTGTCAGAAGCCAACACCACTGTACTTTGTAGCTCTTAAAGAAAGAGATAATTGCCTTTTTCTCCAGTCACATGCTCTCTAATACAGAACTTTATTTTTTTTTTCCTCAGTCCTACACAGTAGGACCTCCATCACTCAAAATAGCATAAGCTTTGCTAGAGATGTTAATGTACTAACCAAAGCAAACACAATGCAGAGGCTCTGACAGGTTTACATTTTGAAGTTCCTTCTAAACTCAGAATTTTTTTTTTTTTTTTTCTCATATGAACAGTAGCCAATTATAAATTATAGCTTTCTCTTAATGCCCCATCCCAGAAGTTCCTGCGGATGAAGTTTCTATCGAGAGTGTGCTGTACTAGGTTATTTTAATATCTCCGAATAGTTGTTGGATATTTTCCCTATCGTGTAGTTCAGCTAATACATACTAGTCATTTGGGAGAAAACAGAAAAAGGGAATTAATTCTAGAAAGCAAGAAGCTTCATAAGCTTTTTCTTCCTTTTTTTTTTTTATTCTCATGAGTCAAAGACATGCCAAGAAACATATTTTAAACCATAGCATCATGTACTCAGCTAGACCTTTAGCAACAGTTCACTAATGTACATCAGATGCCCCATAGGCTCTATATAGTTTAGCGACCTGCAAGTTTAAGTAGAAGACTGTTATTGAAATCAGTATTCTTATATATAAATATATAGCTGCTCCAAGGAGAATATAAATACCTACAGCAAACCAAATCCAGCCTAGACTCTCTGAACCTTGTAGGAATTAATTGCAAGAATTACACTTCGGAGCTTTTAAAGTAAAAGATAATTGCCTCTTTTTCTGTCACGGGCTTACTAATACAGAACTTCAGTTTTTCCAAATCCTCCACAGTGGGACCTCCATAAGTCAAAGTAATGTAAACTGTGTGAGAGATGCTAATGTTAAGCACTACAAAAATATTCAAATGGGCTATACAGTATTTCAAGTGTGAAAAAAAGCCTGTGGGTTCAGGAAATATTTCTTCACCCGATTCAAGGAGAACATGTAAACAGGATTTTTTAACCCTCCACAGTTCACAGGGGGCTTACTGCAAAGCAACTCAACATCCAATTCAAAGATGCAAACAGTCATCCCAGCCTTGGGGGACTACTCAAGTGCCCAAAGTTCAGCCTGTTTCTAATTAACTTGCAGAGCTACAACCCCAGTCAATAAACCAACATTTTAGTCACAGATAAACTTATCATCCCCTGAGTGTGAACAACTCATCCTTGCCAGGAATCCAATAGCAGCTGCTGCCTTACTCTGCTTTACCATGGGTGCTTGTTAGTCTACTTATTTTCACTCAACTATATGTGTCCTGTTCTTACAAAAACCCACTCGCATCGCTCTAATTCCTGCTAAAATGTTTCCCACACTGCTAGAAGGTCCACTGAATAAGAGATTAGGAAGAAGATCAGCTTGAGGATCTTTAGCTCTCCCCTTCCGGTACAGTACCTATTAACAGTAACTAGGTATATCATGCAGCATTGGAATTCCTAAAATAGCTACAGGCAGAAGAGACAGTGAAATGCAGAGAGCAGAGTGTTAACTCTCCTGTGAATTACTATCACAGTTTGCTACTAATTGAGAAAGCAAATAAAAAAGGTCCTGACAATATGCTCTTTCCTAGTGGGGGCTATTCTCATTAAATGCAGAATAAAAGGTTGCCGCCTCCCCTTCCAACTGCAAATCCTTTACTGCAGAGCAAATGTTTCTCTCCTTCTAAGGAGAAAAGACCCCAAATTATACTAATACCAAGCTAGAAAGCCAGCTGTATTATGCAGTCTCAAAATTTTTGTCTGACTTCATGGCAACTGGCAGTGAGCTGCCTATGTCCTTAGGAGCTGTACTCCAAATGTTGCCCATAGGTGTAGTTGTGCGAATCTGAATGAAAGGAATCATAAAATATCCTGCCAAGAGTTTGGCTCCTGGTTCTTACAAGTTCCCTGAAAGGAACGGGGCTTGGGGGAAAGAAGACCCAGGATAAGTGGGCAACTGTGTGTGCAGCACTGAAGGGTTAAGAGGATGGGGTGCAGGCAACAAGCAAGGGACCAAGTAAGCTGGAAATTTTCAAAAGGCTGCTACTTCCAAGGAAAAGCATATTTATTTAAAAACACTGCACAGGCATTCCTAGCCTTTCTGCTGCAATCTCACCTTCATCTGAAATGCAGACATCCACTTAAATTCAAAATACTCCTGTCTTCTTAAGATTGAGACTCAGATTAGCATCTCCCTTTTACAGAAGCAACTTTTACACTTTGAAGAGGTAGAGACAAGAAATTTAGTACAGTATTCTGGTCACTGGACTCCAAAAATTGGGATCACAAAGAGGTCTCCAATGTCTAGTCCACTTAGCTATGAGCCAGGCACAAGGAGCTGCAATTTCCACTCTTCAGATGAACATTCTTGTGAGGATGAAGATAAGAAGAATTTCAAAAAAGAAGGAAGCAGAAGAAATATGTTTTGTGGAGAATAATAAGATAGCCCACATACATTTCATCATTAAGAGTTCTGTTAGCTCCTTGCCTTCAGCCAAAGATTGGGAACACCAAGTTACATCACTTATATAAAGTGTCATGCACAAGACCCAGGAAACTGCAGTGTAAAGATGTTGGTTTTCTCTGGGATGGCAGTCTCACTTGGCAAGTAGGAAAGGGAGCAGTATATCTGCTGATTAGCTTAAGTAAATGCTACTACAGAACTCTGGCTTATTTTGTAACTTCCGTATATTGCTAGCTATTCTAGAGAAATATCTTTCACAAATGTCCTGGAGGCTTTTCATCATTTTCATTACTATGCTGCTATACGATTTTTCAAAAAAAAAAAAAAGTGAATGTGTCATTTAATGTGTTATTTGATGTTACGTTTTTTACAGTGACATAATCATTTAAGAGGTTCCCCAACCTCTTCTCACCCACACATACACATGTATGTATATATATATATATATATAAATGTATATGAGCATGCATATGTGCAGGTATATACATGTAATTGTTCATGGTTTCCTCAGATTTTCCACTGTACTCAGTGGAACTCACAGTGCTCAAATGATTTAAATAAAAAATGACCATAGCCAAAGTTAGGTTTCCAGTGACTTCAGTCTCAGTGACTGATAATACAGCCATGGGTGGTTCTGGTGACTGAAGTCTGGAGATACATGAATTGGGGCAGAGGTAGGAGTAATTAGACCCCAGATAGAAGAGAGAAAAATGACATAAACTATTTTGTGAAGAAAAAATGTAATGCAGATGTAAAACTTTAGCCTAAGGTGTGTAGAGCAGAATTCAGCCTTGTGTAACCTCTAAAATCACTGCAATCACATAAGGCTATATAAATCAAAAATTAGAGGCGATGGGGGAATGAAAAGCACCACTTTTTAGAAAACTACTCCAAACTGATCTGGTATTGCTTGTGTGGATTAATTAAGTTCGTACAAACATATATGAATCAACAGTATTATCAGAAGAGATGAAGATTTGGAATTAGTCATACCCCTGAGAAAGAGAATTGATGTGCTAGGGAGAAGGAGTGACCTGTGGTTCTCAGCATTATTTATCTGAAAAGTGAGAAAGATATGCCTGCACTGAAACCTTTGGTTGGAACCAGATGTGGCAGGGCACTGTGAATAAGAGGATAAGACACTGGTGTGTGCTGGAGTGGAACAAGAATGAAGTTTGGATTTCATCCCCAGATCTAAATTGACCTGCTGCGTGAAGCTTAACTCACTTCACCTCTTCATTTTCCTTTTCCACATTTGCCTTTCAGCTCTATTTAGGTGACAATTCCTTTGGGCCAGAAAGTCTGTGAGTGAATGCACCAGGATTTTGATGTATTAATTATTTGCATCACATTTTTAGCGCTTTTTATCCCATTGTGCTAGGTGCTGTGCAAGAACAGATTGCAAAGACAGTGAATTCTCCAGAGGTTATTAAAATATAAAGTATGTTCGTGTCAGTCTCACATGCACGTTATTATTGCTCAGCAACTAGCCTGCATCAGCTGAAGCATAGTTTCTGCTCATACAGGCACACTTAGTCAAGAGCAAATGGAAGATAATTCTTTTTAGCTTAGTCCAGAGCAAACAGGAATGACAAAATCACGTTACTTGGTGTTCTCTGCCATCTGAGAGTTCACACAACATTACTGCAGCTCTGGAAGCAACAAGAAACTGGTTAAATCGTGGTAACTTACACAGAAGGTCTGACCCCTACAAGAGGAGTGAATTGATGGATATAAACAGACAAGGAACTGCCAACAATGTGAGCTTCACACAAATAATAGTATTCATAGCCCAAGTAGAGCGCATTGATAGCAAATGCTGCCCTGCAGAAAAGATCTGTGAGACAGATTAAAGGGAAGATTGAGTTCTGTTGTTTTTTTTTTTTCTTCAGAAAACGAAGCATTTATTTATAAATACTTATGTGCATTTTGTAAAATACTCCCAAAGCACCCAAAATTTTGACAGAGCTGGCAAAACAACACTGGCTTCTAATTTTACTGCAGTGTCATCACATGTGGAACAAAGTAACAACAAATTCTGACTAGTGCCTATGATTAACACCTCCTACAGCAGCAACATCAGAGGACCACTGACAACATTTTTCATCAGTTACAGGGAAGACATCAACATCCAGAGTGTGCCCAAATGACCTACAGTGAAATTTGTTCGCGAACTGATCCCACTGTGTAAAAACTGCTCAGCTGAAGAAATGTACTCTTGATTTTCCATTCACCTCTAGCCCACACACGCAGAACTGTGTGGGTTCCTCACTTACCCTAATCATGAGAGATTTTGGTTTCAATGACCATAGTAGTTGTGATGTGTTTATTGCCATCATGTTTCGAATAGAAGATGTTTCTGTCCTTTCAGATCTCTTCTATGGCAAGCAGAAATACTAACTGCTTGTGGGAGTGATGATTACAGAAGTTATAACCTGTTGAGGCAATGAAACTCCCAAGGCATTAGCTGCTATTTACACATCTTGTTTGTCTGTGCTCACGTTTTTATGCTTCTGTCAGGAATGATCAGTCAGCTTGGTAAAGCAGAGGTGAAAGACTCCTTACTGTCATGCTTAACAGGGGACAGTCCCCTTGTAGTTTTTGCAACGAGTGAAGGCTGAGACCCGAAGATCAAAGGTCTGGTGCAGCTGAACATACATAAATTATATATATATGAAATATATCTTCCATTCTTTAGATTATTCACAACACAATTCTGTAACTACCAACTCTGTAAGAAACATAACAACAGCTGTTCTTGTGATATTTCAGTACCACTGGAATTAGGAGAGGTAAGAAATACAGAGGTGTGTGACAGCTTTGAAAATATCTATTTCAGTATGAGATTCACAGAAATAGAATTTGTTTTTACCATCCATAGACAAAAGAGTAATAGACTAGACGTCAGAGAAAACACTAAGGGAGGTCCATGGTGGCCAGGATTATTCCGTTTGGAAGAAATTGCCATCTCTTCAAGAATATAAGGTGCTAGTTTGAACAGTTCAGAGGTGCACAGGGTAGCAAAGAAATAGCTAGCATGGTAGAAAATTGAATTTCCAGAACATGGTTTTCATCTAAAATTAAAACTTCAACAAGACATTTCATTAAGAGAAGAAATTATCCATCTTCAACAAGAAATTATTAAGAGAAGAAACCAAAGAACTAACTCTTTTCAAGGAAAAACCAAAAATGTTATAATTTCCTAATTACTGTTATTTCCTGACTTTCACTAGTGAAATGAGAAAAGGTGCTCGAGAGGCCATGACACTTTGGGAACCAAAAGAACTTGGAGTTTTGAGTGCATTATTTGGTAAGCAGCTGAGAGGTTCAGACAGCAAGCTATGAGGAAGCAGGCAGATTTTATAATACTTACATGAAAATAGCAAGAGTTGATGAAAATGTGGCTTCTTTGTTCTTTTATGCCTTCCAATTTGAAGCCCTTTCACCATAAAATATCAATGGCATGGAAAGGATTACTTCCTCACAAGCCACAAATCAAGTAATCATCTACTTCAATAGTTCTTGAAGGAGGTAAAAAATACTACAAACTCAAATTAGACTGAAGAATTTAAAGTTGCTGGAATAGCCTCTTTCTTCTGTTTTGTGAGCTTGATTGCAAGAAGGATGTCAACTAAGAATGAAACTATTCAGACAAGGAAAGCAAATACGCAACAGGGAGTTGTGAGCCATCACTGGGATACATCCTGCAAACCATCATCACTTTGCCAGTGGTCCAGCAGACCACAGGTATGAACAGGAGAGGATCGGAAAGAAGCTGAATTTCATCTCTTTCCTTTGTATTTGCAGTGGATTAGGAACAGAAACACAGACATGGTCAGGTTCCGTGCTGTGAGAAGCATGTTTAGATTGAGGAATAGTAAATGACAACATCTTATCTTGGCTTCTTACAACTGTCTAATCTTTGATTGTTGCACATGGATCTACAGAACTGAATTTAGAGACTTAGAGAATATGCAGCATTCAACCTTGGGTAGGAAAAAGTCTAGTACTATGAATAAATGAAAAAAAATATATGGTTTAGGCTATACAGGAGCTCATTATCTTCTTGATCCTTAATATAAGACTCTGACAGAAAAGAACACAGCTATGCACCATATGGACCTGTGGAACTCATCACCACAGAAGGTCAGAAGTGTTAAAATGTAGATTTTTAAAGATTTTCATGATGACCATGTATAGCACCAGTAATGACGTGATACTTACTAACTTAATAGTTTATTCTACCTCAAAATTTCTAATCTGATTGCTTACTAAATTAACACAATTTCCTCCCCTTCTCTTGCAGTGAAATGATATTGTACCTCTAATTTGGAGGGGATTATTTTTTTTTCTCCTAGAACCAACAACCAAACACCTGAAAAGAGTGAGAAGTTCTGCTATTCTGATGTTTCTCCTTTGCAAAGTCAAAAAAGATCCCTACACATTTTTTGAAAATAAAAAGGCCTGTGAAAATTCTGAAGTGTCTGATTCATGCGAGAATTGACAAAGTGAGACATTCAGATTGTTTCATAGATACTGCAGTTGCTCATGAACTGTAGGTGGCTTTTCATCAACTTCAGGAAGTTTCTTCTTAGTCCTTAAAGCCTACAAAGAAATCTTCCTCTTTCTGGAAACATGATTTCTGTGGAATAGCTAGACAAAAAACATCACACGCTCCTAGATCATGCTGCATTTTGATTTTTTGTGTTGATGGCTGAGATTCATGGACATTTTGGCCTCAGACTGTAGTGTTTGGTCATTCCACAGAGATTGTAAAGGTAGAAGTTGCCACTTTGGATCTTCATTCAGGCTAACTCAAAGTTGTGTCTATCCATGGGCAAGAATAGTTGCTTTACAAACAGCCATAAACAAGATAGGTTTGAAACTGCATGTTTTACATTGAGTATGGACTCTGATTTTCAATTGTTAGATTGGTTCAGGAGCTGGAAAAAAAAAAAGGTTTTATCTAGTTTCCAGATTTATTCATATGTATCAAGTGTAACAACTACAAGCGCTCTTTGTTACACTCATAAACATCCAGTCCTTTCAATCTTCTTAAATTCTCTACCTCATGACAGGACAGTACATTTCAGCCACTGCTGATTTTGATTAATTTTCATAAGCTAAGTTGAGCATTGCTCTCAGCTAATGTGTCAGCTACTGGACACTTCATGGGCTAATGGCCTGATCTGGTCTGGGAATTCTAATATCATTACAGCTGTCAACAGAGGAGGGTCGAAGAGGGAGGGCATCACCTTGACAATGTCTCCTAAAAATGAAAACAAGTCTTCTTCATGCAGCTATAGATTTAAAACGGTCACCCACAAATTCATATAATTAATGAGAAGATGTATTTAAAAAAACAACAATAACAATAACAAAACCAGCACACACTTTGGAGAATACAACAGGCCCTGTATTAATCTTTCCTTCTTGAAAAAAATACAGAAGTCCAAATAGGATATAAGTAGCCCTATTCTGAGAGAAAGAACAAAAAGAAAATAAAAGCCTAAAGCGGCCTTATTAAGGCTAACTATAATGAGACACATCCAGGAATGAATAATGCCCAAGGAGACCTCAGAGTCAGAGTGGACAGTGAATCAAATGTTGACAATGCAATATGGCAGGGAAAAAGTGAGCCTGCAAATGTGGTCTGTCATGAGGGAGAGACGGACTGTGTCCAGAAGGGACTCCTGGGAATACCCTGCAAATGCTTACCGAGCTCCTGAGCCGTCAATGCCAAAAATATCATAATGAGGGAACTAGAGGAAGTTCAAAGAAGAGCAATCAGAATGATCTGTGTGCTGAAATAAACCAGGTGTGTGGAAAGACCAAAACATCTGGAGAAGTGCAGGGCTACCTAAGTGGCTTAAGTTGAGTCCCTAAGAATACAGAAGGCAGAATCCAGTCTCTTAACACAGCTCTGGTTTTTGTAGGCTTCATGCAGAGCCCCAACTAGTCTGATTTTGTGCTGAGGAAGGACTCTGTCAACAGAGCAACTGTAGGGAATAGCTTGGAGGCTGCCTCAAGGAGCCCGGACTCAGTGTAAGGGATAACAGCTGCGCTGTGGAGATGGTGCTGCAGCACCGCAGGAATTACAGTGCAAGCAGCAAGACAGTTACCTGAACTTCTGGTGCTTGGAGTATTTAAATTACACTGAAAGCCTTGAGATGGTCCAGGAAGGCGAGGACACAAAGGTGGCTGAGAGCCAGCACTGAGCCATCCTTAAGACATTCAGCAAGCAGCAATTCTGAGAGCTGGGTAAGGGGGTGGGAAAAAGAAGAGGGGGAAATGAAGGCTTACGATTAACTAGCGAGGGAAAAAGGCACATCATAAAGGTCAAACCTAAGGCTGTGGAGAAATGGTGAGAGGAAAATAGCAGAAAGCTGCGCTTCCTGCAAGATTGGCCACGAATCTTAAGGGGACGCTGTGCAGCTCAGCTGCAGCGGACTCTTCTCAGGTAAATACTAAACTGGTAGGCGATTTCCTCTTTGCCATTTTATCTTCAGATTAAAACACCTAAAGCCTTGCCGAGGGCTGAGGGCGCAGCGTGCGTGTGCGCAGAGGGGCTGCACAGTCCCTCGGAGAAGCCGAGATCTCCGCTTTCTGCAAGAACGCGCGCAGCTCGGGATGGGGGCCCCGAGCGAAGGAGGCACCGGGCAGCCCTCCCCCAGTGCTTCCCATTCACATAGAGACCGCCACGTGCGATCACCTCCGCGAGGTGCGTCTCCATTAATAATTCACTTGATTCATCAAGTCCGGGAAGTTCCCAGCAAGAGTGGGAAAAGAGCAGGCGAGCATCTCCGCTGCCAGCAGAAGGACTTACGAGCGGCTCCCGGGATGAGAAACCGCACGACGCGAACAAGCGGAGAGCGGTGCGCCTCTCTCTCCTTCTTACTCGCTCCCCCCCCACACCCTCCGCCCCCATTCCATTCTGCTTTTCACTCTCACTACGAAGCCACCACCTCACGCACGGAGCAGCCCTCGGGTGGACGGGGGAGTCGGCGGCACAGCCCCGACCGCCTCATCGCTCGCACACCGCTGCCAGCCCGCTGCGCACCTCCCGGCTCCGATGCGGCAGATCCGGCGGCTCCGCAGCCGCATCGCCCAGAGTGCGTGTGCGCGGCTGGGTGTGAGTGTGTGCGAGTGTGCGCCTACCGGGGAGGCAGGCAGCGAGGGAGGAGTTTGGCTTTTTTTTTTTTTTTTTCCCCCCCCCCCCCCCTTCCCCCCCCTTCCCCCCCCCTTTTTTTTTTTTTTTTTTTTTTTTTTTTTTTTTTTTTTTTTTTATTAATCAGGAGCGCTGAATGGAAACCAATCAGATAGAGAGCCCCCTCGGCTCGGGCTGCCTGCATGCGGGAGTTAAAAAGTGCTGCCGGTCGAGCGGCAGCCCCAGTGAGCGGCGGGGAGGCTGAGAGCGGGCAGCAGGGGCCGGGAGCCGCCGCCACTCATCCCAGCTCGGCCCTACGAGCCGGTAAGAGCCGGGCTGTGCGCCCCGCGCACCGAGCTTCGGCCGTCACCAGGCGGTCGCCTTCCCTTTCTTCTTTTTTTTTTTTTTTTTTTTTTTTTTCTTTTGTTTTGATTATTTTATTATTTTTTTTGCGCCCTCCTTGGGAACGCCACGGGGGGGGGGGGGGAGGGGTGTCCATCACTTCTTTCGCAAAGTTGGCGGCTGTCTGGCGGGGACTCCGCGGCTGCGCCGGGTTTCGTCCCCCGGGGGCTGCGGGAGCCGCGCTCGCGTGCGCTGAGTCGGGGAAAGGATGCGGCGCTATGCTGAGGGCTGTGATGGGCAGCAAAGCGCTGGGGGCGAGGGACGAGTGAAGGCGGGTGGACGGGTCGCGTGTGGTTAGAAAAGTATTAATAACAATAACAAGAATGATGATGATGATGATGGAAAAGGAGAAGCATGGTAAGAGCCAAGGTTGTTTTCTTTTTCTTTTTTTTTTTTCTTTTTCATTTGTAAAAAAAAAAAAACTGTGTTGGCTTCTTGGCGCTACCTAGTCTCAGTGAAATGGATACAGGGCAAAGCCCTTCAGATCACAAGCAAAAGGCAAAGTGCGGAGCTGGATGTGGAGCAATGCTGAGACAAGCGCTCTCCCGGCGCAAAGAAGGGGCAAAGGGGGGGAGGACCTGGGGTTGCTGCAGGGATTGGCAAATGTGAAAGGCTTCATCTGGGGAAGAAAGAGGTTGGGGAGTGGTGGAGGTGGGGGAAAAAAAGGGGGTAGGCGTGCAGGCATTTTGCAGAAGAAAAGTTGGATAATTGCAGGAAAAAAAAAAAAGTGTTGAATTTGGTTGTTGTCAATGTTTCTAAGGAGCTGGTAGCATACTTTGTATGTCAGATAGATTGAACTATTTATATATGCACATGTATAGAACACCTACATGCACATGCATGCAAACCCATACACGGGACATAGACTATATATGTATTCTTATGCAGAAGATTGAGTCAAGAGATAAGCAATAGTGGTAGAGGTCAGTGGCCAGGGAGAAAAGTCTTGTCACTGCTGCAATAAAATCCATATTTTATGGAGAGTTAAATGCAGTACTTTGTAAGTGCAAATGGATGGTCACCTAAATAACTCCTGATGACATTCAAGGACCAAGAAGTTTAATGATCAAAATTACTCCTGGCACAGAGGTTACTTTTGTACAAATCAAGAGGATGGGGCATCCTTTTCCTTGCACTTCTGTATGAAGTGAGATTTGAAAGTTCTGATAGCACTGCATGGGGAGATTGTGTAGCAGAATTTACTCACCTAGTATAAGGTCAGTCCTTTCTGCAAAGTGACAGCTCTTCAAGCACAGCTGGAATATGAGAGAATTGGATGGCTGTTGCTGTTAGTCCAGGACTTGGCAAGGGTAGTACATGCATCCACACGTGTACTTCATGGGCTGTGTGCACAGATACATGCACAAGGAGGGCAGTACAATGAGAGCAAGGTTATTTTCATTTCCTTTTGTCATTGTACCCATGTGCAATAGCGCCCTGGAAATAACGTAATTCCAAGGGAATAAAACCTGAGTGCACAGACCTCTTTGGTTTTAATCAAAATAGACATAACTCTCCCCGTCAAGATAAAGGCTTATCTCATGTATTTGCTGGGCTGAAATCTCTATTATGCAGTCAGTTCTGTGCAAAAGTGCTTGCATATTACTTAAAGCATTCCATAAAATTGATTAACATCTGTTCTTGAGCAATATAATGCTATGGGTAATGGTGCATCCCTATTTGTTTCTTTCTTTCTAATTCTTATTTGAAGGCAATAAGTTTGCATGTCACAATAGAGTCGGGTTGAGCTTGGAGGCTTCTGTAGATTCCTTTACCATGGATATATACAGTTTTAGAGGCCTGGCAGCAACAGCACAATCGGATATCTCCTTTAAACAGCCCAAACACGCTAATAAAGACTGCAGGGCTGAATCCCTTTTTCCTCTGCTCTTTTCTCTTTTCAGATGTTATCTGACACAGCACCGGTAAATATATAATCTCATGTGCTTCTGGCTTTCAGCTGCACTATAATCTTTCTGGACATATTTCTAGTGGCTTGCAGTTAACTTTTGAGGTGGGGGAGGTGGAGAAGGCAGGCAGCCGGTCTTTTCAGAGCAGCATAATCAGAGGCAGCAATGCTCATTTATTTATTTATTTATTTTTCCCAGGGAAAGTGGCATTGATTCAGTCCTGTTGTAGTTGTCTGCAATTATCCTTTGCAGCCATCCAAGGACCTAGCAAACTGGGGTCCCCATGGGGACTTATTAGTCTCTCTAGGTATTTTAGCTTTCACACCAATTCAAAGCTCCTACATATCGCCATGCCAGCTATATGTAGCTATGGTCGTCATTTTCCAGCCAAGTTGTTCGGACTGAAATATGTATTATAACTTCTGGCTCTTTGCTCTCTCCCTCCCTTGCATAGCATTCCCATGCAGGCGGTGACCTGCCGCTCAAGGCAGCTTCTCCTTTCAGAAAGTTTGCATTTTGCCATCTGCTGTTTCAAAAATATTTAGTTGAGAGACTTCCTTGAAAGCAAAACACACGCATTAAAAAAATGTGTTTTTATCCTCCTTTCTGCTGAAGATCTTGAAACTGCTGTAAACTTGATAGAACTTCTGGCTGTGCTCCCCAGCTGCAGTCCTGCCTGTGCCGCTGTGCTCAGTGCACTGCCCAAGGCATGCTGGGTTCCTGGGCAGGACCTTCCCCGAGCGCACTCTCTCCTCACATCTGCTCCAGAAATTTTGCTTTGACTGAAGATTGCAGCGTACCAATCTGCTTGATGTTAGCAGTTTCCCTGCAATATTTGGGGGTTTGGAAGGATCACTGTCGGGTTCTCCAGTGGATGCCTGTGCTCTCTGCAGTAGTCATGCAGATGTAGAGGGCATTGACATTTATCCATGGTTATATGGAGGGATCAGTCTCCTGTTTAACTTTTTACTGTGCCTTCTGCCCTTTGTTGACTACTTTTAAGATATGCTTAGTTGCTAGTGTGATCCTGCAGCATTATGGCTCAAGATGAGGAGGAAATTGCTTATGGATCTCCTTGGAAATGCTGGCTAATTACTAAAATGAAAGGTAGCTGAAATCTATAAAAATGAGTGGGTAGAATCTGCTGGAAGCAGCAGGGCCCACCGCGATGGTGCCTCATCCCGTGTAATGGTTGCAATTCCTCTGGTGGCTCTGTTGCAATTACACCAGAATAAAGCAGAATTGGTTTTCAGTATCTTTTGATTATCATGCCCATGCGGGAAGTGCCGCGGAGGGGCCCTGTGCTGGGAGCTGAGTGTCAGGGAGACTTCTTAATTAACCCTTTCAAGATACTGTAAGCTTCACGCACTGTGCTGCTTTCTTTGAAGGCTTTGAGTCATTGCAGCGGGAGGGGGTTGCTTCTTTTTTTTTTTTTTTTTTTTTTTTAGTAATTACTTTGGTTCCCAACATTCAGAAACAAGGCAGACAAGTGTCATTATTCTCAATGCCACCGGGGCCAAATTCATGTCCTCTCCAACAGAAGCCTCTAAAGCGAGGCCCCCAGTCTTGTGCATGAAGTTCCATATGCTGCCGAACCCAATCACTTGTGCAGACTCAGTGCAGGGTTCAAGTTGCAGTATAAATGCCTAAATGTGCACTAGTGGAGATAAAAAAAAACAAAAAACAAAAAACAAAAAACAAAACGGCAGCAGCTGGTTTGCTTTGCTGCTTGCTTAGTCACCCGCAGCTCTTCCAAGGGGTCTGGAGAAATTAGGCACTCTGAGGAGAAAGATCTTATGGCATCTCAGCTTGCTTCATTCGGGATGGAGAAAGAGCAGACATAGAAGGGATGTTTTGTGTAATTAAACTCAGCTGCTATCTACCTTTATTTGCTTAACAAAAGGTACAGGGCAGATTATTAGTCCCTGTTTGAGGTTTAAAGACACCCTTGAAGAATACATAATAAATGCAAAACACCAGCAGTCTTACACTAAGCAGGGAAGTGACTGAAAAAGTCATCTTCTTTGTTTGTATTGTGAGTGATGCTGCAGGAGAGCTAGATGGAGGAAATGCTGCATAAAAGCATTTTCTAAGTTTGGTTGGGTTTTTTGGGGTTTTTTTGGGGGGTTTTTTTGAGTGCTCCTCTTCACATCCATTTGGGTTCTTCTTGTGGCACATCTCACCTCAAGAGCTTCTCTCATCCTCCCCAAAGGACTGTCTAATACTTGCCAAGGGTCCATCTAGCATTGAGTTCCTGAGCTTCTACAGGCACTGCTGTGTGTCCTGATACTGATCACTCGCCAGTAGCTTCCCCTCCCCAGAACAGGCAACGTTGTCTCACCTTGCACCCATGACCATCCCCTGTATTTAATCCAGGTGTGGCTGGCTGCCAACATCTTCTTTGGCTTTATTTATTTTCCTGACTGTTTGTTTTGCATTGAAAGGTCCAAACAAATATCCTGGAGATTTGTATTTATGCTTTTGTTTGTTAACAGGAACATTCCCTGAAGAAATTAGGATAAATGTAGTTCAGGACTCTTTTGAGTGGTGTCCTCCCTGGTTTACAGGGCTGGAGCTCTAAAAAGAAGCTGGGAGCAATGAAGTGATTGCTTCACTGTGATAGTGCCAAAGCACCTGAAACTGTGCTGAGACATCCACCCTCACCCTGGTACTGCTCCATCTTTCTTCACACCTAGCCTCAGGACACTCTCCTCATGCTGTCCCTTATGCCAAGCACACAACACAAAGAGCATATACATTTCCATCTGGTCGCATTCAGGAATGGTGCCAGCCTTGCTGCATTTTAAGTAACCTGCTCAGTCATGGCTTCATTCTGGCATTGTGGGCATATATTTTATGGATTGATTCGCCTGCCTTTCCAGGATATGCATATATCTATATATTCAAAAAGTGCTTTGTTATAGTCAGAATATTACTATTGGATTTGATTTGCAACATAAATATCCATCGTATCCCCACAGCTCTTCTCTAATGACATACCGCAGTACTCAGAGATCACTTTATGAATGGCATCGGTCCTGTGCTATCTGGGTACCTTAATTCCTCTCAGCTAAAACTAATTCTATTATCTTGCTGTAATGTTTACAGTTGCCTGAGAGATAATAGGTAGTGTTTCTTTCCAGCATTCCCGCTTCTGTGTCTAATGGCAGAACTAGAGCAGGAGCACCCAGGAGAAGGGTCAGCAGGAATTGGAAATTAGCACTGAAATTAAACATGAGTCAAATTTCTCCAGGTACTGCAGGTGCGTGCTCACCTGGGTGTGAGGCAGATCCACTTTCTCCCTAGCTGCAGCATCTCCATTGTCAGCCAGTCATTCCAGTAAGCACAAAGACTGCTTTATCAACACAATTGTTAGCATGTAGCTCTGCTTTAGTGGGACTTAGACTCTGGTGGTAACCCTATGTTGGGTTCTTAAAGGTGGCAGGACGCCAAGTCTGTTCTGCACATGGATTGGTCTGGTGGTGGGAGAACCACATGTGTCCGTGTGTCCCTCTTGGGTGCTGGCAACAAGGAGCATGAGGACTGGTCTTGGCATCGACGCTCCTGCCAAGGGAAAGCTTTTTTACTTGAAAGAAAATCCACATGTTCTCCTCTCTCTTTCTCCTAGTTCTACTGCATTAACAAAAATAACAATTAAAACCACAGTTGCTTTACGTTTTGCCCTAAGCATTCAGGTGAAAACAGTTTCCTCGCTGAATTAATTATCTTTGAGTGCCTTGTGGTTTGTAACTTTAGGGTGTCATTAGTCTGGCAATCATTATTTGACAAAAGCATCTTCACAGACAAAAAGAAAGTGAAATAGCTCCTAGTATCATGTCACAAAAATATCAATCACTATGAGATGCTGCATGGACATTTGGTGGTCTTGCTTTACATAAGAGACAAGATATCATTGATCTGCGTGGGGCGTTTATTCAAAGTCTGTTAAGTATTCCATCATTTCTAAAATATTTCTTCACCATGCAGACCCCAGTGAAGCTGGCCTCTTTGTTTTGCCTCATTTTGCAGAGGGGGGGGGAAGCAGATCACAGTGGAGATGTGTGACTTGCCCAAGGTCACAGAGGGAGTTGGCAGCACAGCGGGGATGCTGAACTAGGACCTACAGCGTGGACTGCTTGCAGCCAAGCCTTCTGCATCTCTGCTGCCTGCTCCAGTTGTTGTAGCTGATCAAAGAATGGATGGGAAAAAATCAGATTTGGGTCTTCTTTTTTTCATCCAGAAGAAAGACAATTATTCTTCTCAAGGACTCCTTGCAGCTGCTTTGACAGTCCCTTCCCAAAGGACTTTCTGGATGTCTTTTGCCTGTTTGTTCAGTTATGTTCTGTGTGAAGGGGAGGAGAGGGACTGGATAGATCCAGAGCAGTCCAGGCTAAGACTGAATATTTCATTCTCAGGGGACAGTAATCTGAGCTGTCCCTAAGCAAGGTGGAGATGACCTTCCTCTCAGCGTTGGCCTGGTTGAAGCAGCCATGGAGATTCTTCACAGTTCCCTACCTTGTCCATTTCCACATACTTATGCCTGCAGGAGAAAAGGGGATAAAGAAGTCTCAAAAAAGGTTGCTACTTCTGCATGCTGCTGGCCATGGCTTGGGGCAGCCAGAGGTCACTGTTCACACTCTTGTTCACCTCCATCCCTACAGGAATCCATTTCAAAGCACTCCTGCTTTGTGAACATCTAAGAAGCAGTATTCCTAGTGCATAGCTACAAAGGTGAGCCAAAGAAAAGTTTCTTGAGTAAGGATATGGCATACACCATATCCCTGTCATGGATATCAATTCTGGTGTAAAGAAAGAAAGAGAATTAGGAAAACAGTAAGAAAAAAAACCCCAACATTGCATTGAATTTGCAAATTATATGGTGGGGCTAGGTCCAAATCCAAACCACTGTGCTCTAATGTTTTTAGAGCTGACCTCACAAACTGAGTGACTGCGGTAAGGATGCAAGAGAGCCTATTTCCTCATTTTCACAGTACGAAAAGTGCTCTGGGAGATCACAGAGCAGGAATATAGAGAGCTAGAATCCCTTTCAGGGAGCAAATTCCTTTTGTGAAATTGGTGCTCAATTTAGCTGTCACTGCTGAAAGGGAAAAAGATGCAGAAGCAACTTTTAAGTCCACCAGCCACATCCCTTTAAGCGATCCATGCTGTGCCAACCAGTTTTATAAAACTCTGTATTTCATCTGAACTCCATTTAAGTCTAAACAATATGAATGTCTTGCTACTGTATTTCCCTTCTCACTGCTGATAATTGCCAAGTTATTTCTGCTATAAACAAAGCAGCGTTCTCCTCTCTCTCTGCTTAATCATACCTGGTCCCAAAGCAGAAAGTTGTTAAAGATGTTTACTTTTAAACAGAGAAATACACTGCACCAAAGTCCACAAGACTGTTTTGATACTTAAGTGCTTTCCTGGATCAGGATGTCAGGATCTTATAATGCAGTGTTTACAGCTAATTCCGAACTGACCAAACAGTGACCCCCAAAAATTTGTATATTTGGTGTTTCTAAGCAGTAGACTAAGAAAAGTAGGGATGGAAACAACCAAGTAAGGAATGGTCATAATTTCCCTTTGAATCCCCTTTAGTATAATGGAGTCCTGGCTTGTTTGCACAGCATGGAGCTGCATCCCCCGCTGTGCCTCTGCTTCCACCAGTGGCTGGGAGCAGTTGCAGGGGGATGCAGTGCAAGGAAGCCAAAACATCGCAGGAGTGCTGCACCTCTAAGGGCAACTCTTAGCTCAAACCATTCCCTCGGGTGCTTATGTCTTCAGGTCTGTTCTCAAGATAAGAGCAGTGCATGCTAATCTGAGGGGAAAGTGCTGGTCCACTGTATCTTATTTATTAACATTTACAGCCATCAGCACAATTCCACAGACAATCTAATCTCAAGCAGTTTTTGAAATTCAGTGCTTTTTAGAGCAGTGCTTCCCATCAGAAACAGAACAGTGCATTCTGATCTGTAGAAAGGATTTGTCTTCCCTTAAAAATAAATAAATAAATAAATAAATAAATAAAAAGAGGCTCCTTCTTTTCTCAACATAGAGTTTATATTGTTATTAAATGAAATGCGTTATCATATTTTAGCATTTTAAGCTGTCTTTTACAGGATTTCTAAAACTGCTCCTCATTAATCTCCTGCAATCCATTTGTCAGATATCTCAAAGCTATTTGATAGCACAGTTACTTCAAGGTATGATAGAGTTTTCCTTAGCAACAGGTTGTAATTTCAACCAGGCTGGTAAATGTGAGGTCAGAAGCTGGTTGTCACAAATCTAGGTTAAGATATACTGCACATTCTTCCTTCCTGTTGAAATACCATCCTGAATCTTGGAGGAGTGAAAGTAAATACTGGGGTTACTTGAGGACAGCTTTTGTCCACTTGAAATGGCTTGTTTAATTAAGCATATTTTGTGTTTATTACAGAGGTATTTATCTTTGGCCAAACTGGCATCAAAACCTACCTTCACGTGGTGCTGGCCTTCAGATGCAGATTCAGTTTCGAGTCCTTTCCTCGGCCAGTATCTGTTACTTCTCCACGGCTCCAGGTCACAGGGAATGGAGCTGCTGTGGCAGTGATGCTGCCTGATGAGGGAGGGAGATTCTAGCAGCCCCCCTGACCTGGGCAGGCACATGGAAATCTTCCTTCTGGAGGCCAAACCTGGAACAGTGGGCACATAGGCTGGATGGCTACCAAAGATCTCAGCTTCAGTAAGTGCTTGTCTTGGGCCAGGTCAGCACAATCCCAAATAATGGGGGTGTTTTGTTAAGTCTCAGACTTCATCTACTTGGCTATGGCAGTGACAGAAGGTGGAAGGTCATGGCTGTGGCAAGCGGTTTTCAGCTCTGTGAATAGTGAGGTGAGCACATAGAGGAGATACTTGGCCAGCCAGTGCTTAAAGTTCTTCATTTCCTTTGAAGGTGGCATGGTGGAAAGTTTGCTGTTTTATATACATCACTGATGATAGAGCAGGAATCATGTTGATTCCAGCTTTATTTATAGGATGCTGTGTAAGAGTGATGGGGACATGTTTTCAGGCACCACCCAACTTCGTATTTTCTGTCCCTTACATATTTATTTTCCTATTGGACTATTTCATGCTCATCTGTTGTTTTATAACAAAATGATCCTTTGCCCAGCTCTCTGCACATTGCCTCTGGGAAGACAAGACACATCAGGAAGCCAAAAGTTCAGTGGACATCACTGTGTTAGAAATAGGTTTCTGTCCTCACATGCTGTGTCACGGGGGTGGATGAGCTTGCTCTGCACCTGCTGGTGTACCATGGACTTGGACTGACTGAATGGAGCAGAGATCAAGCAGAATTCATCTATAACTTGGGATAGGATGAATTATTGTAAATAACTGAGCTGAGCCATTAGAAATAAGTTGCTAATGTAAGCAAGATTAGCTTGATGTGCTGCCTGCAATGAGATATTAGAGATGATAGTGAGAGAGAAAACTTTTCATTTAGACGGAAACAGGACTGATTAATTAAGCAGTAACGAACAAGGAACCTTGCCTTGAATTGATATGAGGCTTGCAGTGCTAATTTAACACAAAGTACAGCTCCCAATTTGTTATTAAATTAAAATGGCTTTTAAAATTGTTTACAATTTTTTTCCTTATCTCCTTCTGTGTGGCAAAATGATTATTCTGGCTAGTTAAAGAAACCAATCAGAGCAACAGAAAGGGTAGATTGGAGGGGGGAAAGATTGTCCTGTTGTGTAATTAAGAAATATACACTAATATCCATGACATCATGAATAAGCACTTCAAAGTAGCAAGTGTGCTCTGTATTGCATATTAAACTAAACAATTAGCATGCTAAACAGCTGCTCTGGACATATAAGGAAAAGGCATTTCACTTAAGGAAATGACTGATTTTTGCTTTTATTTTTGTTAAAATATCTGCTCATCTTACTGACATGTATTGATAAGGGATAAAGAAGGAATGTTTCTTCTTCTTCTGTCTTTCCTCTTTCTTGCAATTTTCAGAATAGTTTTAATTTGTTAAGCTTTGTAGTTACCCTGTACAAGAAACTTTCACGACCCCTCCCTGGGAAGGCGTGTGATGGAAACGCAAAACATTGTGTGCGATAGACAGATCCAATGGAACAACGGGGAAAATAACCTTTTAGTGACATTGCTTTCACAAACAAGTTTTACTCTGACAAGAATGATTTTATGTAATTTATCATAGGATAGCTCAACAGTAGCAATTTGTCATGCATTGTGATGTCATTTGATGGGTTCATTTCTTAAATGAATTATGGATTATGGATTACCTCTGTATATCAACAACAGAGCTGTATTTTTTATGTAAATATTCCCTCAACTTCTTCTTCCTCTTCCAATCCATTTTCCGTCATACAGAGATGACTTTTCTTCCATCTAATCTTTCTACTAATAAGGTGTTTAATAATTTAGCAGCCTAAAAAATGAGCATATTTCAAAGGAGTTGGTATCAATGGTAGTGCAAGAGCCTCAGGCTACAAAAATGTGGATGAGGCTACCAAAGTTTTGGAGTCAGGATCCCAACTGTCTTTCTGCTTCAGGCAGCTATTTTATTAAAGTTGGTATTAAACAACACTGCCTAGGGTCTGATTAACAATTTATGACATCCGAAGAAGGATTAGCACAAGCCTATCATTTTTATATTTAAATCTTAATTTGCATCTAAGAGACACCATACTCAGGTTTACATTTTCATTGTTGATTATTTTTATTATTACTATTGCTGCTTCAGAAAAATTGCTTATGCGAACATTGCTGGCACCAGTTTGTTGTATTGATCTCTGAGTACTTTGTCCCTTTGTATGTGTCAGAGGAAAAGCTGGCCCCTTGTATCCTGTGATGGGTCTGATCCTGCAAAATGATGGATATTGTCTCTCGCTGTGCTCAGTTGCTTTTCAGTGCCCCTGAAGTCCATTGGGATGGATTGGAATCAGCACTTGGCAGAGTCAGGCCGAGATCTGCAAACGTAGGAGCTAAATGTTGTCCAGCTAATGTTATTTTAGAGGGTGAAATCCAGATATACATGCCAGAGGCTTGCTTTCCCAGAGAAGAATTTCTTTCTTGACATTTACTCCGTGCAACTAATCACATCTGTCTCAGTGATATTTTTCAATGAGCCTCCCTGTCCTGCTTATTAGGTTATTGCTGGGCACCCCCTGCTAGGAGGGATGACAGAAGGTGATCCTGATGCTATATGCTGGGAAGCTCTATGCTGCTTTTTGCTAGTATGCTAGCAGGTAGAAGGAGAGGTGAGTAGATACTGTTAACATTGCTGGCCAAACTTTGCTCACTTGCATTAGTACAAAAGCAAGACAAACACATACACCTTAGTGGAGAAGAGTAGAACTTATTCAGCTGCAGACAAGGCTACTTTCAAATAGAAAATAACAACAATGATATGTTCTGTTATCTTTCTATTTTCAAATTGACCTAATGTTCCCTTTGACTTTCTCTTCTCCAAGTTCAGCTGCTTCAGGAAATTGTATGGCATATCTTTTGTTGTTTTTTTTTTTCCCCTCTCTGTTTATTTCCATTTCCAGTACTTTTTCAGTGGACTTAACACTCATTTCATCAAGGCTTGGATGGGGTGGTTATAGCCTGGGGAGCTAAGGGAAAAGACTGTCATCTAGGGGTTGTGAGCTCCACTGGTTCACAGCAAGGAAGATGGGATTTTTGTCCTCTTGAGCTTCCCTCATCAGTAAGACATTACAAGCCTGAAAAGAAATACTGATATTTAAGCATTTTCATTTCTTTATCTGAACTCTCAACATCTCCCTGGCTTTTCTTCTAATCAGTAGCTTACTTTTTGTCTTGGACTCAAGGGATTTAAGTTTTAATACTAGAGCCATCATCTGAGAACTGCTGGTTCTTCAAAGCAAAAAATGATCAACACAGAGGAAGATTTCTCAGATGCATGACTTTTCAGGACATTACATACTAAATTTCAGTTGTAGGGCTGTATTCATATTTCAAGCAACTGCTGTTAGAAGAACTCTGAGTACTTCAATCATAATGTTTTTTCATGGCACTCAACATTTGGTGTGTGCTTGTGGGCCATTACTGTCAGTGGGATTTAAGCAAAAGCTCAAAAGATTGTGCTGAATCAGGGACTAAGCAGTATCTGTGAGGAATAAGTCCCTTAGATTCAGGATTAGCAACACTCAAGGTTTCTATCTTATTCTTCAGTACTGGTTGAGATTTTAGCTAGTCAAATTCTCAGTCAAAAGAGGAAAACAAATCTTATTCGTTTGACTTCCAGTGAGCTGTTATGATAAGCACGAGCTGAAAAACTGGTCCAAGAAATCAGAAGAAAATGCTTAAATACATTATCAACAGCAGACATGCCCAGGAACTGAAAGCAGTCAGCCTGCCTCCTCTCTCCCACTAAAAAATCTCAGCCATACAGCCCAAGAACAGAAGCAATGTCGTGGGACTTCTGTGGCCAATGACACAACAGCGTGAGCAAATAGTTTATACTTAATCTGTGGGATTAATTATTTATCCAAACTATTTTACAACAACATATTATTATTTATTGGTTTTACATTAGCACCCACAGGTCCTAATTGCATAAAGCAATGCTCTAACCTAATAGAGTCCCAGCTGGAAAAAATATGTTCAGAGAAATCAGTCTCAAGTGTAAGACTACTTGACCAAAATATGGCTAACTCTATAGCAAATCATACTAGAACAGAGTGGCTAAGCTCTACCCTGTAATAGATATATAAATTAAACACATCAAATATGCATTCCTTCAATTAAAGCATACTTATTAAAAAATAGATGAATGTCTAGTATATTATGATTCAGTCTGTAATAACTAGAATGATTTTTAAAGTCTTCTGTGTACAGAATTTTCAGGTGATATCAGTGAGATTTTTCACTCACAAAGATGACTTCTTGGTTCACTTAAATGAATCAAATGAAAAAAGCAAGATAATTCATGCACAAGAATATATTATCAACATGTAATTATATTAACAACATGTATGATAATTATATTAACAACATGTAATCAGGTACAAGATGAGGATATCACAATTCCTGGTTGAAAGAAAGAGAAAGAACTAAAAAATAAACAGAGCTGTACAGAGCATTCACAAGACACTAGTAGAGGTCAGGGGAAGCTGTTGTGTGTGTCTTAGTGGTCTTTAAGATAAGTTTTGCCCTCACTTTTCCCATATCTTTCCACTGTATTCATAGATAGAACTGTTACCATTAAAAAAGAAAAAAGCCCTGTGCTGATATATTTGTTAACTGTAATTCCTCAAAGTGCTCAAAACTGTATTTTATTTCTATTCTATTGCTGCACAGTCTGAACTAGACAGTAAACTGCCCAACTTCAGTCAATAAGGAAGTTTATGGTTATTCTGGGTTACTTTCTGCAGTAACTAAGTTTTGTGGGAAATGTTGACTTTGTTCTACATCACAGCAATAGCACGGCACAGTTTACAGATACACACAGTGTTTGTGTCAAAACAGCTGACACAAACATACATACACATCTCTAAACCTCTACCATTAGGTGCTGATTACCAATCAACTTCCACCATACACCAGCGCACTTAAATTTTATCATGGGGACATAATTTCCAGGAAAATATGTGAATATCAGACTGTGGTGGAATGTCAGCTGGCCTGAATCCAATCCACAAAGTCAAATACCTTCTCATACTGAATGTGTTTGGATACTGAACTGAGATTACGTTGTGCTAGTGACTTCTTGACATGAATGAATGAGAGAAATTGAAGCAGATTTCCTAACATCTCCTCCTACCTTGTTTTCTGAATTTCTTCAGAATGAGCACATATCCACCCCTGCATCCACACCCCAGCTTTAAATGGGTTACTGATATCCAGCTCTGCACTTTGCAGCTTGAGTCTTTCTGCTGTTCTACCCAACTCTGAAATGTGCCCCTGCATGTTAGCTTGAATAAACATAAAGCCTCAAATTAGCACAGCATGCAGTCATTGCCCTCAAAAAACAGTAGTTTGGCCATGTTCAATGCATATTTGCCATCTGCTAATGCATTAAAACAAAAAAACAAAACAAAATAAGAATGTGGGCCAGGTCCTTAATTGGAGAAATCCATGTGTACCTTGAATAACTTTAAAGAGCTGTCATCACCTTTACCATCTGATGAACTAGCCTCTGTGACAGCAAAGCAGTGGATGCTTTGAAGCACTTGGACTATGCATGGCTTCTGCCCAACTAAAAGGATGCCAAGGGTAGGGAGAACATTTTCACAGAGACAACCTTCTGGTCGATGCTTGCTGCAGAGAACAGGGTAGATACCTAGAAACTACAAGCCTTCAGCACTCCTGAGTATTTGGATCTGGGCACAACTCACATACCTCTAATATCAGTACTCTTTATAAGCTCAAACCCTTTCCTTGCAAAGTCAGAAGTCTGGATGATGTGCCAAAAATAGGAGGCTGAATCCTAAGTCTCATAAAAATGAACTCTTTAAAAGCTCTGAGCAAAGAAGGAAAAGGACATAGGAGCAGCTCACACCAGAAGGGACACTTTGATTGGTTGTGGGATTTTTCCTTTATCAGACATGCAAGCAACAATAACAACAAAACAACAAAACACTAGAGTTGGCATTTTGACTGACTTCTGCTCAGGATATGTTACATTTAGCAGCCTCACTTGTGGTGCCATGTAGGCCGCTGGCACTTAAAAGAAATACTGTCAAAGGAAGAAATGTAGAATAACACTTGTGGAGGAAACTACATTAAGTAGAATTATATATGATATGATTATATCTCCTTTTAACAGCCTTTAAAGTTCTGTCTTTTTCCAAAAAGAAAGACATACAGCATTTATCTTTTCTTTGCAATGCTGTGAATTGCTAAATGCCTCTGGAGGAGGGCTATGAGAGAACAGCCCTGAACAGTCTCCAAAAGCTTTTCACAAACATTATTTCAAAAACATAATTCAGTAAGAGTGTTTATAAGACCTTGCAATAGAAATTCTGCATCTTTATTTCATGCTCACGTGTTTGTCTCATTTGGTAAACTATCACTCTGCACCTGGCTGGCTGGCATCACACATCTTTCAGTATGTTGATATCAGCACAGATAGGATACCTCAGGGGACTGGCAAGCAGACAGGTTTTGAAAGCCTTCTACCTTCAAGGCCCCTTACTCAAACCTCAGCTAGAACAGATGCCAGCAGTCAAAAGCAGCATCAGTACCACCTAATGGCTCTTTAGAGGACTGTGTAAGCAAAACAAGTATTTTCATTCCCTTTCATATATAAGAAATAAATAGTAGGGGTTGTAGTAATAGCATTGTCTCTTGAGACTTTCGGTGGCTCTGTGGCACCCATGAACCTGTAGCAGAAGTGGTATGGAGCATAGCACTGCTAGCCTGCACACCGGCACAGCCCCTGCAAAACTCAGGGTGGAGAAACTTTCATTGCTGCTGTTTTTCTGTTCTGTGGATACATAAAGGTCTTTGGCTTCCACAGCTGTCAAATGTCTACACTGCAGAAGGACTGCATCAGTAAAGGAACTGATAAAAACAAAATGTTCATCCCAGAGTAGTTGACTTACCACGGAAGTAAGCAAGGTAAGGACATGTGAACCTCTGAATCTTTGAACAACATACTGAGTTACTCAAAGAGGTCATAGCCTTTGTTTTCTCATATCTGCAGTGAGGTACAGACAGGGCAGTCTCTTGTCTGAGGGTGGAATAAACTCTTCTCACAGTCTAGTTGTGCAGTGAAAGATCTACAGCAATAGGCCTAATGTATTCAAGCCATGTGTTGAAAATTAAAACATTGATTTGTGATATCACCTACCATGAAGGGGGAACAGAAAGAGGGAACCAAAGGTATCCTCAGTTCTACAACCACCCATTAAAGAATAATTTCTAAAAAAGAATTGGTTAATTTAAGCTTTGAGTAGCAGTATCATGTGTTTCATAAATAATTCTTACTTGTGCTGAGTTCAATTTTTTTTTTTTTTTTTTTTTTTTTTTCAATAAAGGGTATTGTATCACTAGTTTTTATGGTCTTTTCATGGTGGAGCAGATCATTTGCTCAGTTACAGTGAGAAGTTACTTCATGAAGACAATCATAACTTATTTAGGAACTTGCAGAGCTACATGTTGGGATCTACAATTCAATATTTAGGCACCTCAATAGAAGCATAAGCTTGCAAACAGACCATCTGACACAAACCCATAGATAGAATAAAGTAAATGTATTTTACCCTCTTATAAATAGATGTTTATGCATCTAAAATGAATATAACTGCTCAGATCATGCAGACATAATTTTTTTTCCAATGAAGTCTAAGCTATACCTGAAAATCAGCATTGAAGTTTCATTTTATCAGACAGCTGAATCAGTATTTCTTCAAGGAAAAAAAGTCAAAGCAAAACTGTGACATTTATAGCAGATGGGGATATGATCTAGTTTTTCAGTCTGGTCAAACGACAGGGCTTACGTTTACTCTTATTTGCATGGGATTATTGCTCTTCCCTTTCCACTGAGGATCCTGGCAGAATTTTCAATGGACTACATGAGTTTGGGAGGTTGATATCTTACCTGTAGATTTTAGGTTTTTGAATTTTTTCTCATCTGATATATGAATGGTAGCAATGAATCAGACCCCTATAATTTTTGATGGTGTTTGTTTCGTTTCTGAAACCCTTGTATACACCATTCCTGCAGTCCACTCTTAGCTTTCATTTTCTTTAAATCTCTGACTTGTTAAGAGAAATATGTTATTACACTTTAAAAAAAAAAAAAAAAAAAGTAAAATTTCTAGCTTTTGGATATAAAGCAAGCCTTGAAAACATTACCTCTAACAAGGAGGAAAAGATAAAAGAACAGTCATCTTAGTTATTTTCAAGTGCAACTCATGATTTATTTAGACACAGAATTGGCAATAAGTTTAACTGCAGTAATTTACTACTCTGTTATCAACTTGTAACTTATTACAGTACAAGCAAACTTACCTCTCAGCTTTATAGAGCAAGGAAGGCTTCAGGACCCAATGTCTCTGTTCCTGAAGTCTCCACTGGCTCATCTGAGTACGATCTGGCCAAAGACACATTGACTTCTTGGTCACAAACAGCTAAATAAAACAGAAATGTATTGGCTAATTGGTGAATGATAATGACTGTAACATTTAGCATTTGCATTGTTCCTTTCTTCCTGAGTGCTTTACAAGAAGGAACTAATTAAAATATGCATGGTAATAATGGTTCAGAGGGATTCTAAATTGTATTCTTACTGTAATAAATGGCTGTGGTGGGGTGGGAAATTGCTACATTTCCCACTAGGAGGAAGCAGCTTTTGATTATTCCTCTGTATCCTCACACATCTGAGTCCCGCACTGGAAACAGCATGCATCTAGATGCATGAACATCAGCTGGTTTTGTTTTTTTTTTTTGGAAGAGGTTTACACCTTGACCATATTGCCTTTGCTTCAGTTATAACGGCTCAAAGGGGCTGCAGGGCTACAGAACCTTTTGCCTTTGTCTATTCATGACCAGACACAGAGCGCTGGCAAAGCACTTATTAACTGCCACAGGTTTAAAGAAAGATGACTAAGCCCTAAAGCATTTTTAGATGAATATTGCAGAACAAGAAAAAAAAAATCCCCTCTTTGCTGCTCTGCTGTAGCACCATCATTTTGTGTTTTGTTCTTGAAGTACGTGATGCCACAAGAAATTAATTACTTTAGCAAAAAGAAATAGGATTGTAGAGGAAAAACAGATTTGTAATATTATCCTGATTATAGCTACAGGTAAGAGATAATCTCCTGCTTTCTCTTGTAGGGGAAAAGATACTTTGTCTCAAAAAAATTACTCAAAGAAAATCCATTTTTTATGAGACCTCTAGCGGTAAAGAAAAGGCAAAAGCATAATCTCTGGACTTTTCCATTTACTTATTTGTAGACAAACTTGTAGGGATAATTCATTTCAGCATCTCACTGCTTATCAACTTCAGCCAATACCTCTTTTCCAGGAATCAAGTCCAATGCATGATGGTGGCAAAAGCTCCTTAACAGGCAAATTAATTGTGTAGGCTGTACTTGTGCCCTCTGAACTGAGGTCTCCCTGCACTCCATGAGGTACTGCCACAGAGCTGCTCCCAGGGCTGCCAGGACACAGTTGCTGCTCTCTGTATAACAGCACTGCCCACCAGGCAAAGACTGGGTCATTCAGGATGACAGAGGAAGCTATTGATGAACAAAGTTTTAGACATTAAATGAACTTTGGAAATGAGCAGCACATTCTGTTGATTTGGCCAGACTCCCATACAACTAAAGTTCATGGCATTTCTGAGCTTGTCCAGCACACATCATTGAAGGTAATTTTGGCTGAAGTGATCTTAGGCTGCATTTCCTTGTAAGGAGTGGGGTACAGACCAGCTTCGCTCTCCACCTTCAGGCACAGAAGTTTGTGAAAAAAATATGTAGCTGTTAAACAGCAGTGGTGGGAATCCTACTTTCTGGCAATGTTCAGGGTTACAGAGCAACACCCATCCCAACTTTAGCTTCCTGACATTAAAAAAGTATAGTGAAATAGCAGCCCTGTGACAGCCATTGATTATTTGTTCTAATGCAAGAGAAGAGGACACTGCTGAACCTCTTCCATGTTTATAATACAAAGTGATGGCAGATGTTGCCACTTCCATGGCTGCTCTGTTCTCCCTGCTGGTCATCACATACATGGCATTTGGTGGCAGTTTTCCCAGGCTAAACTGTGAGCATCTATTCCCCTCTGAGCTTAACTGTAATTCAACCATCATCAAATTTATTCTGCAGATTACAAGACAGCCAAAACCCCAATTGGTGCCTATTTAAAGGGAGAGGGGATTATTCTTTCCAAAGAAATCACAAAAAATGAATTGCTCATTTTGTTTTTTTCTGGTATCTGCTCTATGGATAGTAAACCTTGTAAGTTCACAGAATTCTGGAAGCCATTTTTAGAGGTATTGCAATACAATTTTACAACAGATAGTCATGCTTAAAACCTTGTTTTTGTTTTGGCAAAACCTTCCTGAAACCATATATCTGACCTAAGCTTTCATGTTTAGTAAAGCACTAAAAATATAGAAGATACAAGATTATTGGCATAGTTAGCATAGCCCTTAATCTATTTAACTAGGAGAAATATTTTCTGAAATGCTGTCTTAAGGAAACAATAGCAAACAGAAGGTGTTTACACTCAGAAGACACGAGCAAAGTATTTATCAGAAAAAAAAAGTCAAATAAAAAAACCAACAATACAAGGTTGGAAACAAGCAAACAAACAAAAATCCCTAGCTATCAAAATAAGCTGTGGAAAATGGGAATGATTAAAAAAAACTGATCAAAAAAACATCTGCATGCTAATCCTGGTGTTTTCAAGTGGAACAACAGTGCAAGAAGAAAAAAATAAACACATTTAAGAAGAAATATGAGAAGCAAACAAAAAAATAATTATGAATGGGGAAAAAAAACATGACCAAGTTAGAGAAAATATACAAAAAGAAGCGGATTGAATCTGTATATTCCTTCACAATGAAGCTTTTGCTGGTGTGACTGCATATTCAGCAGTGTGAATATAATAATTAAAGAATGTCAGCTCAAGCAAAATTTTTTAAAACCTTCCTGTTAATAAACAGATAAATTGCCTAAAAATACTGATTATATTAGGAAAAACGGAAGTGCTGGATTTTTGTGCTTCAATTCCTTTCATCTGACACAACCCGTTTAAAGAGCAGATGTCTCTCCCAGGCAGTGTTTGATAACGGTGCTGCTGATTTCCCTTTTGAGGTGATGAGAACATCCTTACAAGGTGGGCTGACACCACTCAGCAGACCCCAGCACTTGCTGGTACCTGTGTAGCACTGCGTCCCACCAGAGCTGTACCAGCCCCATTCCACCTGCAGGCTGGTGAATGCTGCCTGTCAGCAGGATAAATTAGGCAAGCTGCTGGTGCAGCATAGTGTCAGGGCCGCAGCAGGGAGGGCTGGAGGCTCTCTGCATCACAGCTTGTTGCTCAGCCCTGCAGCCATGCCCAGATGGGTGCTGCAGACTGAGCTTGGTTCCATGCAAGGCAGGCAGCAAGCACTGAGTAGTGCTTTTCACCAGGCTCAGACCACAGCTGGAGGAGTGCTTGAGAGCTGCCTCTTGCACAATCAGATGCAAGTTCTAGCCAAGGCAAGTCTCCTCTGGAGTTTGGAAGAACGTTCACACTGAATTACAACTAAACTTCCTGCTTATTTTGTTTTTTAATAATAGCAAGAGGAAGATTCAGGGTATGACAAAGAATAGTTATGAGTGCAAAAAGAGAAGAAAAGCTAAATTAAAAATTGCTCCGATGAACTCCAGTTAGCAGAGATGAGCTCTGTCTCATAAATACTTACACATGGGTGTATTTTTAAGGACACAAGGAACCTCAAGCACTTACACATGTAGCCACTCTTAGAACGTTGCTCATCATTGAGAAAGGTTTAAGGAAGATGGCATCATTACAGGATTATGAGGAAGATCGTTACAATGTACTTTGAAAACAACACCTTTTTAGGTCTCTTTAAGATACTGTTCCAAAACAAATAACTCAAAGCTGGCTGGCCTGTGAAAAGTGGCAGTTGAAAAATAACCACTGGTGTATAGATTCATCCTGGGCTCCCAGGAAAACATTTGTCATTTGGAAAGCCACTCTGAGCATGTTTTTTCAGCACCCAAAAGCATCAGAACATCTTAAAATTTTTGTCAGGCTCTGCCTGTGAGACTGCAGTGTACTTGTCCTCCCCATTACAGCCACGCTCTGCTTGGCGAGCCTGACAGTTTACCTGCAGTGTCATTACAGAGTGGGAGAAAATTGTGGTCATAAATCATCCATGTGAAAAATAAATGCAACCTTTGGGATTGCAGGATTTCATCCAAAAATTTCACCTTGTTAGGAAGTACGCTGTAATCTTGTACCAGACTTCTGTCTTTCTTGGTTGCTGGAGCATTGTTCCTATTGTTGGGCTTCCAGCAGGTCTCCATGGCAGTCGAGTGTGCTAACCCATCCCTGCAGTGCAAACCACAGCACAAGCATTGCTTTGAGAGTGACTGCAAATACCACCTCATCCGTCTCAGAGAAATGCAACAGCCCTTCTCCATCCGTTGAGCGGGATGCAAACTTCAACTCCTTAGATGCCAAAGAGATTAGACGTTATAAAATGTAATTTAAAAAAATCTAGACTAATGAAACAAAACTGCAGCCCTGTGAGACGTCTGATTAGTTGCTTTTGAATCAAAGACAAAACTCACTACAGTTCTCTCCATGTCAATGTTTAGTTCAGTTCTGTATATGAATTTCCTTGAAAATGACTGCTCTTCGCAGTTTGCAGATGGGCAAAAGGGAATTTGCCCCACTGGGCTGTGTAAAGAGAGGACATGAGGTGGTACAATCCACATTCAGGCCACCAAAGCCCTCATGATTAACAAACAGCATTTGAAGAGAGCAACATTTAATAATGCCGATCCTCAGCATGATTTTCCCTTCTTATCCCTTCATCCAGTTGTTGCCTCTCTGTGCTGCAGCAGCTTTATGTTTTGCCATCAGAAAATTATTAAATTATTTACATCCGCATGCCAGGGTCAGTTGTCTCTTCATCCCACAGTCAGGTCATAACCGCATTATTTTGTTTTAGGCCACTTAATAGGAAACAGTTAATTGGACTTGCTGCCTTACCGCAGCGAAAATAACTACCTCAAACTGCATTAAGCCCACATCAATATTTCACTTCTTGCTAATTTCTGTAACAGCTCAGCTGGAAGCACAAAGTGCTTGAGAATTAAAAAAAAAAAAAAAAAAAAAAAAAAAAAAAAAAAAAAAAAAAA
>NW_024962263.1:13838035-14054184 GCF_019238085.1 Lagopus leucura | reverse complement strand
CGCGGCCCTGAGGGGCCCTGACGCGGCTGCCCCTCCCGGCAGTCGTACGGCCGTGTCGCGTTTCCTGAGAGCACAAGGGGCAGCCCCGTGCATGTACCGGCAGCGTGCAGACCACGCAAGGTGAATAGTTTTCTGACAGCGCCCTGCACCGAGCCAGCCAGCACAAGTCGCAGGGGCCGATAGCGTCACCTTTCTCTAAGTTGCTCTGCATCTTTCTTTCAGTACATATAACAAGGCAGTGTGCTTTTATCTGCTGCTTCCTGCAGCTTCAATTTATACCCAGTTAATGCTGTTTCAAAACCCCCAGGTTCAGAATCACACGTGAAAGCACAGAGCTGAGTGATTTTCCCTCTAACATTCAATCCTCTCTTTACTTTTTACTCACTCCGGTGGGAGAGGTGAAGAAGCAGGGTATGACAGTACATTATGCTGTGATCAGACTGACGGCGCAGTCATACAGACACCATTTCACCCACCAGCCTCTGTAAGGAGGTTCCTTTCACCTCTTGGTAAAGAACACACACAGCTGAGTTGCATTAATGGGGACTGCAAATGAGTTATTGGTTTAATGAATGCAGGAAAAAAAAAAAAAAAAAAAAATCAAACGCCATAAGGCCCAGCCTCCAGACAGTCAGGTTGCAAATATCAATCTTTAAACCTTAAATATTTCCACTATTGTTATTCCCCTTACACAGTCTATTTGCATTAGTGCTGATTGTCACCATTCCTCCAGTGTAAATCTGTCCTCAGCCTAAACTCAGCCCTGGAAGGCTTATCCCAAAACAGGTGCATTCTCAGATTGAGCAGAGCTTTCCTAGCAATTTCTTTTTATCACACTCTCTGCAGAGAGTATAAGTCAGGACTTGGTCTAAAATGTCCTTTATTACCCTGATGAATCCCTGCTGTGTTTAGCAGCTGGCATACCTTAAAATAGCCTTCAGGCTACTCTAGATATTGCTGAACTTCCTGGGAACACAGCACTAGGAGGAATCATTTGGGGCACTGAGTCCATTTCTCCCAGAATCACAAGTCTCCACAGGACAGACACCTACTTTGCAGGAGTGCACTGTGCACTTCACCCTTCCCTGTGTCCTACGGCCCACCTGAGACCTGGAGTACAACACACGGAAGCAGCTTAACAATGGCAAAACATGGGAATAAGGGAAAGGAAGAGATCAAGGGCACGATCTGGCAGAAACTACATGAGGAATAGTGGTGTAAGCATGTTAAAGTCATCTTTAACCTCACCTTTGCACCCCAAGCTGCTCTTAAGCCACTGCTCCCTTTATGCAACATCAACTTTGCAGTCCTTTCCAGAAGCACAAAGCACTGGCAAAAAAAAAAAAAAAAAATATGCAAGGCACTCGTGTTAAAGCCCAAATGCTTTGCCAGTGTGTAGGAGTTCATACCATATGGTTTCTGTAGGATTGTGTAACATCATATTGAGGATCTGAGAGATGCATCATAAAAGAGTGGCCAAAAACATGGCCTTGTTCACTGTAGTAACATAGTGCTCGAAATCATATGTCCCATCAGTACATTCCCCTATAAAATACAAGCTTTTAAGGCACTGCAGTACCAGCTTTCTATTGCATTAAAATAACAACTGAAGAACATTGTCTCAAATTGGACCAATGTTTTTTCCTACTTTCTAATTACATTTCCATTTAAAAAAGAAAAACCACCATGGGCAGAGTTAATATCCTGACTGTATTTTAGGAACCGCTAAAAAGGACTGTGATCCTGTCAGTCAATCTGGATTTTTTCAATGAATAATTAACCTGAATGTGAAATATATTCGTGAACTATTTTCAGGAGCTTGAGTTTTACTTGCTGCCCCCACACCCCCTAGTTTTTCAATTGCTTATTAGTTAGATTTTAGATTGACAATTACAGGTTACTGCTCACCCAATAGATTCTAGTGCAATACTGGATACAGTGGCAGGGCACTATGTTTCCCAAGAAAAGAGTAATCCAAAAGCAATAATAATTGCTTTTCTTCAGAAGCTGAGTTGTTTTCAGCAGTCTGGAAAACTCTATGTCCTCATTTCCCAGTATATCCACAGTTCTGTGCTGCAGCTGAGCCAAAAACGAAAAAAGGCACATCACAATACATGTTTAAGTGCACCAATACATCCAAGAAAACAGTCTCATCGGGCTGCACATAGCTGTTAAGATAAGTGGTAGCAAAGGAAGGATCTTGAAGTCTTCTCATGTAGGAAATACAGCAGCCGGAAGGTCTTTGGCAAAGACAAAATAAAAATAAAACTAAATAAAATCACCCAAATCCTTGTATCGGTATTTGTAACATGCAAAAATCTTACCCCTGCTCCCACCTCCTCTTTTCCCTCATGCAATATGCTGCAAGGGTGCAAGTGCGAACAAGCATGCACAGAGTTACATGTAGGCAGCACAGATACACCTGCCACTATTCCTGATGCATATTTTCTTTTTGGTGGCCAAACACCATTATTAGTCTGTTATCATGGAATGAACTGGGGAGAAGGTTTTGCACCTGGCATATTATTGTTCACCCTGAAATCTTGCAAAGGTGTCGGAAGATATCACTACAGATAGGTAACGGGGATCTAATTTTATCTGTGATATTAACTCAGTTTACATGCTTGGTATTATATTACACTGAAATCTCTCTTTGTTCACACCCTAATATAACAGTATTCTGACAGTCATCATTCATTCAAACAAAATCTTATAAAAATCTATTTTGCACGAGAATATGAATCATTTCTGACTTGTTGGCTTCTGTGATGGAGCAAAAGATCCTATACAGCATTGTTTTTTGGGAGGGGAAGGAGTAGGATGGTGGGCTTTTGTTTGGATTATTCTGACAAGTATACAATGTTTCACATGTTTTATGGACTTGTCTCGGGTATTTGTGCTACCGTGTGGAATCAGCAGAGACAAACATCATTTGTCAAGTGATTTATCAGTTCTCATTCACGTCACTGTTGTAATTCCTGCTACCTCCTGCTCCCTGCTATGGCTGCTTTATAGTACATCCCACAACACAAGGCTTTGTGGTCCAGCCCCAGCATGAATAAACACAAAGGAGAGGAAATGTTTTTTCATGCAACATGAAGCTGTTGTACTGCAGGGGACACTGCAGTGCATAATCCTGCTAAGCCCAGCTTCAGTAACATCCAAAAGGGAACTGGAGATGTGTACAGACAGAAACAGTTGTGAAATAGATTGCTCCAAGAGGTAAAGATCATAAATTCTCAGAGCTCAAAGCAGTTGCTAGCTGTAGTGAATCATGTGGAAGGCAGATTAGCCCCACTTCAGCCCATTTGGATCTTTGACCACCCCTCCACAGCACCCAAAGCCAGCCACCTTCAAAGTGATTCCAGACTACATCTCCCACATGTTTGCTCTCATGCAGCAACATGGCTTTAAACCTATGTTCCATATATTTTTTTCAGTGCTTGTCCCAGGTGTTCAAATTCTGACTCAGGTTGAACTGTGTTGTAATAAAATACCTGTGGCCTGCAAGTGTTATGATGCCCAATCTTTTAATGCACCAGCTAGAAGAGACAGAAAAGCACAGATGTAGCAAATGCCACTGCACAGTATGCTCTCCAGTTACCTGGAGGCGTTATGAGCTACAAAAGCAGAATGTCATCAAGCACTTTGGTGATTCAGCTCCTCCTCATCCTCAGTACTAAGAGGTATAATTGAGATCTTTTTTCCTTTCTTTTCAGATTTGTTCTATGTGTTTTTGTAAAGTCAAACAAATAGGAAAATTAATGACAGCACATGAGTGCACCACACAATAACGTTACTTAAGGACTGCTGTGCCCTTGGCTCCAATTAACCTTAGCATTCGTTATAGGTTGCACCAGCTGCATCAATCACAGTTACTTTGGTTGGGAGGAAAATCCATCATTATTGCAGCCACATGCAGATATATACATTATTTTCCTAAAGTATCATAATCCTCCACTTACCAAAGAGGGCCTGTGATAGCTGGGAGGAGATGAAACTCGATTTTCCTTCACATCTGTTGGATCCTTTTGTATAATCAGCACCACATGCACCAGGCAAGGTCACAAGCTATGGCAATGCTCATCACAACATGCAGTCTCCCCATTCTAGTGCCATTAACTGCTCAGCAACCTCTCCTTCTCCATCCCACTGTTTTTAATCTGCTAGAGCACTTCAGCGCAGGAATGGGAGAACTTGCCTTGCAGAGTCCCTTCCAAGATCACTGTCACAGACCACACTATGAGAAGGAGTCAGCAGTGAACCACTATCCCATTTGTTTCAGTGGAATAAGATAAAGAATATCACAGTGGGATTTAATTTCAGGTTTGCTGGCCAACACCTGCATCAGGGAAGAGATTCTGACATCACTGGCCAGCATTACAGGATTGCTAAGTAACATCCTGAAAATCTGCAGACACCAATAGCTGATCCAGAGATAGTGGCACCAAAAGAATGGTTTATTTTCTTCCTTGTTTTTTTTTGGGGGGGCTGAAGTTCTGTTCAAAAAGCATAGTTGATTGAACCAGAAATTAAAGCAGAGCATATATCCCCTGACACAAGGGCGTCAAAAGAAGTAAAAAAAGGTGAGGTAAAAATAATAAGAATTATTATAACATAGGTGAGAAAGGCCACAGGTGCACGGAAGTAAAAAGATAACCAAGCCCCTGTCTTGCAAGTAGCAACATCAGCTCTAAATAACTCGCTCTGTATGCATCCAGCTGACAAGTTGACAGATACTTCACAGCCCTCTGGCTGAGGATTTGGTTCTTATGCAAACCTATGACTTTAGATTGCATTCATGCGAGAGGATCCGGGATTTTTATAGAACCAGATGCATCTTTTGGCAGGAGGTGTATGTGTGTGCATGCACATGAGCAGGGGGCACATTCAAATTCAAATTCTCCCTTCTCTCTCCCTGCAAGGGAAATTGTTAACTCAGGGAAGACATTTATGCTACCAGGCATTGTTTGCTTTTCCCAGTTTTCAGAAGTGCTGCGGTGTTTTAGGAATGGCAAGGTGCAGGGATCTCCTATACATCTGATAAGCAGAGCCACTTCATGCCTGGACTGTCAGACCACTGTAGAGCAAAATATTGCTTCCCATTTGTAAAAGGGGGAGTCTCAGTGCGAAGCTCTTCCAATATGGAGCCTTCTACCACACTGACAGATGTGTTGACAAAGAAAAAAAAAAAAAATGGAGGCTTATCCTGAACTTGTGGAAAAATTTTAAGAGTTTCTTCACCTTCTTCTCTACTCAGTTCAAGTACAAAAAATTTGTTTGGAAGAACAAGTTAAGTAAACTTGCTAGAAACATAAAATCATTTATTTCAATGAGTGAGAGATAAGATGCAGAAATCCATTCCTCACCTGTAATCCCTACTGTTTTTATGTGCATTGAAAAAGTACTTCTATCAGCATGATGCCAGCCCATCATTTCTTAGATAATGATCAACATCTTCTCTGTTATGCTCTGCTGCTTAGGCCTTGATTCAGCAAGCATTCAAGTACATCTTTATCTTTAGGTCTGCTAGCAGTTTTCAGTAAAAGTATATACAGCTTGAAAGTAAAGTGCTCTGCTAAATTCGGTCCTTCATAGGACTAAAGTGAAAGCTCACACAAGAGCAAAGCAGCATTGCCCTCCTTCCAGTTACACTTGTTTTATTCACTTGCTCTTGCTGTGTACAGCTGTGGATTGCTGGCAGTGAGTTTGGATGGAATTTGAGGGATTCACAGCTTCAAAGACGAGGTGTGCCAGCCTTTAAAACAAGCTTGTATAAACACAGGAAACAAAAGCATCCATGTAAACAAAGGGAGGTAATGCATATATTCACACCTGAACAAACACACACACTTCTGCACGTAGCCCCATATCAGCAGTGCTCCAGCAGGTTATGTAGCACTCACTGTATTAGCAGACATTGCTCTTGTTTCTGCTGTTGCTTTTCTCTTTGCTTCATGATCAGAGAAGCACCAGGGCCAAGCCTGCTGTTTCTGCAGCACACTGCAAAATGTATGAAGAGGTTTCAAAACCTTTGACAGTGTCTCATCTACAGCAAACTAACATTACAGTTGTGCTCAGGGGATGCAGCAGGCATCATTGGATTTCTATGTTCTTTTGTGTTGTCCACATACTTTTCAATGGTCTTGCTGAGATGTTACAGCAAGGGAGATGCTGTTTTGCTTTTGAAAAGACAATGAGATTTTAAAACATACCATCTAATTCAAAAGGTTTATGTAATTGTAAAGATCAAGGGATAGGGAAAAGACAGAACATTGCATTGGAAGTACTAGGCATTTCTGAAACCTCTGCCACAACAGAATATCAGATACCTCAATACTTCAAGGGAAGCAGGCTGCTTCCCCATAGCTTTTACTGCCCCAGCTACTTCCCTGCCACTAACAGTGCTAAGAAGATGCAGTCTCCACAGCAGGTGTGAAATGAGCTAGATTTTATCCCTGCCCCACTGTGTGTTGGCACATGCAAGTCCCTACAGAGATGTTCATCTTTTGGGGGCTATCCAGGGCCACTCTCAGAACCAGGTCAATAACAACCCCAAATGTGCACACACTGCCTCTCGATTCAGAGCACACTCAGCCAGCTGGTACATGGGGCTGTCAGGTCTCTGGGCTATTCAGGCTCAATGTCATACCCTCAGAGATGTACAGGCTGACCCTTGTATAGCCCTAAATCCCTTTTACTTCAATGAGAAGTAGAAATGTTTGGTAATAATCACAGTTGGCCCAGGCTTGACAGAATTTTCTGTATGTGACTTCTAAAGATATAATGTTAGTTCAAGAGACCTGCAAAATCCCCTGAGAGAGATCATCCATGGAAGCTAGATGCCTTCATGGGATGCAGATGTCAGAAGGGTGCCTAATTCCCATTAACTTAACTCATGCAAATATTTTTGTAAGTCCCTTTTGGCACTAATCCCTCTTGGTTTCATTTTCCTCTTCTCCTTCTCCTTCAATCTTTTAGATAAAGTTAGCACTTAGCATAAAGAAGTGTTGTGAGACTCTTCTCGGTGCCTATAAAGTGCTTTTCAACTCCTCTGGCAGGAGTGTGTAAGTGTGGAGAATGCAGTGAAACAAGAAAAAAGTGCAGATTTTAATGGAGATGATATGCAGGCTCTATTCTATCAAATGCATTCATCTCAAATTTCCCTGGCGTCAACGCTGTACGGCTAGAAGAGGGTGCCGAATCCCCAGGGCTCTCTGTGCCTTTTGGCACCATGATTAAATCCCCCAAGCTGATTCCCATTTCATCCATTTCTGCATGACTGAAGCAGGAGACGTGGTTTGAGGGATAAGAGAACAAGAAATATTTTAGCTAAAGCAACGTAGCTAAGTCTGAGCTATATTTTATCTTCAAAGAGAAGACAGATAATATACAAATCAACTGCATTACAAGGAAAAAGGGTGGAAGCATACAACTGACAAACCAGTAATTTGGTAACAGGGTGATGAAATGCAACAACTGATTTGTTTATCAGACCATTCTATTAACCTCTAATGTAACATTTCATGTTTTATAATTGAGCTTTCCATTTTGCTATTAGACCTTAATAGCTAAATTGGCATCTTGCAGACCAGGCTAGGAAATAAAAGCAAACATAGAGGTTCAGTCACAATTCAGTCTCTCTGTCTCTCCTACACAAAAGCTGCATCAGCCTCCAATTTACAGTGTGGCCGAGGTCTTGTTCCTGGATCCTCCTCTGGCTATAGCCACCTTCCCAGAGCACTTTAGCTAGACCCCTGCTGAGAGCCCTGCCCAGCTCCTTTGGGTCAAGATTATATGGGTTCATTCAAGATCCACAGTGAGCTTATTCTGACTGAAATGAGTTAAGGAACTGTTCAGCTAACAACCTGCTCTCCTATCAGGATGTACAGATGAGCATCTGGTGACAAAAAAGCTCTTAAGCCAATGCAGCTGCAGTTGAGAGAAAACATGTGGACAACACCTCACTCCCCCAGCTGATCCCATTGTGATATGTAAGGTAGAGCTGTGATGCAGTTCACGCTGTATCCATTTAGGAAAGAAGCAGACAGGAGAAAGAACTTGAGCCAAAACTTTCCCTTTGTTACTGAGCCAAAGAAATACTGGAAAAGAGGCTTTTGTGTAGTGCATAGAGTGGTCTGGGTGCTAATCTGCATTGTGAGTATTGTGGAATGATACACAACCTCGGTACAACAGATTGAACAGGATCAAGCTTGGAGAGCCCCATCAGAGCATAGGGACTGGAGGTAGGAAACAGGATAGAAAGCTCTGCCAATTTGGTAGACACATTTTGATATCCCAGCTGAGGTTCCTGAGGGGAAATGGGAGAAGGAGGGTCTAGCCTGTGAATTGTGCCAAGCATTAGCTGCCACACTGCCTGCCTGCATCAGATTTGCATAATTTTACCATTTCTCAGTAGCAGAATTGCATGCACCTGGAGGGCTCTGATGGCTAAATCATGAGTGCCTGGGGAATTCTGGCACCACAAGGGTGAGCTGGCAGCTGAGAAAAGATTCAGAGGCTCTAAATCCTGAGCATCAAAGCCCAGGTTCTCCCATACAGGAGAACTTATACTAGTCACCATCTTATTTCAGTGGTTGGACAAATATGACTTCCATAATTTGAAAGTTTTGAGGTTCTCAATCCTCTTTGTCTCTCAAATGTCATTAATCTATTAAAGATTCCAAATAACAACTACTCATATTGCATTCCTTTTGCCCACCTCCACTTCTGATGTACTCATCTTTTTAAAAAAGCTTTTTAAATAAAGCTTGTTCTTCAGACTCTGCCATTTATGTAAGTAAAGACTTATTTGCCACATTTGGGAGAAAATTTCAAATTACCCATTCTGCCAGCTAATGCCTTAGCAGGCTATCTATTAAACTGTATACATTCACACCAATGATTTAGTACAACAAAATGAGCAAGTCCATAGCTGTATGTGCAGCAAGGTATTCTTAATGAAGTAGGGAAGGAAAAAGAAAGCAGCACTTGCTAATTGGGAATGGATCCCACCCTACTCTTACAGAAGACCATGTAGGAATTCTTTGAACATAAGGGGGAAAAAAAAAAATCATAGACCAGTAATAAAATATCATTTTCTAGCCCAAAAGAGGCTCTTAACATCTCTACCGTAATTGGGTAGCAACAAATAAACATTAAAGCTAACAATGCACTCGGAATGAGTCTTTAAAAAAAATAAACAGACATGTTTGATTATTTGTAATCCAGTATAATCCCATGTGTAATGTTAAATATTTAAGAGAATTTTTCTTTCATTTGTTCTCAGCTTGGTTGGCCTGGAGCCAAAAATCTGTTATTTTAAAAGGCAACACTCTGTACAGGTTTTGGATTTCTTTCATGTTGGCTCTTTTTATAGAAATCTAAAATTAGCTGTGCATAGAAAATTCACAAACAGCAAAAAGATGTGGTGTGGGAAAACTCCTGGCCTCATGTCCCAGGGTTCTGCAGCTGCTAATGGGACCCAACAAAGTAGTTGCTAGAAGTAGAGTACATGCAGAAGGCCAGTTAAAATCCTGCCTCCACACCTACAAAGCCAAACTACAACCAGCTCCTCTGTACCTCCTCCAGGGAAGGAGAAGCAGGCAGGTTCCTTAAAACACTGCAGAGCTGAGGGTGCTGCTTGTGAAAGAACAGGACTGAGCCATGGCAGAGAGTCTGGTTGTATACAGGCAGAAATGTGGACTCATTTTTTGCCAGCAGTTTTGCATACACTGCTAAATGGAGTTTTGAACCAAAGGATGAAGTAAATCAATCTCTAAGAAGCTGTTCTCCTCAAAAGAAGGTAATGCTGCAGTTTTTCTCAGCTAGCTTTTCATTCTCTGAGAGAGGGCATTCCTTTGCTCCCCCCTGCAGATGCAGCATGCTACAAGCCTGTTCCTCCACTCTCCTCCCACAACTTCTTCCTACCACTGCTCCCAATACATTTCAGATCTTCAATTTAAATGCCTAGAATTAACCACTCCAAACTTGAAAGCCTGGGGCCTGGCCCCAACATGAACAAGTCAGGCTTTCAGCTCAGGAGACACTGCATCTCAAACAATGAAAAAACATCCTAAGTGCAGACTGGCTTTCATTGCGTTCTAGCTTTGAGGTGGCTGGGACACAGGTTATATTTTCCAGTGTTATTTGGCAAGCATCTGAATAGAAACATGTTTTCCTAAATGAAAATAGAGATCTGCACACAATTACCTGTCTCCAGGAGCTGGGGCTTTAATTAAAATATCAATTATTGCAAGACTTGTAATGAAATTGCCAGTAAGCTGTGGTAAATGTCTCTGTTTCCTCCCCTACAGATACAGGTTTCTAAAAGAGGTAACATCCCTTTCTTCCTAAAACTATCAGCAACGTAAAGAAATAAGCTGTACGAGCAGTCCAATTCTCTTGTAAGATATTTGTATAGGCCTATAACCTCTTTCAGCGATTTCTTCTTAATTTGTATTCATTCACAACCAGCAGAGAGAATGAAAAGTGTGGCAGGGAGAAACTCATTCCAGGAGTTCTGCAGCACCCTGCAGCTTAGCAAAAGTAATTTGTGTAGTTACAGCTCCTCTTTTATTGAACACATCTGCAGCAGTCATTGGATTGGGATGTTTCCTTTATGCCTCCTTGAGAGCTAGTACATGTCCTGGGTGGAAGGGTGAATTTTAAAAACGTTCATATAGTTTGCAACCAGCTATGGGAATACAAAAGCCAGACTATTTTGATCCTATCAGCCCCAGGAATGCTACAGTGCACACACAGAAAAGAGAAACAATAGAAAGGACTCGCGAGTAAACAGCTATTTATTTGTTAATATCTCATCCTAAAGATTTTCTCATTAAGACTTAATGTGGTTTGGTACAGAGGTGAGCTGGGGTGTAGGGTTGGAGATCAAGTCTGTAAATAACAGCAAGCAAGAAAAAAAATGGCTTAAAAAATTGTTCAGAGCTTTTTTCCTTGTCTGAAGTAGAATTTATGGATTTTGCCCTGCTGCCACCTCATAATATTCTTCACTATGAGAATGAAAAGAAAGTAAGATACAAAAGTTCTGACGTGCAATTAAAAGCAATTTACGGGGAAAAAAAACGACAAACTAATAATGACCAAAACAAGTGCAGCTATAGGCAAAAGGCAGAAGAGGACCCACAGCCACAAGGTTGATGTTATCCAGACAAAAGTATGAGAAATAGGATTGTGTACTCAAAGGGTGCTCAGGGTAGTGTCCCTTCACTATGGCTGAAAGAGATCAAGTGGAAGAAGTGCAAGCTCTCTTTTAAGCCCCAGAGGAGACTATATTTGACCAACCCTGAGTTTTTTGTCACTCCCAGGCTGTGGAGTGCTGAGCAACACAGCAACCCATTCCACTTCTGATTTTCTTCTTTCTCCCCTACATGCATCCCCTCACACCAGAAAAATAATACGTTCATCACTTATCAGTTTCTTTTGCATCTCATTCACCAAGCTGCAGTAAAAGAAAAAAAATCCCAATACTTTGGCACTCAAAGGGAAATCTTAAATTTCATAATGACTTTGTTAATTTTAACTGGAATGGGGATTCTTCCCCCCCTCCCCTCCCTCATGTTTCATGCTGTTCTTTCTAGGACATCATATCTTGTTCTCATGCAGATTGCTACAGGTCCTTCCAGGAGAAACAAATTGGCACTGAGGAGACGCACACTTTTTGTAGGGAGTCACCTTCTGTGAACCTTGTCTGCCCATAACATATGCATAAAAGTGCAGCTCCTGGGAAAAAGATTGAATTCTTATCCTGGGGGAATGAAGGAGGGAAGGTGTTATTAATAAATCCAAATGTTAGGTTTAACTCAATATGCAGAGTCGAGGCAGGGTGATATATTTCACTCCTCCATTAAAGACGAGGTGGGAAGAAAAGGCAAGGCAGGTCAGACATGACTATTTTTCCTTAGAGACAACTTGTTTTCCTTATGTGCTGATTCAGGATGTGCGGCCCAGGTACTTTCTACAGGGAATTTTAATGGGAACCACATCGTGGCCCCAGTTTAACGGGTGTGCAATATCACTACAGTGAAGTACTCGAGACTCTCTGCCCCTCTTTAGTTTTAAGCAGCAGACAAGTACATGTGGTTTGGAGGGCTTTCTTGTTGTGTTTTGTGTTTTTTTTTCCCCACCCCCTTTACAACTGAGAAAACCAACTTGTGTGTCATATCGTATGCTGAAATTGGATACAAAAAAGGGAGTCATCCACCACTCTTCCAGACCCCCTATATTTACTAAAACATTTAAGGAGTCATTAAAGGAGCCTTAAAAGCTCCAGGCACAGACAGGAAAGGTGTTCTCCCCACACTTCAGCACTGCACAAAGAGAGAGCCCCAGCAACTGCTCACATATCTATGAGCACAGGGAGTGCAATTTTGCAGACATTTTGGGAGGTGGAGGCTAAGCAGCAAAGAGAAGGCAATGTAGGGACTTAGATCCTCAGGACTGCCTAAGCTACATGAGGAGCCACTTCAGGCCTGCAGAATATCAGAAAAGAAGGCTGCTTAAAGTCACCCTCGTCTACATTTCCCTCAGGCCTTTAAACGATAGGTTGCATCTTAGAGATGTGACACCAAACTTTGGTCAGCCTTGACTAATGAATTGACACTGTCAGTTCTGGCATGGAGCTCATTCTGGTGGTGTGAAACTGCTCACAACAAGGGGCTGCTTCAAGAAGAAAATCAATGCTATGAACAAGGACGTTATAGCAGTGTTCCCAGGACAGCAGGGAGAAGGACACCCATTCAAATCCCTTGGTGGCCTGGAGCCTAAGATAACACCTGACTTCTGAACATGCTGGTCCATATGTTCAAGTGCAACCAGCATGGGCTCAATACAAATGGGGAGAAAATGAGCACGAGAGGGTCCCGAGCCCCCTTTGCCTGGCTGTAGCCCAGGCTCACAGATGGATAAGCAGCTGTATCCTAGCTCTGAAGCACTGCCAAACAAGGAATCTCTCTGCTGCTGCTCTTTTTCTTTCTCCTTGCTGTTACTTCTCATTATTTGCCCTTTCTCCACACTTCTGCTGCACAAAAATTGCCCATTTGACAAAGTGTTGCATTCAAAGTCTCATTACGGGCACAAGGGAACACACCTTATCTGTAGAGCCAACAATTAGAATTCATTGTTAGCCTGATTAATGTTTCAACAGAAAAAATCAAAATGAAACAAACTATTCGTAGTCCTGTTACATTAATACAGATATTTTTTGTCCTTATTACTTAATTACTAATTCTCATTAATAATAGAAGTTGGTTCATCACCAACTTCCTGGTACCTGTACCTGAAGCTGCCTCTGCTAAGTTAAACTAAAATCTGCAGTTTGCAGGTAGCAATGGCTATTGTGTTTCCTGAGACACAGGGCTGCAGAGGCTGTGTTCACACTGGCAGAGCTGGTGCATATGCACTGTCCTCTAAACAACCATACGTAGCAATTACCTGTTCCGTTAATGCTTTTGTCAGTAAAACTCTACCTAGCTGATCTTTTCCCCCATTACAGTCAAATTAACTGCCATCAAAGTGTTGGATTTTATTTCTCAAAGCACCATAGCTTTTCCTTCAAGCTGACATTGCTCAGCTCCATTCACATCTGACAGAGCCATACTTGATTTTAAGGAACAGAAGCTTATGGTTTTAAGTCTCCATCCTATTCTGGATCCTAACACCACAGAAATGCTTTAGCCATTCAGCACTGAAATCAAAGTTAATTCCCACAGGTAACTAAAGTGCTACTAAAGCCTTTACCAGTTTAGATAGTATACAGCACACAGATGCAGATATATATGTGTATATATACACACAAGTTCAACACTTGGAAGACGGTACTAAATGACAATATATCACACTTCCAACAAACTTTGGGCACTTATAAACAGAAAGGAATGGAAATCTAAAATCATAAATCTCAGATTGCCCACTTAATGAAATACCGTATTTTTTCATAGAATTGAATCTTGGATAATCCCCACTGCTTTGTAAGTACCCACGCTCAATATAAGTCCTCTTAGAACCCGCAGTGCAAAATAACCTGCAGTAAATCAAAAGAAAGGGGTACTGATTATGGAGAGGGAGCAGAGGCAGATAACTCCAGGGTAATCTTCCCCTATATTACCTGTGTGTGCCTCACACCTGCATTGTTGCTAAGTTGCAAGGGCTTGAAGTGGGAGAGAGAATCTAATTTCTGCTTTAAAACTGATACTCTGTGGATTGCTTATGTAACTGAAGAGACATCATTTCATCACAAGACAATCAATTCAACAGATAATATGTAGATAGAGGTAATAAACTGCTGGTGTAATTTTGATTTTGTTTTGAAACTATATTCATCTAGCAAATAAGAAATATAATAAGTAGTAAATGTCTTGTGGCTTATATATGTGAAAAAGATACTAAAAACTACTTTGCCAAGACTTGAGCAGAAATACGTGAAATCTTACAGAGAAATGAGAAAAACAATGTGTGCATTCTTGAGTTTATTCATGTTCAGTTGTTGATGATCACCCAGATTTTATGGTGGCCATAATGTCTCCTGCTTTTGAAGAAATGCTATAATCATACAATAAGAGGCTTACATTCCATTGACCTGGTCGCAGTAAGAGTTAGGCTTCTAAATGCCTTTGAAGGTCTGGACTTCACATTTATTCTGTTTCCATATTCAGAAATGATAGCTTTGCAGTTCTCACAAAATGATTCTCAGGATAAACACAAGTAAAGATTCCTAAGTGATCGAACTCCTTGGTAATTGAGACTATGTGAGTATCTCAGAGAGGTGAATAAACACTGATGTTAGCCTCCAGGGCAGTTTGACAATTTTAAGCTTACATCAGTTTGCCCATAATTAAAGGTGAGAAGGAATCAGGAAAGCAGAAAGTGGGAGGACTTTAGGATCAAAGCTAAGCAACCTTGACAGGAAGGAGGCTTTCATCTCTCCAGAAGGAAGCAGCCACAGTTGACAACGTCATGTTGCTCTAGAAGTACATGCAATGTTTAAGATTTTGGGGTATTATTTAATTCTAATAAAAATGAGAATAAAAGCTGCTGAAAGGAGTAACTGTAGAACTAAGAAACATTTAAGGAAAAGAAAAAAAAAAAGAAAGAAGACACACTAGCTCCAATGACACAAGCTTCTCATCTGTTTCAACAAGACTAAAGCTGGTTGTTTCTGTATGCTACTTTCTTTAAGAGTTTCAGAGAAGTTTAGTTTTGGCTCAAGAAAATATTTAAAACATATAAGAGTGGTCTTTACATTAATGGATAAACAGCAGACTTGCCCCTCTCTAATAAAAAAGAGCAGTGTCAGAGAGGCTGTACTAACACCTGAGTTGTTCAGCTTTCATTTTTTACTAGAAATGCTTATCCTCAGCACTCTCTGCCCAGGGGAATACCTTTTAGATGAAAAGAAATTTCAGAATAAGAAGGTAGTCCCTCTTGTCCAGATAAGCGTCTCATTTTTTAAGCAAAGATGCATGTTTACAAGCATGAAAATACAAGTTACACAGCAAATGATTCATTTAATTCTGCTCCTCCCAAACTGCTGACTATTTTTATTTTTTATCTTGGCTATCATCAATCCTGGCTATTCTACGAGATTACTTCAGAATCTAAACCAAAGCTTTCCTGTACAACAGTAGCCAAATTCAAACTCTTTAGTAGCTTACGCAGAGTAATATTCCTCCAAATCTCAGACCAAAAACAACACTTGTATCACTCGTTCTGTATATTTGGAATTAGCTCCTTCAGTTGTTTAACATATAAGAGCAGAGCTGTTCTAGAAGTTTCTAATCCACAGTTCACTGCACACGCGATCACATAGTTGTTCAGTATTAACAACGTACTTAAGAGCTGCAGCATGACTCCCAACTCCCTTCTCTAGAAAACAGCAACGAGGAGTCTGGCTGGAACGAAATTAGAAATAAAGCACCATATTGAAGCCTCCATTACACAAGGGGATGTCTTCAGTAATTGCATTAGAAACCTTGCTTCCAAAAATATACACTCTGCTTTTCTCCAAAGAGATTCCACATACAACTGGAAGGAATTCAACAACACTACAAACACTAATTGTTTCAAAGCAGACCAGAACCTTTCCTAGATTTCTTTTAAGAAGCAACACGTTACAGGGATATTATCATATTGCTGAAAGGAACTTTCTCAATGAGTTCTACACCCAGAGAATATCTCAATAAAACAAGCAAAGTAGTTCATCACCTGCACAGTATTTGTTAACAGTGTACATATACACAGCTGTATGCACCAAGAGAAAAAAAAATGTAAACAATTCAAATTTCTTGCATATTCCCAATTAAACAACTCATTAAGATTTTTCGAAGAACTAGTGACATAAGTGGCATTGTTAAATACTTCAGAAGCTATTTAGTCACAAGTAATGCTATTCTTACGTACATTATCATGTTCTAAAAAACATAACATTACTAGCAAAAACTTATTGAAAGGCTCCTTTCAGAGAAGAAAGCCACCTCTCAGATTAGTGATTTGAAAAGCAAGTATATATATTTCCTATTCAAGAAACTTCAAGAGTTTTGGAAATATCACTCAGTATTCACAAAACCTCAGTTACTAAACGAGTCACTACATACTGAAGCTGGGAAGTTTGCCTCACCTGAAGTCATTGGCAGCTTTCCATACAGATTAGCTGTAGAGCGTAGATGGTTCTGGATTGAAGCTGTACTGGAAGTAAAGAGCAGCTCATTTGGATAACTGAGTTCTAGTGGCAACCCTGTATGAACAGCAGGTGTGCCTCATTCCCATTTAACAGAGATTACCCAGTCCTAATACCTCTGAAGTCACTCAGAAACAGCTTAGTGTTCCTAAGTGCTGCAGCTTTTTTTTGTTGACTGTGAGGAGAATTCAGGAGGACTTACGATGGGTATTTCTACTTTGTGCCATCTCATCTAGCTTTGCTTGAGAAGATCTCCTGGCTCCTTAATAAGATCCCAAGTAGGATCAAGAGATCTGAGAGAAGGAAAGCCTGCAGACCTGCATTAGTTCTCCTGCCTTTTGCTATAGCTTTTTAAGCTGTGCAGTTAATAGGGGCAACATTAAGAGGCTTTTAAAGAAGCATTGCCTTTTAGTACAGCCTGTTACTATCATGATCAAAGAAATAAAAGACTCTTTCATCAAAAAAAGAGACATGACCTACTAATCTACAGTTCTTTTAATAGCACATTTGTAATGAAATGAGTCTTAATGGGCATTCCTCTATTTCCCTCTTAATTGCTCCCGTTGGAGTGTATTTGCATAAATGGAGTTCACTTGCCCACAACATGCTGAGCATTACAGGGATTTCTGATTGGTAGTTGTCTGCATCCACTTCTTAGTGGTAAATAGCCATGAAACTCCATGAGAAATAAGAAAGCCCTAGATTATCAAATACTAAAGTAAAGTTTAGCTATTTCTACCCTTCCCAGGTCCAGTACATTATGCTCCATCTACTAATTGTTTTCACCTAAGTTCAGAGTGGGAAGTTACCATATGTTACTGGCAAAATGCACAAAAAAACATAGGGAACATCAAGCCTCTAGCAGAGAGAGAGAAGCAAATAGCAGCTGGTGAATGGAAAACTCCTAAGAAAAGACAAGTGCTTTGTTCTACCACAGATGTAATGGGGCTTGCTGGCAGTGGGGGTGGTGAGAAAAGTCTTTGTAAGGGAGAACTGCAAAAGGCAAGCAGAAGAGATTAGGGTCACTGAAAAAAAAATAAAACAGCAGCAGTAAAATGTGGGACTGCGGCTTTCCTAGAAATATTAATTTACAGATGGCTGCAAGTTTAAAATAGACAATAATAATCCTTTTTCACATATGCAAACTCTAATATGCCTATATTAGAATCACGTGAACTCTGTTTACCTGTTTGCCCTTAACTATATTATTTACTATAATAATTTTGATATGTTTATCATCCTCCTCTGTGGGAAACAAATACGACTTTAGGGATTAAGACTGCGTTTTACAATGATTTACACTGCCCAAAGTACAACCAAAATATTCCTTTCAAGGAATTTTCTTCCATTTATGTCTGTCTTTGAACTGTCTAATTATTACTGCCAAAATAGCGAGTCTTTGATAGAACGATATGCTGGTACCTGCTGAAAATGTGCTATCTCCTGGTTTCCTCTACTCCTGGCTACGCATGTGGCATTACAGCCTCTGTCTTCATTGTCACACTGCAATACTTCAGGGAGAACTGCAGTGCTATGAAAGGAGCTGCAAGCCAGGCTTTTTTCTTGTGTTTGGAGAGTACCTCAGATGTGCTGCTTTGAGTAATTGCTGGTCAGCAGAGAAAGAATCTGTTCTCTGGTTCTGCATTGTTTATGCATATACGTGACATCAGATGCCTCTGATAGCATGGGGGTAGGTGCTTAATGGTAGTTTGAGTAGTAATGGAAAAATTAAAATAGGACATCTCATCTAAAAACAAAAAAAAGACAGGTTAGGGAAAATCAGACATTAAAAACATTACGTAGGTTTGATAATACTTTATTGCATCTCTGAAAACCATAGCAAATTTCACAAGATGGTAGCAAAACTGCAGACTTCCAGCAAGTACTGCAATATGGTTTTCCTACAGCATTTTCATAGCTTTAAGGATTTTTGTTTTGTACTTCTGAAAGCATTTTGGCTACCACTTGGCAAGTCACATCTACTGCTCTGCTATCATGGTACTGATTAGGAATAAAAGATCTATGTACCAGATACGTTCTGCAGTAAAACAACTGCCACTAAATGCTACATACCCTGGAAAAAATTTGTTCTCAATCTCCCTTATAATACATACAATTACATATTGAAAGGCCCCAATGAGGTGACCCCAGAACTTTCTCTTCTTTATGATGAACAATTCCAGCTCCATCACTCTCTTCTCAGGAGAGATGCTCCAGCCCTCTGATCATTTTTTTGTTCCTCTCTGAACCCACCCCAACAGCCTGGACACAGTATTCCACGTGGTGCCTCACAAGGGTAGAGCAGAGGGAGACAATCACCTCCTTCACCCTAATGGGAAAGTTCCTTTTTATTCAACCCATGCTACAACTGACTTTCAGAGCTGAAAGTGCACATTGCCAGCTCAGGTCTGATTTTTCATCCACCAGTAACCCCTTGGTCTATCTCTGCAGGGCTTCTCAGTGAATTGATCTCTAGTCTGTACTGATATTGGTAATTACCCCTACCCAGCTGCAGGACTTTTATATTCTTGAGTGATCAAAGATTAGTTGCTTACTGCATCCATGCAATGGAAAAAATAAGATTTCCTTTTCTGTGACATTCTTGTCTTGTTTTTTGAGACTGCTTATGCACAGTGGATGAAAGGTATGCTTCCAGCATTTCTAAATACAGAGACTTAGATTTGGCATTTCTGAAACAAGATGAAACTGAGGCCCTTTCCAAGTGGCAGGTAAAAAAAATCAAACTATCTGAAAGAGAACAAACCATGTCATCAGTCCACTCACCAGCTACTGAATAATCTTATAGTCATACAGTCACCCGTAGCCACCACCACTGAGGCACTAACAAGAGAGATTTACCTCTCACTTTGTTTTGAATGCTTGTGCTCTTGTGAAGGCTGATGTTTGCGTGCATTCTGGTTCACTGGGATTAAAGCAATCACATTATGCCAAAGTGCCATGTTAATAGATCCCAATGCAGGATTCAGGTAGTAGTTATCTTAACATTTCTGCTGCTTTCAGTTATTTTTATAGTTCTGGACCTTTTTTTCCTGCTGAGAGAACTGAATAAAAAACGGCTTTCAAAGACACTATAATCAACCACTGCTGGCTGCAATTACATTGTGTACTCCATGTCTTCAGAAAGAACCTACGGTTTAAAACCACGTATCTTTCAGTTTGAATTCCCTCTTGGCTCTATTCTGTTTAGAATTTCAGAGGTGTATTCAGAAATGATCACTAGGGCATATGTTTATATAACAAAGATATTAAAAAGAAAAAGTGAACACCAGAAGATTAAAATTTCATCTGCAATCTTTAGTCTGGAAAAAAAAAAAAAAAAAAAAAAAGCCTTTTTTTCTGTTTATGAGTGATATTTGCAAAGGAATGCCTCATGGAGAATGGAGGGAAAAGGGCATTTGGATTTCAGAGCAGTAAAAGCTAATTTACACTTGAGACTTTCAGATCTTACTGGTCATAAGAGAAACATAATTGTAAAGTAAGCTCAAACTCAACTTCTTTTTAAGTCCAAGTCAATTATGGACAAGTCTGCAGCATTACAGCTTTTGAGTACATGAAATTTAGCTATTACTGAAAATATCCAGCAAGGAATTCTTTACTATATATGAAAATGTATCAATATGATATATTTGAATATATGAATATGACATTGAAAATAAATGAATATGTTAAATTTGGAAGCCTCTATTTTCTTAGGTTAGATGGAATACTGTCTTTTCTTTGTGTAGTGATTGCTACTTTAACCTTTCCCCCTCCATGATGAGAAAGTAATTTTTTCAGATTTTACTTACAGCCTTAATCCTCTTCTTGCAATCTTTCCTGCGGGGTAGCAGAACTGTACACTTTGTCATTGTGAGGACAGCCAAAAGGACAGCTTGAGGTCCTGGCTCTTCTGGGTTGTTTAGATTATTTTATGGACTGTGATCTTGCTTCTTTGACATGGATTTGCAACAAGGTAAAATCTAAATAAATAATCACCAGATCCTCACCTAGCATGCCTCCTTCCAAAGAGCAGCTTACACAGCAAAACTAGGAATCAATATCTGTCCATTCTTCTTCCCTCCACTAATGCTTTCCCCACCCTTCATTCCTCAGGCTTTGACAATGAAATGTTGATTCTTTCCTCTCTCTCTGAAAAGTTTGACAAATTAAACACTTGTACCTCATGTCAGCATCAGAGTACTGGTAGACACGACACAGGTGTTGATGAACTAGTCTATACTTTTTCACCCCAACCATAAAACAAGTTTGATTTTGTGCCAGTAGAGGCACATATGCCAGAGTGTTCATTGTGTAATACTACTTGAATTAAACAGCAGGTCTATTTTCTGCCTTCTTGTTTATTTTCCCCAAGTAGCTGAACATTGATGAGGATAGATACAGCTTCTCCCCCCCCATCCCCAACCATGCACCATAAAGAACTGAATAAATAAATAAATCTTGTCTGAATATTCACATCTGCAATCGAATCTTTCAGGGCATATCTGTATCATTCTCCAGACTCAGTTCCCTCAGTTACTATGTCACATCATCTGTTAACTTACAACTCCTCACTCACTCTTCATGTGAGAACAGCAGTAAATTATCAGTTCTTGAATGCAATCAATGTTATATCATATGGACTAATGGACCTTATTCCTAATGTCTGAAGCTTTGTACCTAGCTCTCAAACAATGAAACTATATTTAGGTGAATAAGAAATAAAAGATCTATTGCACTTGAGTAACGGTTATGTCAGAGATTTTAGAGACTCATGATTATTGACACATTAAAAGGATATTTAACATCTGATTATCAGCAGCCCACAGTGCCTGACATATATATATATTTATACATATATATATACAGAAACATCACTGAATGCATGGAATCTGTAAAGAAGTAATTTTTAAGTCCTAGTTCAGTAACAATTTACAAATCAGATTCCTTTGAGAGTTCATTGATGGGGAGATACTATGGGAATGGATGGAAAAGAATGAAAAAATGTTTTCTCTCTCCTTACTAATGCCTCTGGGGGGAAGGCTCTTTTCTGGTCTGGTTTACTAACTACCACCTACAAAGAGCAGCACAACCTACTACACTGGGTGGGACTGGAGGTGGAGGCCTCTAGTGTTCTTCATGTCAAGAACCTGCACCTGGGGGTTGTCACTGTGCTGGAAAGCCATCTCCAGGACAGTGCTCCCTGATGCATCAGATAAACCCCAGCGGATACATTTTCTCATTGATTTCTAGTTGAAATAATGAAGTATTTCTCAGAAAGATTATAAAATTGCACTGAATTCTCACATCAGTGACATGAAGACATCTACATTAATGAGATACTGTGGGGAAGGGTGAACAGAAAGGTTGACTATGAACATCCTCACCTAAGGGAAATAGTTTTCAAGTAAGTTGATATTTATAGTGATTAAGCAATTGTCTAAGGTTTTGATCTTTCAAAGAGGCGTGAACATAAACTTTTTATCTGCAGCTTGTCACACCAAAGTCACTTATTTCACTGCAAGTGACACTGCTTTTATGTTAACAGTCATCATACCTAAAGTTAGACTGGGATTTTTTTTTTTTAAGCTTGGGTGTGCAGATTCCTTCTTCCCCAATAAAAATTCCAGATTTGATAAGTATTTGAGCTGACAGAGCTAAGCCAGTTGTCTGAGAATGTTGTACAGTGAAATCGTTTTTCACTCTTGACATTTCAGTTGATTAACACAGCGCGTTCCCCAACCAGCTGACCAGCTGAGGGTTGAGAAAAGTGAAATGTTTAAAGTACTCTTTCTGTCTTACTGTCTGTCTTCGTATGATGTGAAGAAAACACAAATTTTAGCCCCCATCTCTTGGTGGAGACCAAGGGAAACATCCCGTCAATTATATTTGCACTCTTCCAATTACAGAAAAAAGCATCCCTGGTGATTGACTTGTTTTCAAATTAAAGAAAGGAGTAAGCACAGAAATTGCTAGAGAAGAGCTACTACATTGCAGAGATCTCTCTGCAGCATGAGACGTGAAACAAAAGCACAAAAGCCATTTAAGAGACTCTTTACTAAGGACTCAGCTCAGGTATATTCTTTTTATTCACATCAAACTAAATTTATCATTATGACCCATAATACAGTTACCAGCAAAGATAACTGTAAAGACACCCTGGGCTTCGGTTGGTACTCATCTCGATTGCACACTCAAACCAAGGTCTGTAAAAACATGTCTGCTCTCTTGCCGTACACACAGAATTTGCTGTGGCTTAGCTGCTCAGCTTCTGCATGAAGACCACCTAGTCAAGAGGGACATTATGGGATCATGCCCCTATTTCAGCTTTTTGGACACATCTCTGCGAAGAAGAATAAAAGGCTATATTTCACAGCTATGATATCATTCTCATGAGCTATATTTCAGCTTGAGCCACTATAAAACCTCTCCCATGACATCAGAGCTGTGAAATATAGCTGACTTCAAGTGCAGAAAATTCTCCTGTAGGAATAATTGTTTCCTGGCAATTGGCATTTGAAGGACTGATCCTTTAAGAGGCTGGCACAAATCCTGTCAGGCAGTTCTGCTCCAGGCAGCACTGCTCAGGAAACATTAAGTATAGGAGCAGAGGTACACAAGCTCACTGTGGGATTTAGCTGTGGGGGCAATGAGATGAGTGCTGGTGGAGCCTGTGGAGTGATGATTTTCACTCCCTTATGCCATGCAGACTTCTCTAATAGCAAAATAATATGTTTGCTTATATGCTGTACTCCCTATCTCAGACCCTTCCTCCCCAGCAAGGTGAGCCACATGCACACAGCCAGAAATTAATTCTCCTGCCTTTTCCCATCTTCACTCCAAGCTAGCTTCACGACAGGTATGCAGTTAAAGGGCAGCTTGCCAGGGCTGCAGCTGCCCACGGCACTCATTAACTCACCCAGGCAGCCAGCAACCTCCCTGAAGAGCAGATGGGCAATAGTGTGGGAGTCAGAAGCACCGTGTGCGACATCATTTCCCCTTTTGTTTCTTATCAGAATGCAGAGACTCAGAGCTGAGAGGTAACAAAGAGGGATATTGGCAGAGCCTTAAATGAGAGCCTGAGCAAGTCAGAAGGGCATAGGATGAAGATAACATGCCATAAAAACAGGCAGAAAGCTGAAGCTACCTCAGCTCTCTCTTGCCTGGTGCCTGAATCTACCAAACACTTCAAGTCTACTCACATTTAGCTTTTTCTGTTTCTCTCACACTTCCCCACTTTCCTGTGAAGGCCACCTTGCTGTGGGCAGCGCATCTGTTCTTACTGTGGCTCCTGAACATGTGTATGTTCAGATGAGTGTAAACCCGTAGGTCTGAGCCTGCCTCACATTGCTCAAATGTTTATGTAGGCACATCTCCCAAGCCCTGCAGGATGGAGGAGTTTTTGCCTACAGAAGGTTTACTGGTCTTAATGAGATCTAATTGGGAACCTTTCCTTTTCTCCAGAGGAAACAACATCATTTCAGAATTAATTGCATCTTTTCCACCCTTCCTCTTAATGTTAAAAAACTGACTTCTCACCCAGAAGCTACCTTCTTATGGTATTTTACCTAGTGAAGTTGTAAAACGATATAGTTTGAACAGCCCTTTTCCATTACCATGCATCTAAAAGTTAGGTGGAATTTTTTTTTAACGGAAAATGATTTACTAAGAGGAACTACAAGAGACTAGAGGTTATTTTATACAGTGTATTACTAAGAACAGTGACAAGCAGCAGAGTGGCTAAAAGGAGGCACTGGAAATGTTCTAACTGCATGAATGTACCTCAAAGGTTAAATTCTGCCTGATTTGCACCTTGACAAACCCAACATAAATTAAAGGGGAAAAAATGATCTTCTATGTACAGTATGATCCAAATAGTGATACATGAAATGTCTAGAAAATAAAATAAAATCTCTTTTGGATTTAGTATAAAGTCAGATTATCATTCAACAATTTTATTTACAAACACTGAGAGCTGTCTTGTTGGATTTTGAGCTGGTTCAGAACGATTTGTAGCTTCTGATAAGAATATTGAAAAAAATAACTTATCCAAAGAGCATCTGTTCAAAACAAAATGAAAATCAAGCAAATAAACTTTAAGAGTGGATCTGTTTGAACAAAACAAACAAACAAACAAAACCACACAAACAAAAAAATGTTTATGAAAAATATTCCTATATATAGGAATATATGTGTGGAAGTTTTTCTGTCAACTAATTTCTTCAGATAACAAATTGTTCCAAAGCTGTTCATTAGGCATTTGGCTACTTATATCATTTCTTCTTACTTAATAAAAGCTTTCAACTTCCTTAAAACAGATGAACTGTCAACACCAAGCTATAGTACTGAACACATGATATTCTCCACGATGAAAGTTGTGCAATCTTCAGTGATATAGGAATCATTTTCATAATTGTTTTGCAGGTCTACAGATATTAAATATTAAAAATAGGAACTAGTATCTAGTAGGAGCCCAGAGGCAGAGATTAACTAGATAACTGCTATACTTTTTAATTAATAATAAAAATACTTACATATATAACTATTCATTCAAAGTTTCAAAACTCAGCACGTAACTCAAGCAACAGTTAACAAAAAAAAAAAAACAATGACTTCCACTGAAATTCAAGTGTCAAGGAGGTACAGAGTGTGGGAGATATTGGCAAATACACACATCTACTTCACTAACCTGTTTACTTGACCCTTCCTAAATGAAGTTAAATAGAAATTCCTAAAATTTGAAGGTAAAATCCTGAAAATTTCAGGCTTTTCAGCCCATAACTGTAGCAATTGAATGTCCTTGAGATGACAGTATGCACTCTTGCTAATCTTTCTTGAGTGCAATAAAGTAACCACATCAAGATCCCCAGTCAGAAATTAATCAGCTATATAGCAAAGTCCAGGCTATAAAAATGTAAATACTTTTTTTTTCTTTAGTTCATGAATGAAGGTAAATGGAGGTGAAGGAAAAAAGACACCACCAACATCAAAACACATCAGGACTACCTCCTTCTACTCAATATACATTCACTCCAATTATTTAAAGGACTGCTTGCAATGTTTTGAACCAGGAACAGCTTTTCAACAGTCTCTTCTAATTTTTGATTGTTCTTTTAGTTTTTTTATTTACTTGCTGTAATGATGACTGTTAATACTTTTGAAAATACTTACAACATTACTACTTTTCTTTTCAGAGATTCTCTGAGACTGCAAAGACTACTTAAAGAACGAAGACGGCATGAGATTGGATTTGATGCACTAAAATAGGTTAGCTTGAGGATAAGAAAAACAGTTGCTATTTAGATCTTCTCTTGTTGCCGTGATGAGAACTTACCATTGCTTCTGGTTGCTGTTTTGGGCTGGCCAGCCCCAACAAAGTTTCTTAACTTTGCTGTCCAAAAGGACTAGTGGCTTTCCAGAAAAGGAAAAGGTTTTGGTATTGTCTGGAAACAGCAGGAGAGACCTCAGTCGTTCCAAAAGGAGTTGGATGTGGAATCAGTTCTTTTTATTGGAGGAATATACAGGAACTGACTATCAATATGTTGGCAAGGTAAGATTCCTTTAGATATGTTTTGATTTTAGAAGAGTTAGATAGCCAGCAAAAACAAGTAGGTAAGAATGATGCCTGCTACAGTTCTCAGTTCTCATTTCTGGCTGCCTTGCTTCAGCTGAGGAGTAATTCACTAGAAAGGTTAGTATAATTAAGCTTCAAATTGTAATCAACTATGAAGAGTTCCTAGTTTAACTTGTATGTCCCATGGTCAATCTTGCCCAAATCTTTAAAAGATTCTGGTTTTTAAAATTATTTAATTGATACAATGCAGTTCAATTATACGATAGTCTAGCTCACTTTTTATACTTAAAATGTGTTTTCCTCCACATTCTTTAACTATATAGAGTCAAACTGTATATACTTGAAGAGGGTTTATTCCAAGGTACTTAGGATTCACAATGCCTATACTTTTGTGAGGATTCCCCCTATCCCACAGAAGGCAGCCATTTCATTGCTTATTCTCCACTGCACATACCAGTGCTGCAGCCATTTTATGATGAGGTTTTGTGGCGCCATGGAAGACTTTGTGACATGACCATGATACACAAGCCATGCTATTACAAAGAGTTGAAGAACACTGTGCTTATGTGCTAAGTAACAATCAGGTAAAAAGTACTAAGCTCAAAGAATGCCAACAGTTAGAAAAGGGTCTTTAGAAAATAAAAATTACATCTCAATTCTGAGAATATCCACCTCCTAGAGTGGCAGGCCCCAACTTAGGTAACAATTCCTCAGGTAAACTATAGAGCTAATGCATTTGTTGTTTATTTAGAAGGAACCTACACTGCCCAAGGTGTCATAATCTATAGAAGTCTCTCTTGCAGAATGCAGAAATTATGCTACTGATGATGACATTCAAAGTAAAAACAATATAGCTTAGTTCTCTAAACTCAAATAGGATTGTGTCTGATCTAGCTTGATCTTTCAGGCCTCACAGCAGAGGCTGCAGATCACAGTGGTTTGACATTTTATCTCCCTCTTCAAGCTTCTGAGCATTCCCATGAGAGATGGTGACTGCTTTTCTTGCCTGCCAATCAGCTGTCACTCAAAGTTGGATGTGACACTCCTTTCCTACTAAATGGCTGCAAGGCATGATTCAAATGAAGAGCTACTCAGCTGGTATAATACTCATAGAGCTCCAACCAAGGTAATCAGCATTCATGAAGAGTACCACTGAACCCAATCTACAGGAAAATGCCAAAGGCAGAGAGTCCTCAGAGAGAAGCAGAGGGAAAGATAAGAGGGTAAGAAAAAAAGCCAGAGAAGAGTAAGAGAGGAGAACTAGAAAGACAGAGGTGGGTGGAGAGGAAACTTTACAAAGAGGAATCAAGATCGAGGGAGGGAAACAAATCAAATAGGAGTAGAGAATAGAATTCAGGAAAATAAGGTTACCTAAAGAGAACACAATAAAAACAGAAGATGAGAGAATAAAGGAAAACCAAACAAAAAAAAAATATCTAAACAAATCAAACAGAGAAGAAGTACAGAGCCAAGGAAAAAGAAGGAACACAAATTGGAAGATAGCAGTTCTCCACACACACTCTTGTTTTACAGAATACTTGTGGGGGTCGAGGTAGGGAGCTCTTTCAGCAGCCTGTCATTTTCACTGCAAATTCTGACATTAAACCTCAGTCCCAAGTCTCCCATTCTCCACACTGCAGAATTCAAGTAGAAGCTATTGACTACAGAGGGATTGTTAGGGGAGCAAATATTCCTTCAGGATGTTTTTGCAGTGAGACAACTAAAAATGGTCTAGTTGGACCAAAAAAAGCCAAGAAGGTTTGAAGTGGAATCACAGAAAGAAAAAAAAAATGTGGTTGGTATTTTTAAGTTATTCTCCAGTTTATTTGTACTTTAATACGTTTACTATTACAAAGCATAGAAGTAACACATAATGTATAAATGTCATTGATTCTGTGTCCCTGGGCTTGTTCACAAGTGGCCTTTCACATGTCTTTCAAATGTCAGAACTGCTCACACCCTTGTAATTTAACAATTAGCCAAAAGGCATGGAACAGCAGCCATTTATTATTAGAGAAAGTTGAATATTGGTGTGAGGATAAGTGATAGAAACAGCTGAATGTCTCCAAATTGAGGTAACCAGGCAATTTAGCTGAGCAATTAAACTTGATTGGAGTGGGCAAATGAGGATAATGAACATGTTTATGAAGCATATTTTGTCTCAGAGGACAGAATGTTAACCTTAAATACGAACTGAAAATGATAAGAGTTTTTGGTTATCATCTTTTTATTCCCTTATATCATAAGGAAACGTGCATAGGAAATTCTTTGAAAACAATAGCGATATATGCATGTAAAGGGGAATTGTGCTTTCTTTTTACTGCATAGGCAGTCATATCTAGCTTTTTTGCTTTTTGTGTTCAATAGTTGAAGCTAGTGGGCATTAACATCAGAATCATAAAAAAAAAAAAAATCTTCTAAAAAAAAATCTTTTAATCTGCTTTTGTTTATTTTTTTTTCTGTTCATTGTTAACATGTTTAGTTCAAACACCTGTATGAAAAGATTAGACATCACAAGTTGGCTGTAAAATATTCTAACAGCATTGTTTTTATAACCACCCATATTACAGTCATAAAAACCTGTAACTGTTTGTGCTACAGAAACCACGTTTATATCATAATAGTTTTGGAGAGAAGAGGAGGAAAAGTGAAGAGGAACATATTCAGGTTTGAGATAATAAAAAAGGTAATCTCTCTGAAGATATCAAACAGCAGTAGAACTCAGGGCAGTACTGAAGGCAACGCTGAAGTGTCATGAGTCACGGGCCAGAGCACTACAATGCTATATGCTCTGTGTACTTCAGCAAACCCAAATGCTTCCATCCTTTAGGAGATAATTGTCTAAGCACTCCTGAGCACGTATAAAACAAAGTAGTCTTTTTCTGGTAGGCACTGGTACCATGAACTATTAGAAAACAGGTCCTCCAGTTTTGTTTACTACAGATTTTACTATCAAGTCAAATATGCTGCTGTATCTTAAACAAGAATATGCATCTGCCACGAATCTCTCGGCGTTATCAACACAAGTTGATTGTATGCTGTGGCACTGACATCAGATCCACCATTTTATCATCCACTTCTATTCCTAACTTTCATTCTTATATATTCACAAAATAAATCCTTTGAAAAAGAATAGAAATACATGCCCCCTAGTCCTGGTTAGGCTCAGTAATATAAGGAACTGGTATAAAAGTTCTAGACTGGAATTATTCATTGCACTGTTGAATAACTTGTGAGCTACAGCTATTCATTGAAGTGTGATTGATGGGCACAGTGACATTTTAACCTGAAGATATCTTTTCTTCTGGTTCAGAAATTACAACGCTTACCAGAGACTCAATCCAAAAATAAAATAAAAGGATTACATGAGTATCAAAGTGGAGAAGTTCCCAATACTATAATCCAGAAAAATCTGCAACATCTGAATTAGGTTTTTAAAAATTACCTACTTGTACCAATGGCTGTTTAGTAAAATTTTAAAGAGAGGTGTTCACGTGAGCCCTAAGTCACAGGTAAAAGATAAAGTGGTACTGTAGCTGTATATAGAAATATATGCTGTATTCCTCAGAGGTCTATCAGATATTTCTGAGCAACAGAGGGAAAAAAAGCTGTCGTTACAATAGTAGACTCAAAGGTACGGTAATCATTTGTATGCATCTGATGTCTTTACACAGCTATCCCATTGGCTGCATGAAATCCATGTACTGGCATCCATCACTGAGTGGTCTTGTCAGCACAAACCTACAAGTCATTGTTATATAAAGGGATAGGATGCCTCTTTCTTTTAGACTAAAGAAAGTTCTGAACAAGACTTAAATCTTACTCATTAACCTGGAAACAGCTTCTGGCAGCTTGCAGTAGAAAGCAGCAACTTGCTTTCCTGATAACAACAGGCAGAATGGTTTTGTCTCACTGTCTGTCTGATAGTGAAAGGAAACTTCCAGACGTACTTTTCATTTTTTCTGTGTCTTATTGATGCTCAAATAATTCAAGCTTTATGCTTGCCTGGAAGCTATCTGATGTTTCTACCTGTACCACCCATCATAAACAATCATCCTCTGCTGACAACTCAATTTTTCAAGGAAGATAAAAGTCAAAGTTCTGCTGCTATGTGTCTTGGCAAAGCAGAAAGGATACTGCACCTAGGCAAAAGTAGAATCCTTCTGCTTGGTATTTAAAAAAATAAAATAAAATAAAATAAAATTGAAAGATTCCTTACCCTCTGTAAGGAATGGTTCAGGTACCATCAATCCTGCTTTTAGGGAGGATGTGATAAAATGAACAGTATTGCAGTATGTTTCCAGTAATATTTTGATTCCTTTTCCCTGACTTTACTTACAGCTACAACTGTTTTAAAGGCAAGTATCACCAAATCAAAGAGAACACCTCCAAAGCATTGCAAGTAGTAGGATTAAGTCACATTCTGAGAGAGAAATGTATAGCTCTGACATGAGGGGCTATTTAAAGAATGAAAATTACTGTTCTGTAATACAGTCTACACATTTTCAACATTTTGATCAGCAATGGGTTGCATACTCCAATGCGAAAAATTTAGGACATCTTAATTGGACAACAGTGCATTTAGCAAGAAAAATTTCCCCTTTCTCTCAGATCTTTAATATGCTAGTACTCTGTACTTATCACCAAAACTTGTTTTCCAAAAAAGCCAAGATGTGTAAAGTCAAGCTAAAATGATTATTAGCATCTGGGCTTTTAGCATTCCTTATACAATTCTACTGGCAAATATTGTTTTTCTTTACCTTGTAACTAATGCTCTGATAGCCTCATGATGCCTTCAGTTTCCTATTCCAAAAAAAGTGACCATTTACTTTCTTCATGAAGCCTAAAATTAAAAGTCACATTTGTGACTTCTTCAATGAGTCTACTCAAAAGAGCTTTCAATTTATTTTGGCATTCAGAATATCATTTCCTTAGGAATAGATTCTACTTTCTGATTTTCCAAGAGAAATGCAACCCAAGACCCAGACTTTATGTCTTGCAATGACTTTGTCCTGAGCAATTTCTGGTCCTTGAGTGGCTTGCAGCAAAACTGAAGAGAGCCACCAGTTATTCATTGATTGCTTTAGTCATGCTAACTGTAGCACTACCCACAGTGTACACAGGCCTCAGGGCTGGACCCCCATCCCCGGCAATTCTTCAGCATTCTTCTTTCACAGCCAAATGTGCACAGAAAATGTGACTCCATGATGTACCTCTCAGATGATACCACACCCATCACCACACAGATGGAGGAGAAGTAAAGCCTTGTACCTTTCCAGATGCCCTCTCCCTCCACCTGTGTGAGGGTGCCAGAGTCCTTGGAAAGCTACCAGCAGTATGCTATAGTGTCTCTTTTCTCTTAGAAGAGCATAGAGCTTTGTGTTTGTGACACTCCTGCCCTTGCTATTGACAAGAAAGTCACAGGGTCCTTTATGAGTACCAATATTAGTTAATTGCAATGATATGTTTAACACTGAGGTGAAAGAAGCATTATCACAAGCCTTTTATAGGAGAGAAGTCTGATGTACAGGGAGGTTAAATGACATAATCAGAGCTAAAAATCAGAAATTTCTAAACCACAAATGAATAAAATAATACTGAAAAAAAATCAGAGTTCTTAGCTTCCACCTGCCTATTGCTTCAACAGGCTGAATACATGTCATTCTTGTAAAAAGTAGAACAAATGCCATGGCATGTGTGCACTGCCTTTATTCCTCATCCATCATTCATATTTTATGTTCTACCACTTGACTTTCCCAACTGCCCTTCATTCTTATACTGAATTGCACACACATACACACACTTGTCTTATATTCCTCTTTGAAAGATTTACTAATGCTGATAGAAATCCTCTATACTGTTGGTCTCTGTGGAATAGAGATAACTGAAACAAGGGACAACTGAGAGGTTAAAGGCCCAGGACACGAATCCAAAAACAGGCTGCAGATTTTAAATCATCATATGGGCACTAAGAAAGGAGATAATGAGAAATGGGTGGGATGGGCAAGAATGACATTCAGAAAATGAAAGGCTGGAAACAAAGCATGTTTAATTTTTACGATTCTCATAATTGTGAATCTACTTGGCATCGTTCTTACACCCAAATATATTACACAATAATAGAACCTTACAACCATCTGTCTCTCACATTCCACATCTCCTTTATGGTACATGACAGTACTTAAAATGCAATGGAACATAACCTCCTCCACTTCTTCTCATTCTACCTAGAGAAGTCAAGGCAAGCATATTCTAAAACTCCCAAGACAGTATTTCTCTCTGGCTTGAGAAATGAAATGAAAAATTCTTGCTTTTTTTTTTTTTTTTTTGTGCCCTGAACAACGGTTTTTATTTCTATATACTAACAGCCCACTCATACCAGTGCTTACATTTTGGACCACATCTTTCCACAGATCATCCTGTCCTCCCTTCGTCAGCAATCTGCCTGTCTTCTTGGACTGCGTGCCCTTAGACTTCTAGCTATGCAAAAATAGCTTAACGCATTTATTTTTTCTCCCCAGGGAGAAATGACAGGTGAAATTCATGGTTTATTTTGGGTTACTTAAATTAGTGATCTTTGGAGCTGTGATTACCATTTTCCTATTTGTACAATAAAGTAAATTCTTCTCTATAAAGCAGTGTTGTGAATATAGAATGTGCAGGCTAACAGCTAGAAAAAAATCCCTCTATCAGGCTTATGATAAAGAATCATTGCTATTCTGCCATTTGCTATTTACAGTTGGATCATCAAAAATATTAAACTGTAGAGCTTACAGAAATCTTTATTTTAAATGAAACTTATCCTCTGTGACTCGCCTTGCTTTTGCTGTTGTTCCTCTCACTAGTGAACATAGGTTCACAGTGGGGCAGCAGCAGATTGAGAGCTGTGGCCAGTCAGCATAGCATTTCAAAAACAAACTGAAAATGTGTTGTGATGTGAATAGCTACCACTGATCTGTATGTGCTAATGCAGACTGTGGCTTGCTTTCACCATTAATAGGGTGAAGCAAACCTTAGCATGCACTTGCAAATACTTCAGGGTTCAGTGAAGCTTGTACTCACCGTACAAAGCCTGAGGTGGCAGATGAAGGAAAGGTAAGAATTGCCCTCTGAAAGAAAGAGAGAAAGGAAAAATATCATTTATTTCTTTCTTTTTCTAATTTCACACACACACACACACACACACAAAGAGATCAAGAACAATAAAATTTGTAGAGAAATAAAATGCTAGGTGAGTTGGGAGCTAAACTGTACATTACAGAAGGGGAAAAACATAGTAGCAAAAGTTTATTCTGAAACTATAATTCCTAGTGTTTTCTTTTCGGAGTTGTTTCCTTGGGAGGCATATCACTCAGACTGCAGCCCTTCTATCCCCAGCTGAAGTCTGCCATGTTGAATGGAGAAGAACTATACAAAGGCCTAGCTGGAGTGGTCCTTTTGCATACAGATACTGTTTACCCAGCACTATTTCTTACTTCTTTGTGAAATGCTGTTTCACTGTTAATCATCTACTGTAATAAAGAAGGTTTTACTTCCCTGCGCTGCTTCCTTACTATCATCCTATTAATGTGTTTGGCAGCTTTATGCATACTTGTATCTTAATGTTGGCAGGCTACATCTACTCAAGTCATGGAACATGTAAATTTTGTGTTGGCATTATGTTATCAAGAGGTCAAATTCTCCCTGAAAGACAGAACTGAAGAGTATAACTGTATCTATGGCTCCACGACATGCTTCTACATAGCAGGCCCTGCAATCAAGCTGACTCAGGCACTAGATTTAAAGGCCATGCAAACAGAGGTGTCAGAGCATTCATAGATTCTTTCCAGCCGATGCTCTTTCTGTGGTTTTACACATTTCAGGTCAGTTGCTTAAAGGAGAGTTAATGCAACTCATAACTGCTAAAATTCCTCAGAGAATTTCCAGTAGACATAGGGAATAACAACCTCCAAGGGGGTTTGAGCCAGAGAATTAATACAAGAGTGTGAGCCTTGTGCTACTTCCGGGTAACGCAGCCTGCCAGGATCTAAACAACTCACCCCATTAACCCACTTCATGAAAATATTTATGATTTTACCTGCAGAAAGTGTTTTCTGGAAAACTCAGATTATTTATACTGATTTGATATATTTGATATATCCGTAACATGTTCTCCAGAAATACATTTTTTTTTTTATTCCACAAATACTAGATAATAATTTGGAGAAAAATATTCTCACCAAAAGAATTCCAGTCTCTCCAGTCAAAATTAACCCTCATTCCTAGACAAGCAGTGTTGAATCTTGAACTGTCCAGCACTGAATATTACTCCCTACAAATAGAAGCACAGAATAATTTAGGCTGGAAGAAATTCTTAGAGGCATCTTGTTGTCTCCTCTGCTCAAAGCAGGTCCATTTAAGAGCACATTGCTCAGGACTCAATCAAGTTCTACCTCCAAGTTCAGAAATCCATGCCTTCTTGGGCAGTTCTCTCAGTGCTTAACCACCTCTCTTTGATTTTTTTTTTTCCTTCAAATATCTAATCAGAATTTCCCCTAAAGCAATTCCTAACTACTGTCTTTCATGTTTTCGCTGTCTTCTCTGTCTTTATCTACTCTTTGCCATGAGGTAGTTGTAAACAACAATAAACCTTCTTTTCTGAAATCTAAATAAAAACGTTTTTCTCTTCTCCACATACACCATATGCTCCAGCCCCCTAACCCTTTTGGTAACCCCTCAGTAGACTTAATGCTGTATGTCAACGTCTTTCTTGTACAGAAGAGGGATAAAACTAAATACAGTGCTCCACTTCCATTCTCACAAGCTATGAATAGAGGAGAACGATCTGAGCCTCTGAGAGTAGGCTACACTATTGCTAAAAGAAACCAGTGTTCAGTTGACTTTCTTCTCAGCAAGGACATTTTTAGCTTATTGAAGTCAAACATCCCGATCTTTCAGCACAAAACTATTCCTCCATCCAGACTGTATTCCAGCACAGATACAGAAACTTAGATTTGCCAGTGCTGAATTTCATCAGTCCATTTCTCCAAGCTGCTGATGACTACCAGATAACTCTACCTTCTCAATATTGAAAGCTCGCTATGCAAACCACCTCCATCCTTTTTTTATTAATGACTTAAAAACATTGTTGAGAGTGCATTCCATCATTTGAATAATTAATAAAGATATTAAGCAATATTAACCCCCAATATCAATGCCTGAGGAACATGACAAGTAATCAACCACCAGCGGGATATCTAACCACAGATCATGACCCATTGTTTTTTCCATCCATGAAATTTTCCACACATTTCACCAACCATTTTTGTGGTCCATATCTCACCAATTTGTCTATCCAGATTTTATATCAAAAGCCTTCCCAAGGTCATGCAGTAGTTCTCTCTGCTTTTTCACAGTGCCATGAAAGGCAAACAGGTTGGTTAAGCAATTTGCCATTGTTAAACCCATGCTGTTTCCACCACCTTGGTTTTCTTTGCTTGCACCTAGATTTACCTTCCAGGTAGATTTGCTCCACAGATTGGGATTGAGGTATACCTGGCCAGTCTTTAGTTCCCAGATCCATCTTGCCTGTGATTGTTCCTGTTCTCAGAGACTAGGAACATTCCTCAATAGCTTGTCAAATACCATAGCAAGAAAACATTTTGTCACCTTTTTTTTTTTTAATGCATCCCACTCTGAGTATGGACCTGAGTTCACCCAAATTGTTAAAAAAAAACAAGTCCCTACATTTCTGTAGTGCTTTTTTTTTTGCTTGCTTGCTTTGTCTGCTGTGAATAATGCTAGAATTTGCTGGTAGGCTCAAGGACCTTTGAGATCTGAGGGGAAATTTTACATTCACATCCATCTAATATAATACATCCTTTGGTCAACTCATCAATCACTTGTGTGAAATTTTCTTATGGCACTTTGTAGAAACCTGGGTTGCTTGCATACAGCCATATTGCTCTTCCAGCAGACATCAGAATGATTGAAGTCCTTCATGAGTACCATAGCCTTCAGTTGCACAGCTTCCTTCCTCCATCTGTCTAACAAAGGCTTCAAGTACTTCATTTCTTTTAGCAGGCAGTCTGTAGTGGATGTGTACCACGATATCACTCATGTTGATCTGTCCTTTATCTGCAAGCTCTTGACTGATTTGTCACCTGTTCCAAAGCAAAGCTACATCTACCTGAGCTGATCTTTTGCTAATCCACTCCCCTGCCCTCCTGAAGTTCTAGCACCTGTTTATCTCAACATTTGAGCCATGTGACCCATTCTTTCATCCAGGCTGATATTTTGAAGAATGCTCTTTTGAAAGAAAAACTTACTCAATGGCAGCCTTGGCCAGGTTTTCCCACAAAGAATTTTTTAGCTGAACAGCTTTCCAGAGAGAACACGGTTAAGACTTATATATGTGGCCTTTTCAATTGTAACTATTGCCTCACACAGTTTTCTAGTTATCTCTTTACGCAACAGAAACTTTTAGAAATAAATTTGGGAAGCGTGACAGTGCAGAGATATTTTTCCTTTCCTCACTTTCTGAATCACAGAACTAGACGAGCCAGGTAGGCAAACAGATTGAAGACTCAACTTGTGGTTATGAATTTATTTCATTTTTGTTAAATGTTAATTTAAATGAGAATATGGTTCCCCATTTGTTTGAATGTTTCTCTATAGCCTCACTTCTCCAATCCCTACATTCCACCCTGCCACACAATTTTATACAGCATATAAAATTCATACACATACCTCTGGATTTGATTGTCAGCATCAAGTGCAGCTCAGAATATCAAGGGATCACCTTTGTCAGTAAGCAAAGGATGAGCATTTGCTTTCAAGCACATCCATCAGGGAACAGAAAAAAAGCTGTTACTGAAGAAGCCTGATGTTTTATTCAACCGTATCCCAATAAAAAACATTTCTGGATATTAGGCCAAGCAATTTTTTTTCCTCCTAGTTCACCATTAAGGAATATCTCCCCTACCCTTCTTCCCACTCAAGGAATAGAGGTTTTTACTAAATTAAAAATGCATTTCTTCATCTAGCTTTATGAATCTGCATTATATCTACAAAGAAAGAACAACGCTGATGTAATATTAAATTCAAGCTGCTGTGGGATGATTTGAGAGATTTAATTTTTTTTTTTTTTTTTTTTTTTTTTTAAGTTTATGAGTCTAAGAAATTTTCAGTGAAATGGATAATTCAGATCTCTCCTAAAGAGTAAGCAATTGACCCTGGGTAAATTTCCGAAGATGATAAAGGCAATTAAAGCTGGATATGTAACACAGATTGATTTTATTAACTATACTAATCAGGCAACTTAAAGATTAAGGAATGTATGCTAAGACAGCCTATTAGTTACAAAAGTGTAAAAAAAAAAAAAGCTGTGAGGGAAGCAGGTGCTCTTGAATTGTTTTCACAACTCCCATTGAAAAATGGGGATTTAGGGAAGAGATTTCCAGGGAAGCATGCTTTTCTTTAGAGGCTCATTGCACTCCCACTGAAAGTTGTTACAAATTAGGCATTTAACTTTCCATAACTCCACAGCTCACCTGACAGAAAACACATATTTATTTCAGTACAAAGTCATAAGTTTAAAATACCTGCAGATGCTATTGAGCTAATATAACTAGTCCAGAGTGCAGAAATTCCCCCATCTATATCTTCTTTTAGTTAATATAGTGACAGTGACCTTCAGCAGGTAGATAATAAACACAAGAGCAATTATACTTTCTAGCATTACAGAATCTTCTTTGCTTTGACTTAAACAATCTTTTCCACAAGCTAGCATAGAACAAATTACACCTAAGATTCAAATCACATTAGAATAGAATGCATAGAATGCATCAAATAGTGATATAAGGTCAGCCAGTAAGACTTTGAAAGAGACAACATTAAAATCAGTAAGTTCTGCATTTCCAAATACAAGCCTACTTTTCCACAGCATACCTTGTCCTTTGTCACTTAAGTGACACTTAAGTGCACAGAGGTGCACTTAAACAAGCTTCACTCATTTGTTTTTGTGGGTTTTTTGGGTTTTTTTTTATGCCAAGGAAGTCATTAGTTATGTGTCAAACTCATCTTTTCATTTAGTCCTTAAGACTCATATTTGAAACCAATGACTGACAATCCAGTTATGGTAGGAAACATGGAGTAATGATAATCCGTCTCCTGAAATAAAATGACTTATACACCTCTTTATGGCTTTCAAAGCTTCAATGGATTGAATTTCCATTGCTGACCACTGAAGTGTACACATCAGTTAATAAAACAATTTTTAATCTCTCCTAATCTTCTGCTCAGATTTACATGCAAGAAAGTATTCTTAGTACCTCAGCTAAGCTATGACAAGTCTAGGGTGGCTAAGCCCTTTATGCCTTTCAGTCACTGGGTACTGATGACTCAGATAAACTAAGCCTCCTGTCTCCCAGGTACTGTTTCTAACAAACAGTTTAAAAACAAAAAACAAAAAAAAAGAGTGGTGGTCGCTACAACAGAGAAATGCCAGATGCTGAAATAGATGAACTGAAAAGCAGATTGTTTAAACAGCTTCGTCTGTTCATAAGGAATTGAAAACTGAATAAAAAACATCTCCAAGCTTTTGTGAAGGTAATTCTAGAAGTCTGTACAATGCTATTTTGTTATGACCACCACAGTTTAGGTGAACAGGGCTCTGTAATCTTTCAGGCAATAGCTTGATGAACCAAACAGTAAGCAAAGCTGTAGAAATCATTTTACAACATATGTATATTCTTTTTTAAGTGAGAGAAATCAGTACTCAGAAGCATAATGGCTTGCAGTTCTTTAATAGCTGCAAAGTGAGAATGGGTCTCTTTCTTGTGGTTATGTAGTAGTTCAAAGAAAGCAAGAATTTTGATAAAAGAAAGTGAAAGTCAAGGACCCTTATGAATAGAGATGATCAGACATGACACAGAAGTGTATTGTGCTTTATAAATTAAAGACCTATTTGTCTGTTGTAACTTAGTGAATTCCTGTTATAATTGTGTTTAGATATAATAGCAAAAGGGACAAATAAGACTGCATTACCAAAGAAGGGCTGAGCATCTTTCAGCCCAGGAGTACATGGAGACACCTTTACTTAGTTTGCAGCTTTGTTCAATAATCCTTAAGATCTGATGGAAAGTTACCCCCTAGAGTGAGGGAGCAACAAAATAATGGATCTTTCCAGCTTGATATACTGCAGTTCAGGACAAAAAGCTCTTGTGCCATTGTCCCTGTTTAATCAAATTGAAGAGCAGCAGCAGTTGTGGAACCCAAGAGGGATAAGAGTTGATAGGCCCTAGGCAATGTTGAAAGGATTGACACTTCTCAATTGATTTTTTGCAAAGCTGATTAGCTGTGGCTGCATATTTGCACTTCAGGATAGAAAACTATTTGTGATCTTGAAGGGTGTGTAACAGAGGTGTGAGTCAGCAGAGTATGGGTGTTTATTCTTAGTTTTCGACATTTTAAATAGGACAGCAAGTTCCTGGCTACTCTTTGGGCAGCCTGTCCCACATCCCCAGAATCACAGTATCAGACAAGTAATTGTGAAGATCTACCTCAGACCATACAGTCTCACCTATAACCCTCACAAAAGAATAAGAAGAGCCTTCCAGCCTACCTGGAGAACACAAGCCTGGAGGGGTCAAATAAAAAAGCACTTTGTCTCCTGACCCTGGTCAAATGTTAAATTCTTATTTCAGTGTCCTTTCTGCTCTATTTCTTATTCTACTTCGTTTTTATTCCAACATCCTGGAACCCCTTACAGATTAAAGAAAAATTCCAATAACTCTAACCATTCACATAGATTTTATTTATCCTTAGTAACTCTTCAGTTCTCTGTATCATTAAGATATTACTTCAGTATTTCATGCTTGATTTCAGTACTCTTATCGTACCTCTTATTGTTGTTATGCAATGGAAGACACAGTGACAGTGGGATAGCTAAGTCCTAGGCTACAACAAGTAAGGATTTGCTCAATGATAGCAGCCACAGGCATAGAAACATAAGAGAGAAAAAAAAACAAAAACAAAACATACTTACTTTTAGAAGCCACCAGGCAGGTAGGGATCTACAGTGAAACACCCTTGCTTCCATTGCCAGCCCTTCAGTGAGGTCCAGGAAAGGATGCATCCTGGCTCTACCCCTTCTGGTCACTAAGGCACAGTGCTTGCACCTGAGCTCCCCTGGATTGGCCATGCTTTTCCCACCAGGTGCTCAGTCACTGGGTCAAGCCCTGATTTAGCATTTCTGCTATAACTGTTTCCAGAATACCTTGCAGGAAGAAAGAAGGAAAGGAAACAGGATAAAATAGGAGTTACCAACAAAAAAAAATATATTCTGGTACACTGTGAATGGTCGTATATTAGAAAAGCCTTGATGTCAGTCCTGGGATATCAGGAAGAAGCTACTTAAACATGGCAATAAAAATGACAAATGTATCTACTTATTTCTAAAAGATATAGAAAAATACTAACATTGCTATTCAAGACCTGTGTGTAATCATACAGAAATAAAGGCCAACTGAAATGGACCAATCAAGGAAAACTACATGGAACTACTAGAAACAACATATCTGGCCTTCTCTTCATGGGATTCTTTTGGAATCTACTAAACTGGAAAAAATGAAAGACTAGCATTTTAAACAGGATTCTATTTGAGGACTGAAAAGTGACCATTTTACACAGGCGGAAGGCATGTAGGCTGGCAGCCTTGCAAAGAAAAATACTGAGAGTATATATCATTATTCATAGATGTTGGAAGAGAAAGAATATAAGCAAGTGGGAGGAGGTTCTTGAAACAGAAAAACAATCTTGGTGCAAGAAATTAAAATTGTCTTAAATTCAAATACTTAGGAATTGGTCATACTGAACCATATTCAGGCTTACACTATTAACTGCAGTAAAGTAACTATACTAACTATAGTAAACTAATCACTGAAGTAAACTAATCCTTGAAGTAAACTAATCTTTGGTTAGTGGGGAGATGTGAAAAAGAGGGTATCTAATTTTAAGCACCTGTCATAATAGCTTGAATAAAGCCCCTGTATGGAAGTGCTGTTTCTGGCAGCTGTACAGTTGGAATTATGGTGCTGTGCCCTGGTAGAGTCTCTTAGCATTTTTCTTTTCATCTTGTCAATACTTTTTTTTCTGTTGTTTATTTACTTTCTATGGAAACGACAGAATCCTATTTTGAGGCTGTAGAGTAGAAATCTTCATATAAATTTCAAATTGCTTTACATAAGAATAGAAAGAATCAACCCTTAGTTTCTCTAAACTCTAAGAAAATTTGCAAGTACTGTAGCACATTTCTCCCATTTCTTCTGAATCCTTTTTTAGAGTTCTCCCATTTACCAGAAAATGGAGCTAAATTTTTGAAGTAACAAAACAGTGAAAGGGTAGGTACCTGTATCTTAAATTAACCTTCCAAGTATGTGACCTGAGCAGATAACTAAGCTCAATGCTCTGTACTCTGTCCATTGGCCTCTCAAATTGATTTTTAAGTCCATTAACCACTTCTAATTAAATTTTATAGAGGAATAAAGGTGTTGAAAACACTCATTTCATTACAGTTTGGAAGAACAGTAGCTGCATAAGGTAAAGAAACCTACATTTTGTCATGACTGCTCAGCTGGCCATGCTGCAAATATGCATATAAACCAAGCCACCACTGACCTCAGCATATTCTGTCTTTTTTTCCAGTCAGGATTTATGGGACATGAGAAGGAGCTTAGCATTTTGCTAAGAGGTTCTGAGGAAGTGGATAGAGCAAGAAGTATGAAATAGCATGTAATGGTAATTTTGCACTAGTATGAGTCAGATAGAAAGGTTATGCGGACCAGGAAAGGAGATGGTGCTTTCCATAATTCATGCCATAAGAACGTGGCACATACATCCATAGTAAATTTGTTATTTCTGTGACACTGAATCTTCCAGTGGATCTTGTGGGTTATCTTCTAAAAAGAAAGGCTCTTTCGTGGCTTGAAATAACTTATTTCTGTAAGTATTTGTCCCAGTAACACATGACACAGTGAATGCCTATATAGGTACATGAAGTACAAATAATGATTTGGGAGTATTTTAAGAAGCAAATAAAGATCTACTTAAGTTTCAGCAATATATACTTAAGTACTTATTATTTAATGAACAAAAAATATCTTTTTCCTTTAAACACTGAGTCACTAAGCTCAGCAAAAGCTTTAGGCATGATTATTTGATGATACTAATGGTGTTAATTATTATACTAATTGACAATGTTTGTTGATTTTATAGGGATAGGTAGGGAAGATTTCAAGAAAGTTATTACTCTGAAAGAGAAACTGTGCAATATTATAACATCATAGTATTTTTAGTGTTTTACTGTAGCATCACACTGTGTGACCTCAAGCAACACATGTGGTTGAATTTGTTCATTACTTGACAGAGCTTTGCTGCTTGGATCTATTCAATTTGGAGTGAAATCATTGCTATGAATACTGCCAAGCGTAAGCCACTGATTCTTTATGTTAACTGCATACCAACTGCCCACTTGCCACTTTAATAATTGCTCTCTATTTCATTGTGGTGGTAGGAAACAAAAACGTGGCCACAGCAGTCCTAGAATAGCAAGTTCCTTTTATAAATACAAACAAACAATAAGACATGAGGCAGCTTATTTCTGGATAATTGTAGGTTGATGATTTAGTATGTACATCCCAAGGTCAATTGGCTTGTGTGATTGTAGAGGTTCAGGCACTGCATTCAAACTGAGGGAGCAGGGGGCTGTATTCACAACAGAAATTGGAACTTGATTTGTAGGATGGATGGAAACCACCTTACCCACCGAATTTCCAGTTATCATAACCAGCAATACGACATTAGTGGGAGCTAAACTGCAATTTACAGCTGTCTTACACAACCTAAAGCCATTTCATGAATGAGATTAACTATGCTGTTTAAATCAGTGTTACAGAGCGAGGTAGAGGAGGGATGTTATTTCATTCTGGAGAATATCCATGGCCTGTAATTTCAATTTTTTTTGGAATTTAATTACCAAAGCTATAAAAGTACATTCTCAGTAAAACCTCATTACAAATATGTGTGCTGGAAAGCTGCCTCTGTCTAATGCATTCCATTATAACGCACACACACACACACAAAATAAAAATCAGAGCTTAATTTTAACCTATTATAATACAGGAGGTCTCACCTTCATTATCAAGTTTTAGTACTGCAGTTTCATATAACTTCATACCAAGGTGAATTTAGCACGATTTGTAATTGGGCCGACAAGACTGCTGAACAGCTGGGCTCCAGTTCCTCACAGCCCTGCCCAGAGAGGCCACCTGCAGGTCTACAGCACAGCCTTGCCCTGAGGGAGATGGTACCCCTGGTGCCCTACTCTTGGTGAGGCGCTGCCTACCTGGTGCCTCCTGGCCCACCCGGGGAGCCCCTGGCCCTCGCCAGCATTGAAGCACACTGACGCTGCTTCTGTTGTGCATGCTCTGACATTTTAGAGCACAGCTCTTGTAGCATAGAATACCGAGGACAAACATTAATGAATTGCACTACTTAATGCCAATTTGATCTGCTGCTTTCATGCCATTTCAATTTATAATCTTTTTACAAAATTACATGAAAGTCACCCTTAATTTTTTTCCCACACTTTGCTCAAATAATTCCTATTTATGTAGCATAGGCCTGATTCAATTTTTGAAACCCTGGTAAAATTTTTCTGGAGCTCCTTTGAAGTTGAGCAATACCGCGTGTTGGAGATGAACGCAAATGCTGTGAACAAACTCACTCCAAAAAAATAATAATAATAAAAAAAAAAGGTGTTCACAGCACAAATACTTTGAGCACAGCTTTCGCATACCTCTCCATGCTGAGAAAACACCTCTGTCACCACCCTTGATGCTTCTGGGGGCTTCTGTCAGTGACACCGGGGAGAGCAAGGCTGCTTCAGATTGGGACTCCTTATAATAAATAAGAAGTTTTCCTTTTAAATTAATTATGTAGGTAACAATGAGTACAAAGTCAAATACAGGTAGCTAATGCTGTAGTCCTGCAGTCTTTTTAAACAGCTGTATATTTGTTACCAGAGCAATGAGGCCCTACTTTCTTTCTGGCAGCCATGTTTGAATGTCTTCGCTCAGAATATTCCCAAGGAGAGAAGAGAGAAAAAGACTGGATGGTTTTTATCTTACTGTAAATCATTAAAAACAAAGAAGATGGTTCATGTAACAGTGGCATTAAAGTAAAATGAGTGAAAGTATGCCTAGGGCATAATAAAATCTTTAATTTGTCGTTCATCCTCAGCCTTAGCCAGTGATTGATAGGTGATTTCACAAAAGTGTCCAGAGAACATTCTGAGTGAATCAATTTACTATAATATTAATATAGTTCAATTGCAGAAGCATTTGCTTTTTATTGCAACTTACTACTTCTCAATTCTGCTTACCTTTGGGGTATTGCTCAGTTCTGTCACCAAATTAGATGAATGCTGTTGAGTAACACCAAGTTCCTCTAGAAATAAAAAAATCTAACTTTAAGTAGAGCCTTAAAACTTTTGGCCATAGTAAATTTGTATCGAGGAGCAGTAATGTAGTACAACCCAGCTGACATGAATATTGCATCCCACAATATTTTATTCTATCTCATGATTACCTGCCATGGTCCATTTATCTGGCCCATGAATAACTTTATGCAGAGGGTAATGGACACTCTTTTGCAACATGAGTTAATAGACAGAGTGAAACTATGATGTTTCGTATCTGTCCTGCTGAAAGTACTTGGAATATACTTTCTATGCATATTTCATTACAGCAAACTTCCGGTGAAATGAAGGGTCTGGGTAGCAAAAATACCATCAACTGCAAAGGAAAGCGGGGGATGTTTCCACTATTCATTTTATCCTCATAACAGCTGTATTAGACTTTATATACAAAACCATCAGCTGCATTTTTAAGTGCATCTCCCCTCCAGGCCCTTCTTTTGGTCTAATCTCGCACCATTTGTTCCTCCTTTAAATTTTATTCCTAATTATTTTTTTTAACATGGTTGGAGTAGCAATCTCTCACTTCATATAGCTCACACAAGCAAAATATTGCTTTCAAGATAAATTGACACTTAAAAAAATAAAGCTGAATGGTTTTGCCTGAGTAAAATTTTATACAAGCAAACAATCAAGCACAGATAATCTGTAATAATAAATTGTTTTTCTAGATATTTTCCTCTGAGGTAAATGTTGCAAATTTGTCATCCATGAGAAACTTTCCTGGAGATCTGTTTGTTTATTCTAACATATAAAAACAACATTTTGTTTTCTGAAAAAGAAAGGAACAAAATTCAAACTACTTTGGCCTAGCTATTAAGCAGTTCATGCTGGTGTTGTGATTTTGTCCTATTCCACAAAAACAAACACATAACAAAACAGAAAACAAAACAAAACAACCCTGATGTTCAGCGGTTAAATAACTATCATAATTTACTTAAGTATTATAATCATACCTTTATGAAGAATTTTTATGAAATATGTTCTTCAGGCCACACATGATGACACACTAGAAGGTCACTGTTGGGACTGATGAGTAGATGCTCAGACAGCCTTAACTCTACATAACATACATGGGACATGACCTTCCCTAGATCTGACTCTTAAGCAGATAAGCCACTTACTTTCTGGCCAGGTGAGCACTTACTCCATTCTGTAATGTCTTAGGAAAGTAGGAAAGTTGAAGGTATTAGAATATTAGATTTGGAAAGAACATTGTGATAGGAAATGTTTATTTTCAGAAGTTACTGCTTTTGCAGAAAAGCTAGAGATTGAACCTTCCATGAAAATCGCTTCATTCTTAACCTTAGTGAGTAGGTACGTTGAGATATGCATTGTCTTGATATTCAAGAGCCATAGTTCATCTTACACTGATAGGTTAGTTATGGGAGAAGAGTGGAAATTTCATAAACAATTGACTGAAAAATTACACAAGTTTTCATTTTTAGCTCTGCAGGTATCTGGACTCCTTAAAGAATACTAGGGAAGACAATTCCCAATGGTTCCAACACCCCTTCTAGCTTGACCTTTTTTGCTACTTTGTTCCTTGAAACGGTTTTAATTAAAATGGTGATAAAAATGAGTTTGGGAGTTCATCCTATAACAAGTCTCACAACAGCACTATTCCATGATTTGTGTGAATTAATGATAGCCTGTTACCAAGGGCTGCTTTTCTCCCACTATGATACAGAAAAAATTAAAACGGCTTTCAAGGCAAACAAAAATTGAGTATCTGGATGTGAGACAGTTTTTTTAAATATTTTTAAATAAGAGTTATTTTTATGCCTTTTTTTTGCAAATTGCCTTTGAGAAAATTATACTCAAATATCCAATTACAATTACTTTCCACAGTAGACTTACAGACTGACTTCTTAACAGGCAGATCTAACAGATATTCTTCAGAGGCTTAAGATGTATCTGGTAAATCATATCATTTCTGTAGGTTTGATGGCCAATTGACTAGGACTCAGGAGATCTGAACTGTATTCCGAGTTCCAAGACAGTCTTTTTGGAAATTCCAAGTTTCTACACTTTGCTATTCAAAAAAACAAAGCAAATGTGATTGACTGCTTTTGTGAAGTGTTTTGAAATCTCCTGATGAAATGTTGCATACAAGCTAGCTATCAATATTCTTATTTTCAAGAGGAAGGCTCCGTGCAAAATTACACTGAATGCCCATTTTCTCCCTGAAGGAGATGTGCCTCGGCACGTCTGGTAATGATTTGCTGTTCTACAGTTCATGGATTTTGTTCTATTTAACACTTTTTTTTTAAATTATGTTTTGTATAAAAACATTTATATAAAAACCTTTGTGAAAAAACGTTATATAAAAAATTTTTGTATAAAAACAAAGAGTTTTACCCTTATAAAATGGACTTGTTGCATTGATCATGCTTTCTGTAGGAACCACAGGCATAAGTACCCATGAGGGAGCACCATGCCACCAGGTGGCTGTCAATAGGCTTCCAGCATTGCACTGGTCTGGGTAGAAGGTTGGAGGAAACCCAAAACATTGGCTATACAGTCACGCTGGAGGCTGCCCTTCCAGTGTGCCTGGGGAATAGCCAAGCAGTGGTAAAACCTGTAAAGATCATAATACTCTATATTCTTTCAGCGTACACACCTTTCTCTTCTACAAAGAATTCTATCCAGCAATGCTAAGTACTTCACCACACATTCAACTACATATATATATATATTTCATATTTGCATGCAGAAAGAGAAGCAAAGAGTTCATTGAGAAAATTCAACTCTTCTTACTCATAAACATCTTTGCTATGAAAACAACAATTTGAAGGAATCTGCTGCTTTTCTCCTATGAATTTTATCACTGATTCCCCAAACTTAGAAGTCACTTTAATATATTTTTTTATTTCATGTAACAAGAAAATAAAATACACTTGATTAACATTTATTTTAAGGCCAAAGGAATAAATATACCTTTACCAAAGGAACAACCTTCAGAGTAGTATTTAATCTGTTGTACCTTGTATGTGCATTAAGCAGACTTTCAGTAGCAAGGGAAATCTCCTGGGAAAGCTCAGGTGCTGTATGTTAACTACCATTATTCTCTACTTTCCCTTGCACTCACCTTGTTTTAGTTTGGTCAATGTCCCTTTGGATAAGGTGACTGGTATCTTCACTGCCAGTGCTGGAATGGCCTTGTACATGTGCTGCCTCTGCTTCTTGTTTGCTGCATTTGTGAATTTGTGTATTTTCACTCTTATTTGTATGTAGTCCAGAGTCATAAAAGCACAGCACACAGAATTTGAACTCAAGAAGTGACTGCCCTGGCTACTTTTTCTTTCTTTGACTACAATTCGTGATTCTGCAGATTTTCCAGCTGTTGGAGATTACTATCCTATATATTCACAGAATAACACTTAAGCCCCTATTATTTAGATTTGATCGATATATGCTCAGCTTTGGAAAGTCATCTGCAACTCCAGTTCCTAGGTTTCCCCAGAGATTTTTTTTATAATACTGAAAACAACTTCAAATCCAACATCAAGACACCACTCCATCCATTCAGTCCTCCTACTGAGGTATCATCTTATTTCCTGAAAGAAGTGTACAGCCTTTTGGCTAGGTATTAACAAACCTGCATCATGATAATGAGATGAAATATGTAGAATTGTGTCTCAATTATTTATTTTCCCCCCTTCTTGATTATTCTCATTTCACCACCAGCTGCATTCAGACCAGGATAAAGGAGATGGATCACTTAAGTATATCCTTTCTGGAGATGGAGCAGGAGACCTTTTCATTATCAATGAAAACACTGGTGACATCCAAGCCACAAAGAGACTGGACAGAGAAGAGAAGCCTGTATACATACTTCGTGCCCAGGCTATAAATCGAAGAACTGGAAGACCAGTGGAACCAGAATCTGAGTTCATCATCAAGATCCATGATATCAATGACAATGAGCCAATGTTTACAAAGGATGTTTACAATGCCAGCATTCCAGAAATGTCAGATGTTGGTAGGTGCTAACAGTTAATTTCTGTATATGATCTGAATTCTTTCTGTAGATTTTATTAAGGGCCCCAAACTGAAAGGTAATGAATGCAGAGATCTGCTGTTTGCGATGAGTAGAAGTAATTGAGCCAATAAAAAAAATCTGTGTCCAGTGGAATTAGTGACAATAGTTTGCTGAAAACAAAAGTATCAGATGAGTAAAATACGCTTCTTCTGTTGTGCCACAGGAAAAGTAAGTTAATGCATTCTTGTTTAGTTCACAGTGCAAGTAAGCTGAGCTGACCTCTGTTACAGGACACCTTCAAAGAGTTTAGCATACACTGATAACATGATTTAGTTGCAGTGTAATAGTAGTTAAGATATGATCACCTACATGGGTCAACACCATCCCTAGAACTATTCAGCTAATGTTGTTTAGTTCATGAATATAAAAAAGAAGTGCAAAAAGAGAGATGCAGAAGTGACCGTACACACTTCAGGAAAGAAAACTGTGAGCCAAGTCAACTCATCATTAATTCTAAGATATGTCATTACTTTCCTATTAATTTTGTTGCTTTTATTAGGAAAGAAAATGAGCTACAAAGTCAACTGATGTCCATTTAAATCTTTCCATTTGTTTGTTCAAAGATATCAAGCCATCAGAATGAATTAAAATAAAAAAGAGGGAGAGATAATTCCTTGAAATACGACTTACGGTTAGATCTCTTTCAGGGAAGTTCACAGGATTTGAATTTTTCTCTCAGATTCTTAGGAAGGTTACTTTGATTTTTTGTCAGAGAAAAATGGATGATTGAATGGCAAGAAGCACAGTTCTAATCTGAAAAAATACCCAGAGACAGAAATATTAATTAATCACAATCAAGAATGAGATTAAAATAAAGCTCAAGCAATATGAAAATAAAGACTTTAGGGCATATTTTCTCATTCATGGGACTTGTCACACAGATGTAACCTCACCTGGTGAAGACAGAAACTAATATTCACATTTTAGTATGTGAAGTGAATGCTTTATTCACAAATCTGCTTAAAATCTTAAAACTTAAGCTCATTTATCACATTTGTTAACACTTTGACCAGGATTCAAAAACATTTATTTCTCTAAAAGATATGTAAAAAAACCAGATTTACATTCTGATGTTGAACACCTTAAAGTCTAATATTGTTCCAACTGTAAATTTTAATTTAACCTGTTACAAGCATGAGTAAATTTGTGAAAGTATGCTCTTGAGCCAGATTCAAACTCTAAACATCTTCCATATCTAATGAAAGCTGGGTTTCTGATTTGTTCCTAAAACTTATGATAAAGGATTTATGTATCCAATTGATAACTGCAGTTTTATGAACTGAGAAAAATCCAGCTATTATTTTAGTTTGGAAACTGGAGAGCAGAATAACTCCTACTAAATAAGGACATTTCTACTTTTTGCCACGTTTGACTTGAACCTCAGCTATGCTTTTCTTTATCACAAACTGTCTCAGCCATGAGAAAGAAAAAAAAGAAAAAAGAAAGAAAAAAAAAGATTTTAACTTTCTTTTATCATTGCAGGTACCTTTGTTGTACAAGTCACTGCAACTGATGCCGATGATCCTACATATGGGAACAGCGCTAAAGTTGTCTACAGCATTCTCCAGGGACAACCATATTTCTCCGTAGAATCCGAGACAGGTCAGAAGACCTTGTCTGTCATTCTGTGACAATGTCTGCAATTTAAAATGACGTGCTAAGCCAAGCTAGGACATATTAGTCAAAAACTTCAAAGAGATTTTATCTTATTCAGTGCAAAATCTGACAAACTTAATTGAGCAATACATCTGTAAACATGACACCTACAATATTTTAATCTAAAAGCAAAATCTAATAAATACGATTAGTACTGAATGTGAAACAGTTTTCAATCATTTTTAACAAGCAGTGGTACAGAGACTGCTGTAGATGCTTAAATTAAACCAAATAGGTTGGCTTTTAGAAGAAAATGAGAAAACAGGTGGGTGTGCAAAAAAAGTGCTTAATCCTCATATCTCTTCATAATGGCTAAATTAAGACTGAGGGTTTGCTTGTTTTTTTTTTTTTGTTTTTTTTTTTTTTTATTTTCCTCCTGCTTCTTCAAAACTTGTTTAAAGTAATTATAATTTCTGTACATCTGCAACATATCACTTTAATGCTAATTTTATGAAAGAAATCTTAATTAAGAATAATGATAGAAGAGGTAAAATTGGCTGTTGAGCTACACTAGCAGATCACGAATTGCAAACTTCTGAGTTCTGTTTTTGGAATATATTTAAATTATACACAGTGACTAGAATTTTTTATGGGCTGAATAACAGACTGCTTTGCAGCCTGTGTGTGTAAAACATGAATTCTGACTGATCAAATCTGCTGTACTACTACACTATCCCACTACACAGATAATCTCAGGACTTATGTCAAATTTCTACAAGTAATAAAAGATTTCAAGAGGCTCCTTAAATAGGAATATCCATTCTGATAGTTTGCTTGAAGCTAGAGATAATGGTTGTCCTCAACATCCTTACAGGAAAAGAATGGCATTCCAGACAATTAATCAGGTTTTAAAATTGTTTCTTATCTAAATCTTAGAGACTTGGGCAAGGTAAAGATGAGATGTCAGAGAAAAACATGAGATGAAAAAAAATACATATGAAAAAAAGGGAAGCCAATATCAAAGGGAGCATGAGGTATTAGATAGTACAAGAAAGAGGATTTCTGCACTGATGCATGCATTCTCACTTGGAAAGTATAATATCTGTTCTTAGAGTTATAACACGGATAATGCACCCAGGAGTTTAGCAGTAATAACCTTTTAGCAAGAAGGTTGTATGAGGAATGGAAGGGAAGCAAGGTAAACCACAGACTTGGTCGTGCTCACATGGAAATCAATTGCAAAACTCCTAGAGTCAAATAAGTCATTCTTGAAGCTGTTATGAATTTTCCCATGGATTTCAGTGCTTGGATTTCATCCCTTTTGTCTACAAAGGAGTCAGTTCTTAGCCTTAAGATACCCAGCCAGAACACAAGCATTTTGCTTCGTGGTAAATCTAAATGACTGAATTTCAATAGGAGTTGGGCTTAAAAATGACTTTGTACCTTTGAAGAAGGAACAGACTGGCAAAATCATTTAAATTAATGTATAAATAGAAATATATATACTTGGGCTTACAGCCTTTTTAATTAACTTCTCCCATTTTAATGTTGTCGTATTGCCTCTTTAATGATGTATTGCTGAAGTTAGCTTTTTCCCTTATTTCCTTTCTTTCTTTCTTTTTTTTTTTTTTCTGTCAAAATGAAAATACTGACAGAACAGGAGAGAAAACATGGAGCGCATTATAACAAACAATGAGCCTTCTTCCAGTTCAGTGAGAGACTTTAGCATGGAACTGAAAGGGTGTAGATGTTATGTAAAATAACACTGCTCACAGATAGGTAGAACATCTTTCTGGGAATGTCATTACTGTTGTGTCTGTCACATAGACAGCAGCATGAGAGGTGATATGAGAGGTCTGTAATTTAATGTGCCATCTCATAACAGTGAATATTTGTATTGGGCAAAGTTTACTCGTTACAACAGAGATTGCTTTGTTCCTTAGGATGTGGGTTTTTTTTTAATAACAGGTTTCATCGATGTCAATACATTACTTGTGAAGTTTCCTTTTTAATTTTCACATTTTAGGTATTATTAAAACTGCTTTGCTAAACATGGATCGTGAAAACAGGGAGCAATATCAAGTGGTCATCCAGGCTAAGGACATGGGAGGCCAGATGGGCGGATTATCAGGAACCACCACTGTGAACATCACGCTGACCGACGTAAATGACAATCCTCCTCGGTTCCCCCAGAGTATGGAATATTTATATTCTAAGTTTTTACAGTAAAATAAACAAGAATTTAGTATTTTTGTATTTTTTTTTAAGTCAAGTTTCTGCTGTCATGAATTTAGAGAGTACGACTTCACTTGAGAAAGAAAAAGGGAATACACAAGCAAGAAGTAGGATCTTGCTAAGGTTAATTACAATCATTAGGAAGCTTACCTTTAATATTTTTACTACATCTGCAATAAATAGTCCAAGAAGTGAATTAACAAACAGAAACAACTTCTATTTTTTGCTACCTATAAACTTATCTATTAAACTATAAGCTTTGACTGATACAATCTATATTTTCTGATCAATATTGTTTTTATAAAAGACCTTGTGGTCAACTGCATTTTAAGGAGTCTGTTCTAGTCCAACATATTTAACTTTTGAAGTATTTAATTAAGAATGTAAAATGATCCCCAGAGTAACTCTATCAAAATGAGTGTTTTTACCTAGGAAACACTTTCCTCAGTGGGTTCTCCTATATTCATTGCAAGCAGAAACAAAGGCACATATATAAATATACCAGATATTTCTGCCTATTGTCCTCCTCTTGCCTCAGATCATTTAGACAGCTGTGTAATATTTAAGGGAAACAGTTGAGTCAGATCTTTTAGAAAGCCATTTTTATTAATGATTGTTCATTGCCATAAGTGATTCAATGTGATTCAGTGTTCATTCACTTTTCTTCCTCTCTCTTTTTCCCTCCTTCATCTTTGCTTCATCTTACACTGCTCTGTGTGTATATGTGTGTATCAGAGTGTCAGTGTGTGTCAAAGTCAAAAGCAGCTGTTCAAGAAAATAATTGCAGATACTATCAGACAAATCACCAAGCTTTGGCAGTTAAGTCACTGGGAATGTTATTGGAAGCAACTTGTCATTTATGTTCAAAGTCTCTTCTTAGCTGTGGGCAAAATGTTTCCATTTAAATTTAAACAAGTTAAGAGGAAATATAGCACTCTGCCTCCAATGAGTTAATTATACATCTCTGGACATGAGTGTCTTCAGTATAAAAGCCAAAGATATAGCCTCATAATGCCAACATTCCCCAAGCAGTTTTTTCTCAGGGGACAAATTCAGTGCAGCATATTAGTAATAGGCATTTGAGCCAGATTTGCTTTTAGTGGGCTTTTAGTGATACTAAACTGCATTGGCCTCTGGCAGGTCTTAATATTTTATTTGTCTTTTGACCTCAAAACATTTTTCATATAGTGTTTTGTTACTGTTAACACAGACTGATAGTATCTAGGAAAGGACATATGTTGCTAAAGTTGCATATACGTAGGAAAAAAAATCCCTTCATACTAGAAAAAAAAAGGTAGAAAATAAGTTACTTTTATCCCTATGAAAGTTAGGCAGAGGCTGAATGCTTTTGCACCAGGAAAGTACAAAGACAAAGCCACTCAGCAACTCATCTGTTCATTCCCAACAGGACAGTGTGTTCAGAAATAGCGTCCAAAATACCATGAGTCTGACTGACAAAAGTTTCCTCCTCCATCTACTGTAGGCACCTACCAATTCAGAGCTCCTGAGTCCACGCCACCTGACTCACCAATTGGCAGGATTAAAGCTAACGATGCAGATGTGGATGAAAACGCAGAGATTGAATACAGCATCACTGAGGGTGATGGATATGACATGTTTGGAATTACCACAGACAAGGACACACAGGAAGGAATCATAACTGTCAAAAAGGTACACATCCTAACACACTTCATACCAACCTCAAAAATACCAGGAAAAAATGTATCTACCACATTTTCCATTGCTTTCCATTTTTAGTGCAACATGTAGTTTATTAAATTGCTATCTATCTCTGCAATATTACCTATATAAATTTTCTTTTATACATTTAGGATTTCTCCTTTACAAAAATAACACACATAATTTGAGAGTACATAATCTATGAAGTGGGATAGAACTGAGAAAATTCTGTCTGAACGTGTCTACAGGACAACTCAAGGAGTCACCCAACTGTGACATTGTTTCTATCATGCATACAGGATTTGTTCACTTCTTAGAAATGTGCTGTATTAAAACCACAGTAATATTCAGTGTCACACAGCCTGCTTTGCACCATCAAAAGATACTGAATTGTATAGCTATAACATATCAAAGTACAAAAACAAATTTATTTGTCTCATGCTATAAAGATACAATTAATAAACCCATTAGCATGCTTTTCCTTCAGAAAAGAAAAGAAAAGAAAAGAAAACAAAACAAAAAACAGTGCTGTCTTGGATCACAGTGGACACCATCTACTATGCTGCATGTTGGCTGTCAGAAAAGGTTTGAGAAATATTGTTTACAGTGGGCTATCAGGCAAGCTTGATAAGGTTACAGATATCATCCTCCATCAGTTCAAGTTCAGTCATTGCTAAATAGACATGGTGTAGATTTTATAAACATAACTTGCATTTGATATCAGTACAACACCTGTCATTACTTGTTTTTTAAGAGATGCCTTTAAGGGGCTGATTATGATATCAGTCTAGCTCTGTTTGCATTTCTGTCTCTTGGTGATTGAAGCTGTGAATCTTCTACAGCCTAACAGAAAAGTGTGATAACTAGTCTCTCCCCACATTACTCTAAGGAATGTAAGAAATGGTTCCTAAATTCTTCTTCTTCATATTTTATCAGTGTGATACGGTCATAGCCTATCATAAAATTATGTGGGTGGCCCTGAATGTCTTCTGACACCAAATAACACAGTGATTCATTTCAGTGATGAAACGTCAACATGTTAGAAAGGAGCTCCTAGAGAATCCCCCTTTAGTGTATGGTGCTTAAGGTCAAGAGTCCAGAAAGCAACAAAATTTCAAAACCAACAGGATAAAAAGCGTGAAGAGTTGAGGCTATTTAAGAAGGTACAGTTAATATGAATTTGGAAGTTCTTGACACAGAATTCCCTGCCAAAGTTTTTTTTGTTTTTGTTTTGTTTTGTTTTTCTATAACTTACCATCAGCACAAAGAGCCCCAACTTTCTTCTCTCTTCTGGCATGTTAATTCCAGTTCAGGCTCTTGTAAGCAAGCACAGGCTTCCATCACCCAGTTTATTTAGATACCCTTGTCTGCTCGGCACAGCTATCCCCACAGACTTCTCAAGTTTTTTTGTTTGTTTGTTTCTCTTCCCAGGCACTGGATTTTGAAAATAAAAACTTGTATATTCTGAAGGTGGAAGCCACCAATACTCACGTGGACCCTCGATTCCTCTACTTGGGGCCATTCAAGGATTCAGCCACAATCAGAATTCAAGTGGAAGATGTAGATGAACCCCCTGTGTTCAGCAGACCAGCATATATAATTGAAGTGAAAGAAGATGTTCCAATAAACAGTGTAATAGGAACAGTAACAGCACAGGATCCAGATGCTGCCAAGAACACTGTCAAGTAAGCACAGACTTTCAGCTCACTCTGAAATTCTTTTACTGCTTTGATTTTGCTCTTTTTTTTTCATGTGAGAAGAAGAGAACAGAGAAATCCGTTTTGAGAATGAAACTGTTCGGGTATGCTTATATATGGAGTAGCATAGCTGGCAAATGATCTCTCTTACTTGAGCATATCTGTGCATGTGTGATTGTGTTTGCATGGCACTTGCATCTCGAATTATATCCTAGCCTCTTCAGCAAATAATGTTTGTGGTTATTTCTACTATGGAAGAGTTTACTGGGAAGGAACACTATGATGATGCTAGTGCTCTCCTTCCACCTCCAACATTTTCCAGTGCGCTGTGGTGCATCCTTTTGGCTATATGACAGGGAAGTGATTCAGCAGCTTCTCCCATCCATTCATGTCTGTTTATCAGAGGTCACATTTATCTTCTACACACCACTAACATAAATGCCTTAAAAGCACTTGTTTCACACACAGACCCTGTTCTCACTTATATCAGCGTAAGGTTAGTATGATACAAATCAGGCTCATGGACTTCATAAATTACAGTTGCTATGACTCAGTAAATTAGTCTTAGAGGAAATGGAGTAAATGCTAAGGTTGGTGTAGCAAAACCTAAGCCTTCATTTTTATTTTTATTTTTTGTAAATTAAAAGGTCTGAGTACGTCTGAAAACTGGAGTAGTGAAGTACTTAAATTCTATTAGATGGATATTTAGAAATTCTTTCATATTCTGTGTGTTTTAATTAGAGTTCATTGCTGCTGACAAGGCAGGAAGAGGAGGAAATGAAAAAAAAACAGCAATATTAAATCCAGGTCAATTTTTAGCATGTCTCTGGTTTAGGCATGTTAGGAAATGCAATAGTGTGTTTAGATCAAAGATAGAACAATACAGGTTTAATAAAAATCCAATCTGTCAATACTTTGTACATCTGCAAACAGCTATCTTTCATCAAGATGTCTTGCAGTGCTTATGAAGCATGTGTAAGTTTTAAGCTCTCAGCTCATCTTGTGAGATGGGTAAATACTGCTATCTTAATTTCCTAGAAGAAGATATCTGGCAGAAACACTCTCTGTTTGAACGCCTTGCCCTGCACGTGAATTCTTGTTTAAGACTAAGCCTTTAAATTTTAATTAAGGTTTGCTTTCATTTATGTCATTGGCATGCAACAATTGTAGGAAGTTCTGGATTAGAAGAGAGAGTATAGTGACTTGAAGGGCAACATAGGGTTTTGCTGACTGTGGTGAGTTTCAGGGAAAGAATAAATACCATCTATAGCGTGTCTTCATGGGTATGCTAGCATGATGATGAAAAATTGCTTGAGGTGAAACCCAGGCAGAACCCTTCCAGTCCTCATATAAACATACTTTTTCATATCTAATGGCACTAGAGAATGAGGGGAATGCTTCTCTGATTCCCTCTGCTCCCCTGTTGTGATAACTATAACCACTTGAATTTCACACCAGCACCACCTCTTAATTGTTAAGCATTTTACAGTGGATAGGGATTATACTGTACACTGAGTGTCGCCTATTGGCTCTTTTCTATTAATTGAATGTGTGTGATAAAATTTATCTATCATTCAAAGGGCAGTTATTAAGCACTGTACAGGTACTCTACATATTAAAATATAATTACTGAACAAATTTGAGTCGAAATGTCAAAATTGATGCAGAACAGCAGAAAATCTGTCTTCTTTACACACTAGTAATATGAAACAATAAGAAAGAAAAGAGAAGAAAAATAAAAATGAGGAAGAAGTTAGAGTAACAGAAGCAAACATAGAAACAATAAATAGGAAAACCAGTAAGAGGGAAAGGAACTCAGCAGAGAGAAGCAGCCTGTGAGACAATAAATGCACATAGGTTGTTCCAAAAGTAATGCTTCTTATTTATTTCCATGGAAACTAGAGCAGATATAAAGAGCATAATAATGCTATTTAAGAGAGCACATTCTTAGCTACAAAACACTGTTTTTCAACACAGTCACCACTATCAGCTATGCATTTTCACCAGCAATGAACAAAAGCCTGCATTCTGTATTCATAAAAATCTGCACCAGTGAAGATGACTCATTGCTGTTGTTGTCTCCATTGCCAAAACACACCACCCACTGCCTTACTCTGCTTACAGTTCAGTCTCCATAAATATTTAGCAAGTATTGATGAATGTCAATGACTGCAATCTTTTCCTCATGGAGGAATTCAATAACACACCTTTGTTTCATATGCACTTCCATATCAGATAGCCCCTCTGCTGCCATCTGTCACGTGGCAACAAAATGTAAAAGAATCTCGATGGGAAGGTTCAGCCTTTACTGCCATACCTCTGATACAGTGGGACAACATAATAAAATAGGTGGCATTACTTTTGGAGCAGCCCTCATAATTTTATGGTGCTAACGCATTGGATATCTCCTAGAATTTAGGGTCAGAGGTTGAGTCTGCATTTTTTTGACAGGGTGATTTTTTTCCATCATGCAATGGAGGTGTTAAATCTGATTTTCGCTCTGGGAAGATGCAATTAGACTGTATATATATGGCTTGTCACTTGCTTGTCAATTTTCCTTGACAGTTAAAAATAAAATCTTTAGATAATTGATATTACAATGAAAACCCTTCATTTTCTCCTCTACTTGAGTGAAGATTTCTCTTTTTAAACAAACCGAGTCCTAACTCTGTTAAATGAAAGCCCCTTTGATCTTCCATTAAAGGAAACCTTCACAATATCATTATGAAAATGCATTATGAAAAATTCACACGCACATCCCTTCCTGACCCACAAATCTTCCTGACTTGTGGTTGCATTAGACAGCAAGCTGCTGGGCGTCAGGAGACAATGAAGCAATAGACAAATATGAGGTGGATATCTGCCCTGGTTGAAGAGTGCATCGTTGTCTGTGACCTATGTATCAGTAGATCATCAGTCCAGCTCTTATAAATTAGCTTTTCTGCTATGTAACATTAAGGAATTATAAAAATACACCAATAAATGTTTGGCTATATGTTTAAATAACCATCCATGCATAGCAATGTTCATACACTCCTGATTAATATTCCGCTGTCCAGCTGTGCTATGAAAAAAGTTTTGCATTCTGCTTCTCCTTGATCTAAACAGAAATGATGTTATGAACCTCTGCATACTGAAGGAAAAAAAAAAATAAAAAGCTGCAATTGGCATTGCTGTATTGTACATCAGATCTCTGTAAATTGCTAGTTGAGGTTTTTTTTGCTATAATATCTCCTTAGAGTCATAATGAAGTTCATCAGTCACTGGAGCTGTCTCCCTGCTGTGATTTGATTTACAAAAGTTTCCTAGATTAAAATGATCCGCAAACAAATGTAAGGCTTAATTTTGTTTGTGTATTTTAATGACAACATATTTGCATGTGTTAGATTCTCTCTTTCACTTGCCCCTTCTTCCTGTTATGTACAAGGAGAGAATGGAATATATATAGATACCTTTTAACTGTCTAGCTTGTCAATTCCTCGAGGTTTGAAAGTGATGAGGTCCTGAAATCTGACAAATACGCACCAGTAATTTTATTAAATAAGTGTAAAACAGAGTTGGATGTTGTCTGCTTAATTCTTACTGTATTATGATCCATAAGTCAGAATCACCACCAGTTCCGAATAATTAACAGTCCTTGACCAAAAGAGACTGGATTATACAAACTGAGAAACAGAAGTGACACTCTGGCTTATTAAAATCATCTTTCTAGTCGAGGGTTAATGATATAATTAGAATATGCTTTAACTGCATTGACCTTGTTTGTATTTTCCCTTGAATATGAAGAAATAAAATTAACATTTCATTAAGAAGCTGTTCTCTGGTTATTTTTTTTTCTTTTTTCTCAGTTCAACTTTCCTCTGCACAAACAACTGAACATACATTTGGTTTTACTAGGATTTACATTTTTAAATTCTTAATGTTTTGAGAAGAAGTCTTCAATGTATAAAGCTGCAGAACATTTTCTTTCATTTCACTCAGATACTGTATCACAGATGCGATTGAATCTGGGCAATCTTAGAAAGTAATGATAGCGATTACAATATGTCAAGGCATTAAAATATGCTAAGGCTGTAAGATATGTTAAGTCCATTCATAATATGAAGCACGTGTGAAGGCATAACTGAAGAAAAAAAGAACAACAGACAACTCATGCCTACAGCTAGATACTTTCTTAAATATCTTGCTGAATAAGAGACTGAAACATACTATTAGAGCTGGCCAGAATAGCTAATCTATGGAAAATCCTGGTATTTTCATTTCAAACAAGAATGAAAAATCTAGATGTACTGTGAAATGGAAATACTGAAGTATTTCAGCTGAAAGATATGGAAATGAGCTGCAGAATGTCTGAAAAATGACTGAATTCACAAAATACCAACATAATATCGTATAAAAGCCTGAATGAATGAAAGTTAAAATGAAATGTTTACCATATCAAATACTTACTTTGTCAAAATATACGAGAGTCAGACTGCTTGGTATAAACTTGTTTCCATCAAACATTTCAGCTAAGTCAACAAATTCATGTGTAATATTTACATTTGGACAAAACTACATGGTTTGCTGAAGCTGTCCTGTCACTCAGTGCTGCCTGTTCCATACCTTCGTGCATACTTTGTTCAAGCTGTCAGTAATGCTATAATGGTGCACTGAGGAACTAGGCTAGTGACACCAAAGTTGTCTTCACACAGATAAAATTTTTGTATTCTTAGTCAACTGACAGTGAAGAACAAGGACTAAATCAGATCTTGAAAAACTAGGAGGGTATGCCTATGCAAATACTACCAAATTAGCTTGCTCTCTGAGTATCTTTGAATGTAATTTGGTTGTTTCCATAGAAATTGAATGTGTAAAACGAAAAGTAATTATTCAAAATAATTAATGCTTACTACAATTTTAGGAAGGTACTTTCCACTAAATTCTCATTTAAAATAAGACTAGTTTAACTTGCTGTGGATATCATATCCCATTTTTTTTTTTTCAGTTGAAAAGAGAAACCATGAAGTTACAAAATAATTAGTAGGTTAGTGCTTTCAACTTAAACCTTTCTTAAAATCATTTTTGAGCTAGGCTCTTCCATTTATTCCTATCTGTGTGCAAGATCATTCTCAGAAGTTAAGAAACTGCACAGGCCCTGGGAAATCTGCGCAGAATAGAGGACATCTCACAGAGCTGTGCCTACAGCGGAGAAGAGAGTGAATTTTTTTCTTCATCCTCTGCATTCCCTTCAATTCTTGAAAATGAACTCAGCCAGTCATTCTCCTGGCCCAGTTTTCACCTGATTGCATGCTAGCTCAGCTGTATCTCAGTTTTATCTTTGCCTACACATAGCAGTAGCTTCCTTGCCTCCACTGATACGGAGACCAAGAAAGGACACTGGGCTTCATAAGTTTCTGTTCTGGATTGTACCCCAGTACACACTCAACCTGCAACAAGAGCAGAATAATACAATTGCATTCTTGTTTTAAAAACATCAGAAACACATTTCTGTCAAAATCTTCATCATTTAGAATTTTTTTTTTTTCTGCATGAGAGATAAAACATTTGGATTAGGACAACTGAACACTGTCACTGGAGAGTTTTGCTTTTAAAGTTGTATTCAGATCAGCAGGAAAAGAAAGAGTAAGATCAGATTGAAAAATTGTTCTGGTATTTAGACTATGCGCTTGTTAGCATTTGTTTTCACATTTGGATACCAAGAAGTAGGGCTGTGCATGTTAGTTTTAATGAATTACAGGAAACCTTTATGTGATATACATTGTGGAATAATGAATCTCTTTCCCACACCAACCTGTTATTTTGGGGGCAATCCTTTTTAACCCTGGAAAGTGAAAGGCAGAAATGCCTCCTGGCCTTCAAATTTGCTACCAAAAATTATTTGGAACAGTTAGGATATAAAGCCATTAAAAAAGGATTTGATAATGGGAAAGCCAACTCAGCCTCAAAATAATTTCATATCTTTCAGGACACAGACTTCACATTTCTCACTAAAAACAAAGCTTTGATGATTCTCAGAGGTATGTAAATTCCACAGTAATCCATTCATTCAATGACAATGCCCCACCTTCTAAATCAAACCTCCAGTGTGTCATTATCCAGAAGCTCAGAAAAAGCTCTTTGTGTGAATATATAAAGACACCGAAGCCTGCACTGAAAACAAAAGGCAACCCCATTTAATGGGTGTTTGACGTCTAGTCTTAGAAAATGGTTTAAGTACATAGAAAATAAATGGAAAACAATCTTCTAACTCCTCTCTCTGCATTTGCAGGTATTCTGTAGATCGACACACTGATATGGACAGAGTATTCAACATCAACTCAGGAAATGGTTCAATATTTACTTCAAAAACTCTTGACCGGGAAACATTGCTATGGCACAACATTACAGTAATAGCAGCAGAGATCAGTAAGTCAAACCTAAATACCACTGCTGTTCCTGATGTAATGAACTTAGCCTTCTAACTGAGAGTGTGGAAAGCACAGCTGGACAGATGTCAGGTTATATGGATAGGCCGCTCAATACTAATGAAGAAGTGGTAACTCTGAAAAAATGGTCTACAGTTTTGTGTTTACTCAGGATGCAGTGCATGAAGAGGTAACAGCTGAGAAGGGAGGAAAGCAAGAATTCTATATTTTCTGATCAGTAATTGTCACAATGACTCTATGAGTTCCAAACCGTGGTATGCAGCAAATGAAATGGCTTATGGTTGAATGGCATTCCTTGAGTGACTTTGTTCTGATCCAGACTGAATGGCAGGATGTTTTCAGTTAGGGATGAGGTGGCTGGGCTGAGCTAGGTGCCCAAGTCTTAATCAGCTTTTTTATTTTTTCAATTTCTAACTTCTGTATTTATTTTCTTTAATTCAGAATACCAGGTTACAAACTTGTCTGTTGCTTAGTTTAGGACTGGTCAGAAAAAGTAATCTTGTGGTTACGGTAGTCATGTTTATTTTATGAACTGACATGCCAGGGATCTAGATAAAGCCATGTATGCTAAGCAGCCTTAATGAGCCTCTTTATTTTAATGTTCCACCTATAAACATATGGCATATTACAGAATACAATCCCATTCACCTTTGCAGACTCCCAGTGCCTACGACAATGAAGCATGACAGAATGGTAGATTGATCTAGTATTATCAGATCTGGGACTGTCCCAGAGGTTAAATGGCATTTTTTTCAAGAATGTGATCTGAGAGAAATACAAGTTCTACTTTCTCATTTTGAGTGTATGTTTGTGTATGGCTCACTCAGCTGCTGAATGCTGAGAAGAATGTAACTAAGAGGTACTTGACTCCAGTTTTCTTTACTCTGCAGAGGGTTTTTTTTGTTCGTTTTGGTGGGGTTTTTTGTTTTTGTTTTTTTTTTTTTTAAGCTGAAAACTGTTGTGATACATGTGGTACTAGTGAGGCAAACAGATGGCCTTGTGCACAGAAGACCAGTGCACTAGGGCCTACAGGAATTATGTTTTTTTAAAATAGTTTTTTCTCTCTCTTAAGCTTGCACCTTTTTATGCCAGGTATGTGGTTTCTGCATACCAAACACTGACATCTAGCTGTTTGCCAGATGTTTGTGTTTCTGTAAAGTCTTTAAAGGAGTGGTCTAGGGTCAAGAGTTGTACACTAGAGACAGTGCTCCTGGATAGGAGAGGAGGGAAAAAATAAACACCTAAAAAGGAAAGAATACCAAGAAGCACACTTACTTTGATCCCAGTGGAACTGAAATAACATGCACTGCAGCAAACTGTGTAGTATCTGAAAACCATGTTAGTATCCATATGAAATACTCATTTCAGTCCTTTCCTCGTTCCCTCAGGGCAGAGCTTCTACTGGGCCAAATGCTCTCAGTTAAACCTTCTGAGTCTGAAACAAGTTTCTTCCTTAATTACAATTCTTCTTTACTCTGAAACATTGCAAGCTGCAACTGTCTTCCCAGGCTGTACATCTCTGAGCCTAGACCAAATTTGGCATAACTAGGGTATATGCCTTCCAAAGGCAATTTTCTTGGCTGAAAAGCAGCTACTACTGAAACAAGGCTTAGTCTGATCCAGGCTACCTCACTAATTTTAGTCTCAAGAGACTAAACTGGAAAACACCACTGCTTAATGCTCCTGGCTAAAACTTGACATTTCTAGCAAGGCTTACTGAATTCCATTCTACTAACATTAGTTGCTCTCAGTAACACAGGATCACTAATTTAGATTACTAAAGAAGTAATCTAAATGATCCATGCCAGTTACAGGCAGGACACACAAAAAGAGATGAATGCAAAAAAAAAAAAAAAAAAAAAAGTGGTAAAGTCGTAAAGAGAAACAACTTTCAGTGATGACTGTTCACAGGTTTGTTTTATGGTATAAAACAAATGGAAATACAGAAGTTGTTTTGCCTTGAATTTTCTAAAATTATCAGTAAGTGCAGATAGCTGCATTTTCTAATGTTCTCCTGTTCGTATTTGTATAAGCTGCAGTTACTCAGCAGTCCTGAATGTTGCTCTGAATGTTGCAAACAATTACTTCATGAAACACAGGATCGCTACATCTGCCACAGTCAGAGGCAAACTGATAATGAAGCTCAGTACACAGCGCTCCTGACTCACACCTGCAGAATCACAGCTCACCAGAGACAGTTCTGAGGGTGTTTTAAAATAAATATCCTTTACTTAACTCTTAAAGGTAAATCAACATTGTCAGGACATTGGAGCAGCATTCAGAAAAAAAAAATGTTTAGCAGTTGATAGGTAAACATAAAACATACTACTATAGAGATGGATTTTAAGCAGATAGGTCTGTTTTATATGGTGGAGCTTTTTCTTTAGAGGTGGAGCTCAGTAGTAATTAAAGGATAATGCAAAAGAAACAAACAAACAAACCCAACTATTCCAATTCATTTGCAAAAATAATTTGAAAGAAGACAAAAAGGGTTTTTATGATGTATAAACGTATTTCAACTCATATTTCCATAAAATCAGAAAAAAAGGCCCCCATCCATAGAATATATTGGTTTTTTATATAGATTCTATTTATTATACTCTCATTTTAAATTGTGAAGATCTTAAGTACCTTGAAGTAAAATGAAAATATGTAGTTAATAGCTCAAAAAAGCAGGAAAGAAAACAATTGTAATTTTGGAGAGGAAAAAAAAAATTGGCAATATATTTGAATACATTTTTTAGAAAGCTACGCTCATAAATAGTCTTGCAAGTAGCCCCGCAAATTCAAATGAGTAATTTGATTTCTGCCTATTATAAAAATTCAACATTTGTATTGATGTATTTTAGCATAAAATTCAGCCTAGTCTATATTGTACATAGATATTTTATACTTTGAATGAATTCAGCCCAGTGGTTTATATTAGGAAGTGTTTTATGCCTAATGGAATCATATTAACTTCAATGGGACTGTGGAGCTTTAAAGTGCAGTATTTTGTCCAAATGACTGAGCTCTGTAATACGAATATACGGTGCCAATTTTGGAGAACGCGTTTTCAAATTTATGAAAGTTTGATAAATACAGTAATAGGGCTTTTATTAAAGCTTAACTCAACAGACTACTATAATGAATGCCTGTAGAAGCTTGCAAACTCATAGATCTGTATTTTATTCCCCTGTTTTGTTTTGTTTTTGTTTTTTTTTACTTGGAACATAGATTAAAATGTATTAATAAACTACATTTATATGGGTTGGAAATTAATGTAGAAAAACACAGTGTGAGTCCTCATGAATGGGAGGAGGTGGGGATTTATTTTAAATAAATTTCATTTCAGTCCCACTCATTCCGTGATAGATTTCATTCTCACACTCCCACACACTCCCAAGTACTACAGTGGATATGCCTAGGTGAGCTGTCCTGGATCATTTTTGCATCATATGGAGGACATGGGGCACTGATCAAGTCTGGAAACGTCTCTTGGTTTACTCTTGATTAGTGATGACAAATTTGCTCAGGGGTCTTATACAACTTAGGAGCTGATGGTAATTATGATGCGTCCTTTTGACTCAGAGTCTTGCCTGTTTCTTCCTTCATGCCTCTCAGGCAAGGTTGCTGCACATTGCCTTTCTTTCCCACTTTGAGTATCTTTTTGATGAAGATCTGTCTCTTTTGTAATCCAATAGGAAAGGAAATGGTCTGCACAATGTGCTACATTTCCAATAATTTTTTAAATTTTTGTCTATGAGGATAACAATGTTTTTATCAGTATTTTATGCTCAGTAATATCCTTTTCAAATTGTCAAATCCAATCTCTTGATCCTACCAAGTCCTTAAAGAAAAAAAAAAAAAAAAAAAAAAAGCTTACAGAAATCTGCAGATTTTATATAGTGCTGGTGTTCTTCAGCTGATATGTTTTAAAATCAACTCTAGAATATTAGCCAAATCAAATCAATCCACAGAAGATTAGAAAATGTCTGTGATCACAGCAGTGGTTATTATTTATGTATAGTAATGGTAATCATGGTAGCTTAAGGAACTCTGTCACGAGATTTGCAGGGGAGGGAATATTGCCTCTTATAGGGGGAGAGAAAAAAGCCGGCAACTCCATCTGCATGAATATTCAGTCTTCCTGTTTCAGAGTTAAGGAAGTGAATACGTTCTGAGAACACTGTTACAATCAAGCAGGCTAATAAATAGATTTCATTTAATTCTGGCATTGTGTTTTTATAGATATTGTACATACATTTGCAATCATGTTCAGAATGTCCAAAGGCAAAGGTAAACCTTGAACTCCTACCCAATATTAACTGTAATGTTTACACAGAATCAGAGTATGATAATACAGCACAGTTTTGTGAATTTATCTCCTAATGTATTTCCCAGGAATTAACAGAAAATAATGAATGAGAAAGGAATGAAGGCACTGAGCCCCTAAATCTGTCCTTTTCTTCTATACTGGGTCAGTAGCTGGGCTAAATAAAATCTGTTTTTTTTCTGGTTTTATCATTTCAGACAACCCAAAACAAAGCAGCCGTGTCCCAGTGTTCATTAAGGTTTTGGATGTAAATGACAACGCTCCAGAGTTTGCCATGTTTTATGAGACCTTTGTCTGTGAAAATGCAAAGGCAGAACAGGTGTGTTGTGTGCTTGTACTAAAAAAGTATTCAAAATGAATTGAGTTTGCTACTTCTCTTGCACCACCTCATCAAGAGATATACCTTGCACTGCATCAGAGTGTCAGTTTGGCAAGATTGAACTAAACAGTGGCTGCACAGCATCTGATTACCCTTAGTATTCTTGTAGCTAATATGATACTATGTTTTACACTTGTTTTCTATACTGTGCCTTGTTATCTCTGATTCATTTTCCCTCTGTGATTTTCTGCTATATTCAGGCACCTTCACTGTCTCCTTCAAAAACTATTACAGTCCTGTCTCTGAGATAATTATTTTCTGCCAGATAACTCTCACTCTACCAGATCTATTACTAAATGGTTCAAAGTAGCACATAATTTGGAAGAGTCAGCCAAACAATTCTAGTTACATGGGATTTGGTTAGATGAATATGTAGCCAGACTCGACTGTCTCATCTTTCATTTCTGCTGCCTGTCACATGCAAAGCTTTCTACCCAGCTGGAGTGGCGTCAACCCAAACCTGCTCTCAAAGTCTATGTGATTCTCCTGCCAACTTTCAAATTCATTTTGTTATTGGCTAATGGTATGGGAAACAATAGCATGGTGATCCGAAGCAGCATCAGTAGCACATGCATCGCTTTTGTTATGCATATGATAGCAGCATCAGCTACGTTAAAGCAGGGAAAGAAAGAAAGAAAAAAAACCACAGTAAAATCATACATAAGCATAAGGTTCACTGACACTGAAGATAATTGTATTATTTCATTGTTTCAGCTGATACAAACGTTGAGTGCTGTTGATAAAGATGACTCTTACAGTGGACACCAGTTTTCATTCTCCATAGCTCCAGAGGCAGCCAGCAGCTCAAACTTTACACTCCAGGACAACCGAGGTGAATTTCTAGAAGGAATTTTCTTATTGATCTCACTCTTGCTTTCAGTCCTCAGGTGAAGATAAAATGTGTGCTTTATGATTGCAGACAACACAGCGGGGATTTTCACCCGAAAAACCAGATATAACCGGCATGAAATGAGTACCTACTTTTTGCCAGTGGTAATATCAGACAATGACTACCCTATCCAGAGCAGCACTGAAACGGTGACTATTCGGGTATGCGCTTGCGACCATCGAGGAAAGATGCTGTCCTGTAACGCTGAAGCCTTGATTCATCCTACTGGTCTTAGCACTGGGGCTCTTATTGCCATTCTTCTCTGTATCATTATATTACTTGGTAAGTGCCTCAGAGGTATTCTGTTCTTTACGTGCTTGAATTGGTTTTCAGCATTTCAAACACACACACAAACAACAACAACAACAACAAAAACCCCACCAAACCACATGGAAAGTTTCTCTCCTTAATACTTTCAGAACAGTTAAGAAATCCAAAAGGCTTACCTCAAAACAAATGGTGCAAGGGGTTAAAACTTTCAGATCAAAGCAGTCGGTATCATAGATGTCAGTGGCTTATTTTCTACTGCTGCAAGTTGTTATACCAAGGCTAGAAAAAGAACAAAGCAGAAGCATCCATGTCTTATCTGACATTTATATTATTGTATTTCCTCCTGTGAGGGATGCTGGCGATATGGTGTACGGAATACATCCTACCTAATCTCAGCTGTCTAAAAGCTAGAGACGTCCAAGCAAGATGAGACAGCAGGGCTACACCCTTTGCTCAATGGAAAGAAACGGGCACCTCCAGAAAGCCATCCATCCAATCGCCTTACTAGTATTTGAGGTCGATTAGACTATCCACACTCTGCAGAGTGAATCTATCTCTTCCTGTCGATCTCAGAAGGGGTTCAGATAACTTAGTTTTAAACAGTTATGTTCCCATGTCTAACCTAGGGGCAAAAAAGTCACACTTGGGGCTTCTGTTCCACTGGAAAAGGATGCTGAAATGGGGTGGCTACTAAAGCATTCTAACATCTTAAGGACGTGCAGATCTCTGGCTACAGCATTCACAGGTGGTCATCTTTTTGTTTATTAGTTGAAAAATAAGGCAAGTTTGCAACATCTCCCACAACCCTCTCATGCAGATTCCACTCCTCTTGTTCAGTAAAATTGAGATGTGTCCATCGGCCATTAGATATAATCTATTAGTCTGTGGAGAATTGTACAACACACAAAATCGACTTTATTAGTCACGATTAGCATCTGACCAGAAAAGAAGGGAATCAGACCAATGTCATAGCACTAGAGTCAAGAAGGGGAGAAGATATTCCCTAGGGATTCCACTTGTTTTTACTATGCTTGTATCTTCCTCAGACATACTCATCACCATATGCTCATCACTGTGAGCATTACAGTTGACAAATGATTTCTCCTTCCAATGATGAATCAAAGACCAGATAGTGACACTCAAACTTCAACAATGTAATCATGGCTTGCCCAGATAAGCGCTATCATCTCTTCAGAAAAAAAAAATTCCTAGAAAAACAATCTCAACCTTAATTTGCCATTAAATTTATTTTTCAAAACATGATATCATGGCCTTTAAGGGTTGAGCTCACTTTGTATCAAGTTCCTTTCCAGAAAAAGAAATCAATCTAATGCTGCAGATAGTCTTGCACTAGTTAATACAACCGTGCTCATTAATATCAATCTGACATTAAACGATTTCCTGTTTTATGTCAATCGAAAATAATTGATTCTGTGTGCTAAGCAGCACTTTAGGTCAATTACTGCTCACGCCACCATGCACCATAAGCAGATTTTCAATTAACTCAGCTATATAATTTTCTATTTTCAGGCTGGTTGCAAGGTTTGCATGTGCAATCACTACTGAGTGAAAAACAATACTCTGGGCAGACCTGAGCCACAGCTTAAAGTTTAGCAGCAACAAAAAGTGCCTGTAAAGTGCTAGGTTTATTTTCAGACTGAGCAGGTCTAGTGGCTTATCAGAAGGCCACGGATATTCCTAAAAACTGACATGCATATAAGGGTGATGTACTTTAATGTATAACATCTAATGTTGAGTTGTTTTCTCTTTGTTGTTGTTGTTTTTTGTTTTTTGTTTTTTTTTTGCCTACAAGTTCAGTGCAAAATAAGAAGAATATTCTGTACAACACATTTTTTGTTGTAAATGAAATACTTTGGAAACTCTTCCATGTAAAAACTATCAATCCTATGCTTTCTCAGATAATTCTGACAGCCCTATAATAGAAGAACATTCAGAATTGACTCTATTTTTCAAGTTCTCCAAAATTTACTCCAGCTATCTCTGTTCTCTAAGATAGACCTTTTCCTAGCCCTCTTTTATAGTATCACAGCTTAATGCTCATAAGGACAAGAGTTCTCCGTTATAACACAGCTGAACAAATAAGCATCACTCAAACTAGGGTCTTTAAGTGACACCAGAAATAAATCATCACTGGGATATGAACCCAAAGTTTTTGCTGTCTGAACCATTCTCCCTCCTTCAGTTTTTCCACCTTACTTATTTCTTTTTGATTTCTATTAACAAATGTTCTTTCTTACTCACACTATTCCTATGGTAAATATACAATAAGAATTAGCATATTTTCCTGCTTTAAACTATTGTACTGGAATCTCTCTACAGTCAAAAAGAGAGAAAAAGTAATGCTTCAGCACATCTACAGATAGCATCTAGCTCTAAGCCATTCTCCATGGAAGCCAATCGTTAAAAACAAATAAACAAACAACAACTAAAAACCACAAACAAACAAGGGCAACAAAAAGCAGATTATTGTCTGTCAAGAGACACCAAATTTCAATGGACTAAAATTTTGTTTTGGAAATGTTCTGAGTCCTTGGTATTGCTCTTAACAGGGTTACAATCAAGGAAGGGACTGAAAAAAAGAGAAGTCTGTTACTGTGCTTTGACTCACACACCATTTTACAAATACAGTTTTAGAAATACAGCTGACATGAATGATGAATGTGGATCTACCTTATAGTCTCATATCAGTGAGCTTAGGCATTTTCTGATTTGTTTTGCTTTGCTCTGAAAGAACTCTGAAAGACCGCAAGATCTGTCTTTTTTTCTCCAAGTTTGCACAGCAGAACTGAAATATTGGGCACTGTGGACTTCAAACTACCAAGCAATAATACATTGCTCCTTACTGCTGTTCATTTGTAAATATTTGGTGATTTACCATCTCAAAGTAGAATCTGGCTAAGAAATATGAAATCAACTTCTAAAAGAAATAAAATGTTTAACATATCACCTCCTACCCTCTGTGCATACTTCTCCAGTGATTGTTATTGTGTAAAATTATTTAGGTTTGGACCAGGGCCTTTGAAAGAATTCCTGACTTCTGAATAGATTATATATATATATACATCCACCTTAGAATGAAAAGTATAAAATACCTTTTGAGAAACATAATCCTTTGGCAGATTAATAAAGCCATTGCCATACGGCAATATCTCATATTTCACAGTCTTTAAGTTATACACTTTATAAGGCAAAGCTATACACTTTAAAACACGGTATCCATTGTAAAAGCATGCCAGGAAAGTTAATAAACTTGGACTTGGAGTGAGTTGAGAATCCATGCCATATCTTAAATTATTCCAGAGAAGGAAGGACTTGAAGTACACCTTTGCTAAACTTTTGTTAAGCCCAGTGGACGCTAGTTTTGTCCTTGGCATAAGTTTCATCTCATCCCAGATGTTCAAGGTATATAACACATATATAATGAGTTTTGGTGCAGGTCTTTCCCCCTTCCCAGCTCTCATGGAACTACTTCTGTTCTCCAAGCAACAGAGTTGCTATATAATTCTGGGTAAAAATAGGCCTGCTGACAAGAAGGCACTGCTCAGCTTCTTACTAGCTTGACATCTCCTTTGTCTGCTGCAAACTCATGCCACAACATCTCTCACAGTGCTCACAAGCAGAAGAAGCACAGTCTAAAAACTTGACATGCACATTTGCAGTTTTGCAAAACATCTTTTCAAGCTTAGAACTTAAGCCCTAGCTCAGCACTTCATCTGGGTTTTAATGGAGCTGGGGGATTAACGTTTCTCTTCCTCTCTCCCCTGTTTATGTTTCCAGTTACAGTGGTGTTGTTTGCAGCACTGAGACGGCAAAGGAAAAAAGAGCCTTTGATTATTTCCAAAGAAGACATCAGAGACAACATTGTCAGTTATAATGATGAAGGTGGTGGAGAGGAAGACACCCAGGCATTTGATATCGGCACGCTGAGGAACCCCGAAGCCATAGATGATAATAAATTACGCAGAGACATTGTGCCAGAAACGCTTTTTATGCCACGGCGGACTGCAACAGCCCGAGATAACACGGATGTCAGAGATTTCATTAACCAAAGGTTAAAGGAGAATGATACAGACCCAGCAGCCCCCCCGTATGACTCGTTAGCGACCTACGCTTACGAAGGTAATGGTTCTGTGGCAGAGTCCCTCAGCTCCTTGGAGTCGGTGACCACAGATGGAGACCAGGACTATGATTACCTCAGTGACTGGGGGCCGCGGTTTAAAAAGCTGGCAGATATGTATGGCTCAATGGACAGTGACAAAGACTCTTAATATGTTGCCTTTTTTTTCCCTCCTTCATTTTCAGAAACAGCATTGAGATACGTGAAGTGGCTATTTCTTTCTATTTCTCCACAGCTCTGTGAAAGGGTTCTCTGTTCGAACGGTTCCAGTTGTCTAATGACTGCAGTGTGGATCAGCTGTCAGAAAACTTTTTCTAGTATCATTTTATGAGCTTCCAAGAGGCAAAGTTCTTATTTTTTAGGGCATCCAAGTTTATCAAGCCAACCTTACAGGCACAGCAGTGGTGGAGGGGAAAAAAAAAGATCAGATGGGGAGCAATATTTTTACTTGTTCTGCTTATATTGTAAATTGGAGTATATTACTGTTTAAGCTCACTTGCTCTTTTTACTTGTATTCAGATTATTCAGCTCAGACAACTGCTCTGTTGATTGTGTATTGCACATCCCAATGTAATGAGGTACCCTAGTTTAACCTATGTATTATAGTCAAAAGTAGTGGTGATGGAATGAAGGTTTATTATACAAAGTAGAGTCAGCTGAGAAAAAACATCCAACACATTTTACTCATGAGGAAGTTAGAGAGGCCTAATGGTCATTTAAATCTAAGTGTTTTTCCAGAACTTGCCATTGCCCCCAATGCACTGAATTGTATTAACACACATATATATAGTTCATTGACTGCTATGTATATATTCTTCTGACCTAGCATTGCTGGAGAGATGTGAGTGCATGCATGTGTGTGCGGTCAGTAGCCCCAGTACCTTGTTTTTAGATGGCTTCTAGGAACCTAGACTCCATATTAGACCATGACCTGGAGGAAGGAATAGAAAGTAACTGTGCTTTGTATTTGCGATGGCTTCCACATGCACGTCAGTGTTAAAGGCCACTGTGCTGGGGAGGCAGGACTCAGGCTTTTCTACTTCTGCCTGTTCCAAAGTGTAGGAGGGCTGTTGTAGCTCCAAGGTCATCACCGACCGTTGAGTCAAAAGAAGAAACTGCAAAGGAGGGAGGAGAACTTCTATGTCCTGAGTTCCCCTGGTGGCAGCCCAGGGTTCCTTCTCACTGACTCTCTCCCCAGTTTTGCTGTAAAGTAGGGAAATAATGCCTACCTCATCAGGATGTTGCAAGAATTAGATAAGTCACTCAGAAAATGCTTTACAGATGGAAAAGGCTGGCACTCTACCAGAGGAAGTAATTTCTTATGCTTTTTTTGCATTTTTTTTCTTCCCCCTTCAGATACAAACCCTGAATGCACAAATAAGCAAAAATCAATTGTCATTCTAGTGGACTGAAAAGCAGGGTATATAACTTTGGTGGTTTTTTTTTTTTCTTTTTCTTTTAATAAACTACTCAGCCAACGTTGTTAAAGACTTCACCAGAAGGTGACATTTTAATCAGAAGTCTCTCAGTGGGTGTGCTTATCTGCTTTGCCAAGCTAAGTAATTTTTGTCCAGCGGTGGGAGCGGGGGGAGATGTCACAGTCTCAAGCCAGAACAATTTCCTCTACAGCTTGTGTACCATTTGCTGTTTCTGCTGGTTTGTCAAACCTGTCCTATGGCTGTTCTTTATACCAAGTCATCTAGGAGAGGCTAGATGGAAAAAACCCAAACGGGTAGCCATCAGACATATCCAATTCCAGGAGCTGAAAGCCCTCCTGGGTCCCAAAACAGGGACATGGCCTAAAGCAGAGCACTGAGGGAAGATGCTTTTTTTTTCTTTTTTTTTTTTTTTTTAATATACCTCATAAATAACTGATCTCGTGTACTTAGTTTTAAAACAGTATTTAATACTAGAATTACAGGCATGGATCTATTTCCTGTCTTCTCCCCCTTCACATCTTTAGTGAATCTTAAACAGCTCCAATTTACTCTAAAAATAAAAGATGAGGGAAAAAAGTTAATAAACAGAAAATTAAAAGGGATTAAAAATTAATCCCTGGAATTCATTACTTTCAGGGTAATAAATAAAGAGAGTGGTAAGATTCCAGAGTTTTAGACACATCCAAGCACGATGACAGAAATTCTGATTTTGTGGGCCCACTTGCAGCTCAGAGGAGGAGTGAATTGCTTTGCAGTGTCCAGCAGTGTTGGGAAGGACACATCTGCAGTGGAAGGCACTACGTGTCTTCGGGTGTAGGGAAAGGCAGCTGGTGCTTTGTAAGTGCCCACATTGTAGCTCAGATGGGTTTTCAGAGCACAGAAGTGCAAGATTTCAGAGGGAGCTGAGCCCCCATCCTGCATCCCATGGGTTAGGTGCTCCAACGCATGGTGGGGCTGAGCCTGGTGTGCCCACGTGATGACAGTGACACAGCTAGGCCCTTCTCATACTCTCTCTCTCCTCAGTTCTCCTTCACAATTTGAGATTATGAAAGCCTTTGAAAGCCTGTCCCTTTGTGGCCTCCTGGAAATCAGAGCATCCTGTAGGCAATCTGCCCAAAACCTGGTTCTGGCACAGGAGAAGAACCGCCTGGTTCCTCAATGGCTTTCAGACATGTGGGAAGAGAAGCAGAAGCTCAGCAGCACCTGCCACAGGCTCCTCAGCACGAGCCACTCTCCTCATACAGCTGCTGCAGATGCTGCACCCTTCAGGGGACCTTTTTGCCACAGACCTGCTCCTTGCCCACCTCTGCATAGGGCTGCCTGCAGCAAATCACAAGCTCAGAGTAGAGCTGGATGCTGAGAGCCAGTCAGTGAATCCTAACCCTCCTCAGACCATTGGGGACAGCAAAGATGGCTGCCAAGCCTTACAGGCCTGCAGTTCAAAAGCCTCTCTAACCACCCTCTACTCACTGTTTAGAGGGGACTGCTGTCACATGTCTGCAGCTGGGACAGGAGTGATCCCCTATGAATACTGCCTGTGTCAGCTCTTGAGGGAGCTAACACAACCTCCACCAGGTCAGTACAGTGACTTGGTCTGACCTGGTGATTTGTTTTTTTTTCCCTTTCCTCCTTTTTTTTTTCTTTTTTTTTTTTTTACTTTTCCCTTTTCCTGTTGAAAGCTGGCTCTATCTTGTCCATGGAGTGTCCCAATATATAATAGAGAGGCTGCTCATGCCTGTTGTGTAAATGTATAATATATAAAATCATGTAATGTCACCACAGATATGCTGTCTCAATAGCAAATGGATTCTCCTAGGAAAACTCAAGGCAAACTCACATCCAAATTCTTTACTATGCATCTAGGTCTTAAGGTCTATTTTTTTTCCTGCAACTTAGACAGACTTAGCATCTCTCACAAGAAAAACTCAATTCTGTCTTTTCTTCTTGCTTGGCAGTACCACAAAGTGCAATTTATAAAGTCAGTACAGCATATTAAATATTGAAAGTGCCATATTGCAGTGAATACAAAACTTTGCAGTAGTGCTTCTTTGCACCTTGTTGCATGTTGGTGTGCTAGATGATAGAAATAAGTATTTAACAGTACTTTCACACAGTGCTAGAATTGTCATTTATAGATCAGCAAGTGTTAGATTAGGGGCTGTGAAGTGAGTTTCAAGGCTGTTATAAGCCTGCTGTTCTAAGAACCACACCCATTTGAAGAGAATAAATATTATAAGCAAATTTAGCCAAGCCAGGCAGAGATAAATAATAAAGTTGGCTTTTCACTTGGAAAAGTATCTGTTCTAACAACAGGGGAGCTATTAAAAGGTACCAAGGAACTCAGTGGAGTTAACATAAAAAAACCTGCTTACATGGGGGATGTTTCCAGCCCTTCTGTTGCAGAACAATAACATTTCTACACTTGAGATAGAATAAGGTTTCTAGTATAGCTATTCCACCCCAACTCCCAAAGCAGCTACTGTATTCTGTAAAATGGATTTTTACTCAGAATAATGATTGTTTCAGGTTAAGAATCAGTCTATCCCACAGCAGCAACAGTACAGGGAGATACAGCAAACCAGATGCTACCAGACATGTTGCCAGCACAGTTGTGCCAGGACATCTCCCTTAGTAGACCAGCCTATGGAAGAGAACAAGACAGAAACTTGCAGTGAGCTCTGAACAAGGGAATTTGGGGGTTTCCTGAGAGTTCAGCTGGCAGTACCACAGGACTGAAATGTGTTTCCAGACTTGACATGGATGGATACACTACCTAATCATGGAAAGAAAAAAAAAGTTATGCATTCCAGACACTGCTTGTAAAAGATGTCTAAGAAAATCCCAAGCAGAAGAGAAACACTGCACGTGTACCAACACCAGTATTTTCTATATTTGGCCTAAACAACATATTTTTTTTCTGATATTTTTTAGCTGCCAGGCCTTAGTTCATTCTATGGGAAGGTATTACATAGTTGTTAAATGGGAATGGAAAAGGCAACTTGCGAACAATCCAGTTTTGGAAGCAATAGGCTGCATTACAAGGCATAATATTTCCATTTCTCCGACAAAAATAAACTGAAAAAAGCCATTAACTGGACATTTCTAATCCTACAAAAATTCAACAGTCACAAAGAAGTAAAGCAGAGAGAGATAGCTTTAGGAATGTGTGTACACAGTATGAATAAAAAAGGAGACAAATGAAATTTTGAAGCTAGACATGTTTCAAAGTCTGATTTATCCACATTGATCAGAGACAACAGCACACAGTAACTCTGCTGCTTCCAGATTGCCTATAGAAGCCAGAGGCTGATTTGCGTGGATAGCAAGACAGACACCATCCTTCTCAGACAAAGCAAATTAAATCAAGGCTATTTCCATGCAAATTTCTAGAGAAGACAGACCCTTTCTCATGATGATTACTAAAACATTCTAAATTTCTGCACCAGATCTAACTTGATGGTCTTCCACACTCTTTTCAGTGGGTTATGGACAGTGATTCCGAGCAGGTGACTTCTGTGGACACTATCAGCTCTTCCTGCCACCATCTGTTTTAAACCTCTCCACATTTCATTTGGCTATAAGTAATACTGAACTGTTTTACAGAATCACTATCCCAAATGGGTGTTGCTATCCCCTGCCCATTTGTGTTTTAATTAACACTGCAGTCTGAGCTCCTCTGTCAAATAAGAGCTGACAAATTCACAATCGTTATCCTATTTCTGATGAGTATGAACTGTTTTGTAAGTTGTGAAAGGCAGGGTATTTTTCCAACGCTCCAGACCTGTGAAAACACAACCTCCCACAATAAATGTCAGAGATACAACTGAAGAACTGAGCACTGTGCAGGCAGCAGAGCACTGGCACAAGTTGCCCAGAGATTACGTAGAATCTCCTCCTTGGAGATCTTCAAAAGCCAGCTGGACATGGTCCTGAGCACCCAGCTCTGTGTGGCTCTGCTGGGGGGTTGGACCAGATGGACCCAGAGGTCTCTGCCAACCTCAACCATTCAGCAATTCCGTGATCTTTTTTTCATTAGACTTGTTTCCTTAGAGGTTGTTTCTCTATTTAAGAGAGATGAAGAACAAAAGTATATTTAATGCCGACAGCCTTGCGCATTGCTCCGGGAGGGGAAAAACACAGCAGCCAACTCCACACTTTAATGCCAGTCTTTCCTCTCAGCAGTTTTATTTAGGCACAGCTGAGACAATCTTGATCCTGCCCATCATTTTGCAATATTATACTTTTCAGCCCAGACCTGCCCTCATCATATATGAAACACTTCCCTGAAAAGTTCATAAATTCAGCAGGAGGTATCCAAAAGCCTTTTCTGGGGTTACAAGGAGTTCAAGAGTCAGAGAGCCGAGGCAGAAGAACGGAAAATGAATTGCACAGGGTGGGAATTGGGGGGAGGCAATCACTCACACGCAAGGCAGGCCCACGGCACTTAAAAGCCACAAAGCTGTCACATTATACATAAAGTTGCTAGATTTCAAAGGAGCTTTTACAGAAGTTGCTCTTATTTTTTTCTGCATGTCTTCTCTCTTTAAAAAGGAAGAGGAAAAAAAGAAAAAAAAAAAAAAAAAAAAGGAGCTGCAAACTTCACATTTCTCCTTTCACAAAGTTAATTTGACCAAGAAGGCGTAAGTCTCACACATAGATTAATCCTTTCCACTCCCATGGGCTTTTGACCTTTCCTATGAGACTGCACTATTTATGTAAATATACCTGGAGACACTTTCTATAAGCTTTTAGTTTTCTACAATCTATTACCTTAGTGTTTATTAAAGGAACAAATGTATAGTATTATTAAGCATTCAGGTGAACAGAACAAAGAAACAACAGTGCAAACATGAAATTGTTCTGGATTTTGACATATAAAAACTCTTCAGAATCACTGTACTGTTTCAATTCTGTGATTACTTTCATTGCTTTGAAAATTAAACTTAAAAAAAAAAAAAAGAAAAGAAAAAAGGCCTTATAATAAATGCTATGTGCATCTTAACTGTGTTACTGAGCTAAATCCATCTGGCAAACTCTTATTGCGATTTGTGATTTTTAAACCCTTAAAATAAATGCTTTTCGGTATTGATTTTTTTTAATTAAAAATACATCCGAGAATATATTGAAACCAGTGCCACGACCTTGGGAAGATTTACTTGCTGGTATGCCCCAGCTACACAGCCTCTCACAATGTATCCCCTCTTGTAGGGGAAGCTTCACATCAGATGGACCTGGTCATCAAGGAGAAACATTTGCGGGCAATAATATTTTTGGCACCCAAGAGATTTACACCTAGAAGCTTCCCTGTAATACAGAGGGATCCATGCTGGAACCATCACCTCTTCTGCAGCATGAATGGGCAGTTTGTTATGGTCAGATGGCAAGTGTGCACTCTCTCCCTTATATTTCTTGTTCACTGTACTGGCTTCTTTTTGGGGGGAGGAGGGCAGCGGGTTTAAGGATTTAATGAGAAACCAATTTGAACAACAATTTCTCACAAACAGAGTGAATTTGCCTTTTTGCAAATTGATTTTTGTAACAAGTTATTTATATGATGCTACTTAATAAATTGTTTTTTTTTTTCTAACTTGCTTTTTTTTTTTTTTTTTCCTCCCTAATTCTCTCAATCTATGGTTTGTATCTACACAACCATCATAACGCCATACCTTCAGAAAGATTCTGCAATTGCATTAGAGCAACAGACTGGCTCAGTCTTTCAAACATAATTTGTAAGTGTCTGGCTTGCAACATGCTGTAAAAGCAGTAGGATCACTGCCCATGGTTAGTGAGGCATCCCAAAAGAGCGATATAATTTCAGAAAACATCATTTAGAGATGCTTACTATCAGGAGGATATTAATCCATGAACACAAGCCAAATTTTAACTAGCCCAGGCTTCCCTGGAAGCCAGAGGAAGCTTTACCTGAATAAAGCACGTAGAATACCTTTCTTGTAGGATGTAAAGATCACAGAATTTGAATGGCACTGTTATTTTTCTTTCATTGTATGAGGTCCAAGAAAAGAAAAACAAAAAAAAAACTCTTTGTTCATTTAAGGAGAGGACAAATGCCATTTGCAATGTCTTTCTACATAAGTAGAAAAACCTCCAGATAGAATTATTCATTTAACATTTTCTAAAGGAAATATCTGAATAACTGCCTACATCTCTGGAAATTTGATCGTGTTTAAAATTCTTTCTAAATACAAGGACAAAGAAAAGGAGAAGTACAGCAAAGCAGTACTTCACCAGAAGTATTAAAACTAGCCAAAAAGAACAACCAGTTTAACAGTGAGAACCACCTGTAGCTTGTAAATGAACTGAGAAATGCCTGTAACCAATTAAAGTAATTAGCTTAAACATTCACTTGCAATCTTTGGTGGACTTCAGGAAGAAAACTTACATATAATTAGCCTGAAACATCTTTTTTGAATATTCAACAGTAGTTGATAAAGCTATAAATATGCAGGTCTACATAGCAACTAAAAGCATTCACTTCTTTTTATTTCACTGTCTGAACACCAAACCGCAGAGAGAAAGCCTTGCAGGTGGAGGACACCCCTCCTTCCCTCACACCCTGTGCTAAGGTCACACAGGAGCCAACACAGAGAGGCTTCAGATGTTCTGTTTCTTGGTTCTGCTGCTTGTTGTGCTTAGAGCAGCCCTACACGATTTCAAAAAACATAAGCTTGAGTTCTTTTAAGCTAAGACGTTAGCAGCAGCAGGAGAAGGAATCCTGGTTCATGGAATCATTGATTAATTAATTTGAGAAACAACTCTAAGATCATCTAATCCAACCTTCAACCTACCCCTACCATTCCCACTAAACCACATCCCTCAGTGCCACACCTACACATTTCTTAATACCTCCAGGGATGGTGACTTCACCACCTCCCTGGGCAGCCTGTTCCAGTGCCCTACCACTCCTTCGGAGAATTTTTTTTTCCTAATATCCAACTTGAAGCTCCCCTGGTGCAGCTTGAGGCCATTACCTCTAAGTCCTATCACTGTTACGTGGGAGAAGATGCTGACACCCTTCACCTCACCACCACCTCCTTTAGAATGTTGTAGAGAGTGATAAGGTCTCACATGAGCCTCCTCCACTCTAAACAATCCTAATTCACTCAGCCACTCTCCATAAGACACATAAGCTCCAGACCCTTGACAGCTGCGTTGCCTTTCTCTGGGCATATACCAGGGTCTCAATGTCCTTCTTGTATCCAGGGGCCCAAAGTGAACACAGTACTTTGAGCTGCAGCCTCACCAGAACTGAGTACAAAGAGAATATCACCTCCCTGCTCCTGTTGGCTACACAATTTCTGATACAAGCTAGGATGCCACTGGCTTTCTTAGCCACCTGCTGGCTCACATGCAGGTGGTTGTCAATTCACACCCCCAGATCCTTTTCCTCTGTGCAGTTTTCCAGCCATTTCGCCCCAAGCCAGTAGCATTTCATGGGGTTGTTGCGACCAGAGTGCAAGACCCAGTATTTGGTCTTGTTAAAGCTCATAGAATTGGCCGCAGCCCATGGATCCAGCCTATCCAGGTCCCTCTGAAAGTCCATCCTAGCCCCAGGTAGATCAGTGCTTTCTTCCAACTCGGAATCATTAGCAAACTTACTGAGGGTTCATTCAATCATCTCATTAGAGCATCAGTGAAGACATCAAAGATGGCCAGCCCAAGAATTGATCCCTGGGGAACACCACTCGCAACTAATTGCTAGCTGAGCTTAACTCCATTCACCACCACTCTCTGGGCCTGTCCATCCAGCCTGTTTTTACACAGCAAAGAGAACACCTGTCCAGGCCGTGCATCTGTACATGAAGCTCTGAGTGCCAGGAACAGAACAGAGTGGCCCTCCCACCTTTCTCTACTGGAAAGGAGAATTTGACAGGTTTCTTCTTTGAATTCTCAAGAGAGCACATCGATTAGAACGAATATTCAGCTAGAGGCTAGTATTTCAGCTAGAAAACATATCTGATTCTCAGACAGTCACCTACCAGTTTTATCTCTGTAAAATACCTCCCCCCACAACAAGCAACACACAAATCACTAACACTCCAAAAGTTCAACTTTCATTAATACTGTTGAAGTTATCACAGAGACAAGTTAACTAGATGAGCCATTAATGCCTACAGTGTCTTTAAAAACCAAAGTTTTACCAGTAATTGCTGGATTTCAAAGATAGCTCAAACAAGGAAACCGAAGAAAATAGTGACATGTTTCACGAAGTCTTTAATCTTCTCATCAGAGCTGCAGGAATGATCATTTATATGAGCAACCAAGTGAGTTTAATGTTTGTCCTTCCAATTTAAATATGACATGATGTTACTTTTGACATTGTATACGATAAGGTATAGACCTTATAAAAATAAAAAAAAATAAAATAAAATAAAAAAGGAAAAAGAAAAAAAAACCAGAAAAGAATGAAATTAATAAAATTAATAAAATTACATCTTTATCCAAAGCCTTTGAAATGTTCCCTCTTAACAGCACTACATCATTCCATATTTTAGCATAGCTGGCTGTCAACAAGCACCAACCCTTTACAATGTCTTTTTTCCAAACCAAGTATGTACCCACCAACAGGTTCTCTGCCACTGCCCTCCTTATGTTTGACCCTCAAGGTGCTCTGTCCCTGTTTTCAGAAAAGATTATTCTACTTTCCTTATTCCCCACAAATTAGAAAGCAAACTTCAGCATCATCAGAAGTTCTCAGTCAGTCACTGTCTACTTCAGATCTGCCCAAGACCTCAGTATATATTTCAATCATGTCAGTCCATGGAGTGCACAATCCCATGCATGCTTTCATAAGCTACAGAGATAGGTGCAGCCTAATACGACATTATGATGCATTTTACTTCATTTAAGCAAAAGAGAAGACACTTAGTATGATCAGAACATAATCAGGAAGATTGTATGCAAGGAGGCACACTGACTTGAATCTTCAACAAAAAACAAAAAACCCAAAACTTTTGGGGTGGTTCCTCAAACATAAAAAGGCAAGAATCTCCATAATGTAGCTTTCTTTGTACCCCTTGCTGGAACTTTGCTTTTCTTAACTCAGAACTTAGCTGGCTGGTTGCTCATGCATGCATCTTAATTAATAAACAAATGAATAAAACCCCTTCTGATTGCTTTTACATGTTTTTCTAAACATCTGCTTCTACCTACGATGTTAAACAAAGCTGTTCTATTCTATAACTCAGCTGGGGAACTTATTTCTTTCTCTCTCTCAGGACACAACTGGGTTTTTCACGTCAATTATCTTAATTGGAAGCAAGCTTAACCCATTTCCCAATTACAGCTCCAGCTTATTAGAACAAACAAACTCTCAAACCTCCTTTAATAAAATATAATACGACCAAAAACATCCCAAAGAACAAACATAAGCTTTGCTAACGAGACACTGAAAAATGGAGTGAATGAAAGAGCTCTGGCAAGGGAAAGAGTGAGGCACTTTGGAAGCTGGTAGACTGGCAGGATACAGTGGGGTCTAATTGTCCAGCTTAATCTCTGGTGCTGCATTCGTTCCTGCAAGTCTGCATACTGGTGGCTCACAGAAGGTGTGCTTTTCACTCTGTCCCTCACTGCATTTGATTTTCTCCCCCATGTACCAAACAAAACACTGAGCCAGATGCATCTTTGTTTCATCACTGCTGGGCATTTTGATAGCCCAGTTTCTTTACAGTTTAACTACAGAGCCAGGTACTTTCTGCCTCCTCTTCACTCCAATCCCAGCCTTCATCACTCATGTTCAGATGTACACGAACCTAACACCTGTTATTAAAGACAAAGAGCCTAAAGAAATAAAAGGAATAAAAGTTGCAAGAGGGGAAACCCACCTGTTACTGCTCCATATGATGGCTGGATTAGCCATGACTCTTCATGTGGCCTTCTGTCTCTTGCTTATTCATATTTATCACAGTACCAATGCATCAAAGCTATAAAATCCAATACTAGACAAACCTTTCAGTTCAGATTTGTGAACCGTAATGCATTTTTACTTTTCTATTTGGCTCCCCATGGCTGTCACCAGCTTTTTCAGAGGCATCCACCTCTTATACACACACACTGGATACTAAACTAAGAAGCTCTGCACAGAAACTGTTCCACTACCTACATGCATAGAGCACAGGGTAAATGGGCAAAATATTTTGCCCACAAAGTTCTAACATTCCACCCACCTGCAGCATTTCCCAGGCACAGAACCAATAACAACTGTTTCCCCTAGCAAAGCTCAAATGTTCAACTGTAGCAGCTATGGTGATGTTCTGATTCTGTTGTTCTCTGGTATTGTCAACATTTCTCTAAACAACATTTACAGTTGTTTCTGAGTAACAGAAGAAAGTCAAAACTAAAGTTTGAGATTCACCGTTCTAATATCTTGGTATTTAATCAACCTGTAATATAATATTGATTGCAGATGCCCTGGAGAAAAGAGATTGGTACTTTTCTTTAGAGCAAATACTTCATATAGCTCTTTATTGCAGTAAGAGCCTTTCAAATGTTTTGATACCAAATATCCATCTGGCCCATGGGCTCGATCGCTTGCACAGTCAGAATTTTATCATTGATTCTAGCAGGAGTGAAATGGGACGCCTGGAAGACAATGTGTGTTAACTGTGTGATGGCCAGGAGGAACTGCAGCAGAGGGATTCACATTATAGATGTTGTTCCTGAGGGCTATGAAATGAAGGCACTGTGTGTGCAGAAAGATATCCGGCAGAAGGACCATAATATATAAACCATTGTAAGAAGATTTCATTTTGTTACTCACAGTTACCTTGCAATACCAAAAAAAAAAAAAAAAAAAAAAAACGAAAAAAACCCAACCACTCACTGTATGTCAGCTGTTGCCCTGCTCTGCCATCAGGTCACATCCCCAGTGCAGATGGTCCTCATTTTGAGCTGGCTCTGGCTGCTCCTCCTGCATACTCAACAGCTACAGTAACGGGACCAAAGCTGAACTGTAGATTGATTTCATTTGTCTCTTGTTTTGGCATCTCCTTTCTTCTATCTGCTGTGTAGCCTACATACATTGATAAATGTGCACTATATATTAGCCATACACATATAAAGCTGTTTTGTGAATGATGGCATAGTCTCATCATCCTTTCCACCTCTTGTTTTGAAGCCCTGCCGGAGGCATAGCTGCATCTCACTGACACCTCTGTCAATGTTATCAGACTGCTCATATCTCACTCTGCCACTGGGGCATGTACCAGGTACCGGGCATTGAGTACAGCACTGAAGGGATGGTCCAGAAAGGAGCTTTTGGAAACTCTTTTTCTCTGGTGAAAACAGCCGTCAACTAGTACTCTTCCCAGGCCCTGAGCCCCACAGTACCAACCACAGAAACAGAATAGAGCTTGTGCTTGCCTCACCAAAAAGAAATGCAGGAAACATAAAGGAGTGCTGAGGGAGGTTGAAGAAATGCTGTCCCTGACAGAAATGTAAGCTGGACTGTCAGCGGACGTGTTTACTTTTCTCCTATAACTCTGCACCATTAATAGCTCAGGCACAGAAGAACTGAGCAAAGAAAAATCAGAAACCCGAAGACTGTTCCAAAATAAATGGAATTTATTTCTAGAATGGGGGCTCAGAAGGTGTCTGATTTTTACTTTTATAATTAATTTCAGTTTGCCACTTCACCAAAGCTAAAGGCTGTTCCTGAAGCATAAGAAGAAAAGTATGCATAAATCTGGGCAATTTTGGTGTCTTTTTTTTCTTCAGCTCCAGAACAAGGATTCAAATAGAGTTGTTTGAGAAAATACTTTTGCACTTGTGAAGAACAGAAAAATCTTTCTAAAGAATGTTATCTGTAGTTCCCATCGTCTCTTCCAGTCATTTATGACTCATATCACACTGAAAAGTGTTATGAAGTTGTGCAGGGCAAATAACTGGAACCAGGTATATCAGAGTAAGTGCTGATGTGCTGCAGGTATGAGAGCTCACTCTCATGATGAAATTACCACCTGTGGTGTTGTGAATTGTCAGTTGCAGTCCTCATAGCCTTGCTGCTTTTCTGCATTAGATTTCTCATCTATTTAGTGTAACAGCTTCACATCATTTACAATGAAGTCAGTATAAGCATACTTGTGCAAAGAACCTTTGGAGAGTAAACTCATCAACATATGCGCATACTCTAGGACAGGGTTCATTAACACAATTAATGTCCTGTCCACAAACTTGCTGCGTTTGGAGGGACTGTGACGGTGCTCACTTCTTTGAGATTGGCTCTGTGCAAATGTACCGGAATTCCCCTGAATAAGTGACAAAATGAGGGCCTGCTTAATTTCCTACTGCATTCTGGATTAATGCAATGCTCTCCTGCTGTTGCCAGTGGTTCTGCACCTGTATGGGGAAGGCTGTCTAAACAGATGTTCTTTGCCATGTCCTGATTTTATGAAGTTAACTTTGTTTGCTGCATTGTAATCACATTTAATTTGCCTCAAGCTGCATAGTTTAGGTGAATAAATAACACTTTAGTATGTATTGGTAGTAAAAGGTCCTGGAGTTAGTTTGTTCAGAAGAAAAAAGGAAGGAAACAAAGTCCCCAGTCTTCTATTACCACATGTGGACAGACGGCTGCATCTGTGCAGAGCACAGAATAAGGCAGGGAACATTTTACCAGGCTATCAAATGGGGAAAAGTAATAAGGTTATCAAACATTTAGTGTTACTGATACATTTAAAGACCGAGCATACAAGCTGTTCTGTACCTGAACAGTTTAAAAATCACACACGTGAGGTGTTTACACAAGCAGGTTCTTTCTGTGCTACATACAGATAAACCTGATGCAATAATTTATTTTTTCAAAGGGCTATTTTTGTTTTCAAAAAAGGTTATGCTTCCTGTGTTTTCTCTTATTTACTTCTATATGCTAGAACAAACGAGTCTGCCAAGCATAAAGACAGTTTATGACTCAGACTTGTTGACAGTTGTATGGAGAATTACTATGTATTTGTATTTTGGGTTTCCTTATCTCTGGCTAAACTGAAAAACTTGATGCTTGATTCCAAATACTTATTTTTAAAACCATTTTAGTTACCCTAGAAGAAGAATTTAACTGGGGAAACACTACCAGTCTTTTTAACGAGAGTGGCACAAACAGTATCTCTATAACACGGTGCCTATTCAATGGCTGAGCTACAAAAAGCACAATGCTCCTTCGAATTCCCACACGCAAAAGAAAGGTGATTTTCTTTATTCAGGTTCCTTGAAGTAAGAAAGAAAGGGAGAGGAGATAGATGCAGCTCATTGTGGTACTGCTCAGTAGTAGAGGTTGATCATGAAGTACAGCACCGTTTTTAAACGTTTCGAAATGTAAAATAGAGATGCATTCAGACCTGCCTCATAAATGGACCATTCTAGTTGAAACTCTGAGAAATGAATTCCTGGCTCTGCTTCTTTTCACTGAGAAAGAAAACATAGTGGCCTTCTGGGGCAAGATCTTTAAAGATTTTCGATGAGATTTATATGGCTGAAAGAGCTCTCAGAGACAAATCGATATAACTAAGTACAGCGCTCTCCTACAATCACGCTGATCCGGAAAACTGGCTGCATCATCACAGGGCTGTCATTTTCTCACTTGCTTTGTGCAAGATTGCCTAGGGTTTCTCACAACACTGAAACCAAACCCTGCGGATGACAGCAACAGGGGGGGCTTGGGAGCTGCATTGCCTTCAGTTTGAGGGCTGCCACACACATTTATTTCCCTGATCAACTTGAGCTTCCTCCTCTCTGGCCCCGCATTGCTATACAGGCACATTTTCAGAGTGTGGCTATCCCTCTATCAGATGATCTTTTTAACCGGGGAACAAATACGCGGCCACAGATTGCACTACTGCATTCTTACACTCTTCATAGTTCCATCCTATTACTCTGTTCGGGGATACGGCCCAGAGAGATTGCGAATGCCCGTCCCTGAAGATGTTCAAGGCCAGGTTGGATGAAGCCCTGGGCAGCCTGATCTAGTATTAGATATGGAGACTGGTGGCCCTGCATGTGGCAGGGGGGTTGGGGATTAATGATCCTTGAGGTCCCTTTCAGCCCAAGCCAGTCTATGATTCTATGATATTTTTTCAGACTGTTTGCATCACCTTGGATCAACTAGCTAGGTGTTGTGGGTTATCAGTTATTCACTCTTTCCTCATGAGATGAGCTGATTGCACAATATCTGTTTTGCTTGGCCTTTTTTGCACGCAATCCACATTGTACGGTTCCTTAGTATTGCCTCAGTCTTGTTTTGTGGCTGTTTGCAGGCTGGGGCAGAGCAGGGCCCCGCCACTCCTAGTGCTGCATGGAGAAAAGGGCAGCTTCCACCCAGCAAGTTTAACTCAACCAGGTAGCAGGTAGCCAAAGGAATTCGGGCATAAACTCTTACAAATCAAGAATTTAAGGATTAGAAGCTCAGCCAGCCAAGTCACTTAAATCTTGATAGAACCTTTACATGCTTACATGCAGCTGGCAACTTTGCCTAGCGCTTGATAGGAAAACAGAAAGGAAAAGCATCTGAAGCACAAAATGTGACCTGAATGTCACTTTTGTATTTTTAAGTGCAGAGCACAGGTTTTCCATGCTTGTTTAAGTGCACACACCAGACACGGCCAGGGACTGTAAATTCTGCAGACTATGCAAGCTCATGCTGATTGCAAGTAGATACATGCCAGTAAAGAATCAAAGCAATAAGAATATAAAGTCCTATTTAAAAAAAAAAAAAAAAAAAGGCTACAGATTTTATCTTTTTCACCACTGCAGCAGTTGCCATAGCAAAAGAAGATATTTTCTTCTGATGGACACTAAAAGCACAAGGCAGCGTGTCAAAGTGGTGACATCAGGCTGTACTTTGTGGAAATGCCCCTCAAACCTTTTCAAGGTAAGTTCTGCTACTTACTATTAGCCTGAAATGTACAGGATAGAAGTTCACATATAAAATTAGTCAAGATTCTAAGCTGTACTGGTGATTAAAAAAGATGGGGAGGAAACAAATTAGAGAAACAATGGGAGAAAAAAAGAGAAGAAACTGAAGAGAGCAGCACAGTGGAAAAGTGAAACCTCAGGAGGAAAATGAACATAGCCTGTAAATACCTTCAAGGTAACAATGTAAATGAAGGCAGGAAATCACACCAAGTCTCAAAAGATAACAGAAAAAGAAGTAATGGCCGTAAGCAAAGGAAGGAAAAGTTTGGGCTAAGCATAAGCAAAAATCAAAGGGTAATATGGCTAGTGAAATAAATTCAAAGGTAGCTGAGATACAATTAATGGCTACATTTAGGAACACTAGACAAATAAGAAAGGGAAGGAGATCTGTAAAATTTGAGAGGAAAAAAGAACATCTTCCTCCTTGGCACTCCATCCATGACTTTTCTTCACAATGGTCTGATCAACTTCAGATTGGCATGGAGTTCAAATTCTGTTACTTGCAACATCCCTATTGTTTCATTACATCTGCTTGTTCATAATCTTTTTTCCTTTGTGACAGCTGACATCAGTGCTATTCTTTTTTTTTTTTTTTTTTTTTTTAATCTTATTTGACTTCTCATCAGTTATACTTCAGTCACCGCAAATCCTTGGCTCATCTGATCATTTTGTACTCTCTTCCAACCAGCTCCTGCAATCAGTACAGAGATGCCTCTTTTTGCAGCAAACGTTAATTTGACTCTGATTTGACTCTGTGTTCCTTCAGTTGCATTTGCCCCAAACACTTCGAACTGTCATGTTGCGAGAGAGCCTGTAGTTGTTCAGATGTAAGTGGCCACTGTTAAAAGCTGTGCAAATGGATGACCCTTGTTCAACATGGGGGTGGCTTTCAATAGCTCCTTTCTTTCAAGAGGAATCTGTGTGTCACTAAGTACATTATAATTTAGTACACAGAATAGGTGTTGTTTCATCAGCTCTATCTCCTTGATATTTTGATGAACTGTAAATTCATACTTTTAAAGTCTCTGTTACTCAAATGCCAAGGTTTCATTTCAAGGTTCAACTTTTAGCACAATATAGACACTTATTAAAGTCAAGGGAAGGATCCTAATGACTCAGATTTAAGAATGAGGCCTAACACTCCTATTCAAGTTTAAGTAACCCAGAACACAAATTTGCCATTTGGATCCCTTCGCAGGTAGTCAGTACAATAGCTTCCACTTCAGCTATCATAGTAATGTAATTCAATGTTCTCCCTTAAGTCCCCATCACAGCACTTGATACCTTTGTACACCAGCACTCAGAAGCCTAAAACAGACTTACATTCCTAATATTGCACCATCAATAGAGAAGTGCTCTTTGCTGCTTTTGCAGATGGGCAATTGACACCCTACGGTAGAAAGGACTTGGGGGCCCACATAACCTCGAGGACCCATGTCAAAAGGACTTTTATATTTTTCCAGTTGACCTTCATCTTTCCTGGAAAAACCATCAGAACTCAAATTTCTCAGCATGCTGGAGACATAAAATGGAGAAAGCTGGATGGAGCCATAGCATGGCTGTTGATGCCAGGGCAGGCTGATGCAGCAGTAAAAAAGTATGTGCCAGCCCAGGCACATCAATGGGAGACAGAAGGGGCTGAAAAGAGAGACAAAGTTCATAGTCTCTTAACAGTTATCTCCTCATTTTGTCATTCTAAACTTGCCCTTCCTGAGTTAATTAATGGCCAGTGCTCGAGAAACAATGCAGTCTGCAGCTTTTACCCCTCTTCCATGTTTTCCAGAGGACTGATGAGCCCCTGGGACATAACCTCTGTGAATGCACTCTCATTAACTTTCTACTAATTAGTCTCATACCATTTATGAGGTATATTATCAGGGGATTTTATATAGTTTAACACATTAAAAATAAAGTTTCTTGACATTTGAATACACTCTCACTTAGGAGAAACTGTCACTCCTCCTCACATCTGCACATAAGGGGATGGTGGAGGGGATCATATGGGGATAAAGATGCATCTTCACCACAGCAAGGACTATGCAGTGTTAAGATGGCTATGCCAGGCTGACTCAATTTGAGCATTTGTGTCTTAATTAGAGCTATACGCCACACTTTTAAAGTCCAGATTCAGCTTAACTAACAATTGGCACAGGACTAATCACAAAGATAAAGGAGCTGTCACCCTTTGGTTCTCAGACAAGAGAGAAGCACATCTAGGTGACTTATCCTGCCTAAGCCATGAACCAGCCTCTGGAGAGGTTGCCTTCTCCCTCCATTCATTATAGCAGTAGGCCTCAGTACCTGCTACTTGGTAGAACACGTTTTGGAATTAGAGTTCCATACTGCAGACAATCTTGACAGGAGTTCTTCAGTTTGGGACACATTTTCTATAGATGTAACTTGTCATAGTTCCATGTCACTTCAGCAATGTTCTTAAAAACCCATTACGCCAGTCTATGCATCCCTCTGCTGTCCTGCACTTGAACCAAAGACAAAGGTAACTCAGTTTTTATCCTAGAGAAGCAGAAGCCAGATTTGTACATTACCTCCACAGAAATATGTTGGCCATGGTATTTAAATGCAGAAGCTACTGCAAAGCCAGCTACATTTACAGTTTGCTGGTAATTACCTTCAGCAAAGGAACAGCTCTCAGTCATTCCTTTTCTTTCCTCTCCTCCTCCTCCTTGAAGATGAGAGAGGAATCAGTGAAGGTTCAACTTCTCAAAGAGCTACACCACAAGTCAAGAGGAGCTTTTTTCTCTGTCTTCACAGAGCATCCGATGGGGGGTCTCCTCCAGAGTTGCCTTCTTTACATATGCCTCCTTGTACAGAAAAATTGCGGAACAAAAGAAGCTGAGTTCAGGTGAACATCTTGAGCTGTAATACAAGTTTTAAGACAGAAGGATGTGATCTATTCTGAAAGTCCCTGATGATTTATTTAGTGGGCATATTTTTACATTGTTTCCTGTAATATCAGAGAAAAGGTGCCTTTGGAGACACACAGCTTTTATCTCACCTGCTTTAAAATCACACCACAGATCTCGAAAGAAAGGCTATGCCATGTCAGAATTTAAAAGATTCACCTTATGGCTGTCACCTAAAGTAGATGAAATATGTACCACAGAGTTTTAAATGACTGCTTATGCTGCCGATCATAGTTAATACTATGGAGTCAACTCTCTCAACTGAACAATACAAGTTCTCACTGCTTTCCTGAAAATGATGAAACTGAATCATTTTATATGAGAAAAGGATCTGGCCCTTAAATTTCAACTTCATCTGAATCCAAAGTAATTTCATCTACTTGAATAATTTATCACAACCTATTTTTCATTAATGCAACTATGCTCTCATTGCTCTCATGCCTGGTACTTCATGTAGCTTTACTGTGAAAAACAACTATGTGAAATTAGAACTTTCTTACTCAGCAAATCCCTTTCCTGCATGAAGTCAGGAAGAGCACTGTTTAACTTACCATAAAAAGTACTAAATTCTCCCTTTTTATTCATTTATTTTTTTTAGAGTCAATAGAACCAAGGGGAAGCAAACGGGATTTGGAGCTTGTGTATTTACAAAACTATTCACTCAATTACAGGGCCACCTGCACAGCCTCTGTGTCTCCAGACTATGGCTTTAGTCACATTCTCATTGCAGATAATGGAGATATGCAAGTACAAATAAAACTTTCAGAGCTCATGCCAGTGATGATGTGTAAGTTGAAACAACCTGAGTCCCAAGATCCAGATGATGTGCATAACTCAACATAAACATTTGCATGCTTAAAATTACCTGCAGGTATAAGCACTGCAGAATCAGGGCCACCACAAGTCACAGAATCATAGAAACATTTGAGTTGAAAGGAATCCATAAAGGCCAACTTCATGCATAGAATCATTTGAATTGGGAGTGACCCTTAAAGGCCATCTAGACCAACTGCCCTGCAGTGAAAAGGGACACCTACAGCTACACCACGTTGTTCAGAGCCCTGTCCAGCCTGCTCTGAATATCTCCAGGGATGGGGCACCCACCACCTCTCTGGGCAACCTATTCCAGTGAACAACCTAGGGACAAAAATACACAAGTGCATTTATCTGTAAGTATCCTTCAGATCATCTCCTGTACTAACCCTCTATTTAGTTAAAATAAATTGTGTAACGAGACTGAGTGTTACAAAATCAAATAAGATTTGGGCACAATTTCTTACACTGCAACAAAGAAACCCATTGCTCTTTCAGGAACAGATTAAGTAACATCTTATAATAAGTAATATATATAAAATCTTCTCTCTTGTGAAAGAAAATATAATTTGAGGCAACGTGTCTTCCAATAGATCCAAAATACTAATATTTTTAACTTCTCAAGAGAAGTTATTTCTAAAACTTGCATTAGAAATTTAAAATTAGCATTTCTTCAAGACTGTCATTAAATACAGGCAATACAAAGGCAGAAACTTTCAAAACTGCTCAGTTTCTTTTTGCCATAAAATGTCTTTTATCCTCAGAACTTTCTTCAAATTTAGAGTCTCTAACACATGACTAAATTTAAAGTCACTTAGACTGACAAAAGTTAAAGGGCAAACGAGTTATAAGGGCAACTGGGTCATCAGAAGTCTCTCTCTTTGGGTCTGATGCAGTGAAAAATATCCACAGTCTTCTGAATAACTGAAGTCCCAAAAGGCCACAAATCCTAGCTGTGCAACAAGCCAACCTATTCCACACAAAGGTCAGTATCGTTAAATGGAACAAACAGACCATTCCTATAGCCAGAAATGACAGACCTGCCTAGAAGGAGAAGGAGTCACGCAGCTGTCTCCCTGAACCTCCTTCACTCCTACACTTGCACAGTCCCAGACCTCTTTACATACTCATCTGTTTCATTCCATACACACACGTATATACATACACCTGTATGGTTCATGCACATGGGCCCACATGTGGGAAGCCACCTCTGGAGTATGGCCCAAGCATTGCCTGCTGAAGAAGGAGAGTGGTCATGCAAGACTAGAGAACAGGACGAGGCATGGTACGGTAGCCATCCTCTGATCAATGATGAGAACTATCCCTAGCAGCGCAGGCCAGATAAGGCTGTAGCTGTGCCTCTGTCACTGCCCTCACCTTATCTATGTCTAACCATGTGCAGCCTAGTACTCAAAAGCACAGAGACCATACAACTGTGTGATGATTAATGTATAAAAAATTCCTCATGTTTTTGGAAACTTAAGGAACCACTGGAAGTTTCTCTGCTTTTCTGCGAAGTCATGTCAGTTCATAGCCCTGCTTATATCTCAGTCTGTGTACCTTGTAACAGTGTGCCCTCTCCTTGCTTAACATGGCAAAACACATGTAATAGGAGTATAAGGTCAGGATGCTGGAGGACAGCTTTTGGAGCTCCCCTCAGCTGGCCTGAGACCCCCCAGCACACACCTCTATCCCCCAGACTCCACTGCATGATGGACAAGTCAACCAGAAAGGTCGTACAAAATCTCCTACCCTAATTCACCTTCCCTGAAATTTGTATAACACTGAAATACTGATTAATCATAGGCTAATACATTGCTTACAATACCTGTGATTATAGATCATATGTTCAACAGTTTGCACAGAACACATTTAATACATTGCTTTTGGTGCACTAATCTGTGTCAGTGAAGTGTGCCACAGTCACTGCCTTCTTGCTGGGCAAAACGAACAAGGGAACAAAATGGGACACTACCAGGTAACCTATCACTAAATTATGTGGATGTAACATAATATACTAAATTACATGGAGGTTAATTACCTCTTCCATGTGCCTCCTACCTTCTGGACCTCTGTTACTGCTCCTCACCGTCCCTCAAGACATGCTGTTTCAGCATATGATTTGCAAGGAAAGATGTTCTGCTTCCACGTTCTGCTTCTCACTGATGTCTGTCAGTAAAAGGCTGGGCTAAAAGCCTCACGTGTTCCCCCCTACCTTGTTGCTGGCGAAGATGAGCTTGTTGCATGGCTGCTGGCCCTTCTGGGAGCCAGCACGCAGTATGCCTAGGTCACAGAGACACTAAAAAACACAGAAACAAGGAAATAAGGAAATTGCTTTGGCACTCCTCAATCAAGTACTATGCAGAAATGAGAATGCAGCTGTTCGCACACTGATTTTCCCTTGTGACCAGCATGCAAATATATTGCACATGCTTAGAGTCACTCTAACCTCAAATAGGTTGCGTTCTACTTGCACGCTGCTTGTCCCATAGCCTGTCACCAAGACTGATGGGTGGGTCCCAGAGCCACAAGCCAGAGCTGCCCAGCAGGAGCTGAATACCAAAGACAGGGAAGTGCCGACACACTGGCTGCAGAGGGAAACTACACACATGTACCGACTGCTTGGATTTTCTTTTCCATTGATCTGTTTTCTAACTTTTTCTAATTACTTCCACAAGCTTTCAGTTTGAAAGAGGTGATAGAAAACCACATTCTACTCTGCTGTGCAAGAAATTTAAAATGTTGGCATTAATGTAGAAATAAAATAACTCCCACCTCTAAAGTTAAATGCTGTAAATAAAGAGCTACATGGTATGGAGAGAGAACGAACCTCAGCTGGTGCTTGGAAGACTCAGGTTTTGTTCTCATTTCTACCCTTGACCTACTCCATGACTTTGTGCAAGTCACTGCTTTCTTTCTATTTCTTTCTGGGTCAGGGACTGCCTGTCATTTTGTGTTCATACAGCAGCTGGCATGAAAAGCCCTAGCTGTAGCAATGATCTCTGGATACCACTACAATACAAACAACGTTTTAATACCTGTTAAACAAGGAGCACAGAGAAAATATTTTTGTTATTTGGTAAAAAGCTTTCACATTGTAATGAGTGAAAACTTTATGCGTATTATTCATGAAGCACAGGATATATTTATCTTAACCCCAAAAACATACTCAAATATGTTCCTAACTAAACTCCAGAAATCTATTAGACAATTGCTAGAATATTTCCCACTTCTATCACTTAAGATACTGAACTTTCATTGCCTCTTTTCCATTTCTCATAAAAAGTATTGATTGCTATATCTTATACTCTAGCTTTGCATAAAACTGAATTCCTCATGCATTTTTTTAAACTACCATTATCCCAAACAGAGGGCCCAATTGTATATATGTTACATTGAAATCTGGTATTTTTGGCATATATTTCAAAGTGGTTAACATTTTTTTCTGTCCAAGCCAATCTGCTTCTCAGCAGCCAATGATGAAATTTTTTTTTTTTCTACTGTTTTAGGTAACAGTTCTGTCTTTTCTTACCTTTTCATTTTTGCTTACATGTACAAATGTCCATTTATAAGCTATCAGCTGAAATAAATGCCAAATGATCTAATTGCAAAAAGTATATCACTGTGCGCATAAAGATCTCACACTCTCTAAAGTCTCTCATAAAACTACACTGGAAAGATTCAGTATTTTATTTGTGTAGGTGCAGAGAAGCTTTCAATCCTGCTGTTAGTACTTTATTTCCAATATAAATGCTGAAGTGTCACTTCCAAGGTCAAGGTCACTGCAAGGAATTGTTAATGTACCTCCTAGACAAAAGGCAGCTTTGAAGTAGAAGAGCATACTATACAGACTGAGTTAAACAAACAAACATATAAAACAAAACAAAACAAAAAAAGGAATGGGAAGTCTTGAAAACCGAACTGTGGGGTAAAACCATGAGTTTTTTAAAAGATCGAGGGCTTATAAAGTTGGCACTTCTTGGTTTCCCATCATTTTTGATTTCTGGTCAAGCTCTTATTCAAAAAAAACTACACAAAGTACATAGATTGTTTTAGTCTTTTAGTGTATATAGACTTATGTTGGTTGTAAAACCTGACACATTCTGACAAGTGGAAAATGTATTTAAAACATATGGCTTGGGTTTTTGAAAGACACAATAGTATTGAACATTAAAAATCTTAAACACTAAAAATGAAAACAGTTTTTTACTAGGTTTTTTTCCTATGAAAAGAAGTATTGACAAAGCTAACAGATTCTTGTGTGTTTGATAATATTAATTAACCAATAAAAGAAGGCAAGAAGAGCAGTAATTTTGGATGACTTGTCTACTATGGCCATTACAAATACTTCTTATGGAATTTTAATTTTTTTTTTTTTCTTCAAGAGAAACCCACTGATTTATAATGGGATATTGAACAACACTAGCATTTTAAAGCACTGTTGGATTAGGAAATGGTTGCTTTTTGTTTGCCAGTTCAAGTATCCCTCTGGAAACAGAGCCACAACATTTGAATTGTAATTCTAGTTGGCAGCAAAAACATTTCTTGGCTGGTCAGCATGTCAGGACTGTTCTGACACAGTAAATGGTTGAAGTAATGACAGGAGGAAGTCCGCGGGGAAGTAAATTTTGTTAGAAATGTTGGCTCAGCTGGCTGCAGCAGGGTCCCATGGGTTCCTATGACCACCATGCCCATCTTCATTTAAAGTAAGAAGCTACCGCCAATGACAAACACTCACCCATCACTGTCGCATCACTTCTGGACCACCAACGCAGGAGCTGCTTCTGCCACTGGTAAAAGACCACAGTTTGTCAGGTCAAGAGTCTGTCTCTTGTTAATGGATTACTTTTGAAACATCTGCTAGAAGGGAAAAAAATATTTTCTTATTTCCTAAAGGAGTACAAGCAACACACTGAGAAGCAACACAAGAAGCCCTGGCTTCTTATAGCAGGGTCCCAAACTTTAGAGACTTTCTTGGTCATTGTTTCCCCAAGACTTATCCCTTGGGAAAGGCAGGAGTGACATCATCGAGGCTGCATGGTAATATTCTCTTTTTCTCCCTCAGAGAGGCTTTCAGGCACATGAAGAGTAATGTAGGCTTTCGAAAAGATGCTTAACCCCTGGATGAAGCATCATTGCTCAATTGCAGATCCTTTGAGGCCTGGGCCCAAAAGCCAATTATGTCCTCATTTTCATTTCTTAGCAATCGTATAAACAGTTCTTTATTCTCTCAACACAGGTACTGTGAAGAGCAACAAAGATACATTTTTGGGGCATTCAGAAAGGACTGTAATGGAAATCATGGGTATATCATTTATACCTCTATTCCTGAAAGATTTTAAAATCCTTTCAGGAAATGCAAAGATGATTTAGACAAAGGACAACGTACTTAGAGTGTGTTTGAGTGTATTTATTTGGGACTCTGTTATCGACAGCAAACAGGTGAAGGAAAGTGCCTCTGAGACGAACTTTCTCTCTGAAGGGTGGGAGATCAGAACAGCTGGAGTGTATAACCTACTTCATTTTAGGACCCCAGTAAAAACCTGAAATTTGAGGGCACCTGAAATACCAGGCATGAGAATAAAATATCCAGGTGAGCTGGAGAAGATAGCGACTCTCTTTTCTTCCTTGTTTTCAAGCAGCTCTTTTTCTTTTCTCAACAGGGGAGATCTTTCCAGGCTCAGCCTACCTGTTCTGGCCAGTACACTTGGCTGCAGCTGTAAGATCAGCCTCTCTGCACTTCCGGCAGATCTTCCAGCATGCTGATACCTGCCAATGCACTCCAGGCAGCAACGCTTCTTTCCCTTAGCTCATTACCTTCCAGATCAAGAATGTCCCTACGAACAGAAAATGCAGACAAAAGAGACTAAGGTCTTTTTTTCTGCAGGCTTCAGAGAGTTCCTCTGGCTGAGCAACTCACTCCAACAGCAATGTGGTAGGCTACCACAAAGAAAATAAAGTAAGGAAAATAAGACAAGTGCAAATTCATCTACCCTTGCTTCATCTTACAGAGAAGTATTTTAAAGGAGGAATCCAGCTAACAACTAACAAGTTGTTGTGATGGATGGTCCTACCTAGCATTTCACTGCTAGGCAGCTGTACTCTGTTGATGAAAAATTTGCTGCAAAACACACCATCTGTAATTCAAACTGGGAATACATCAGGATACAAGGGAAGAAAGCTGTGAAATATTTTTTAAATGCCTCACTAAACTAAAATCTCCATCTTCCCTGCAACATGAAATGACCAGCACACCCCTAGACTGGTAGTCCATTTTAATTAGTGTTCATATATCAAGGAGACATTATATCTTCAAAATATAAGGAGGTAACCAATTTTTTTTTAAGCAAAATCCATTTGAGATTAGTGGTAGATGGTCTAATGGGCAGCTCTGTACAATGCTTAAAGACTGACATGTAAGAATGACAGATAAGGATTATGGACTTTTTTCTTTTTTAGCATAGTAATACAAGTTCATTACGCAGCCATCATCAGTTTGTTATATAGCTGCTTTCCAGGTCATTCACTGCATGTCCCAACAAGGAATCACATAAACAGACAGAATCCAGAATACCTGCCTGACAGCACACTAACCTAGGCTTACCAGGGAAGAATAATTACCAGAAACACTGATGACCAGTAATAATTACCAGAATAATTACCAGAAACATCTTTTTCTGAGTCTATACACAGTAAGATTTTGGCCATTCCAAGAGTTAAACTGAGGCCTGCAGAGGGCAGTGGTATCTTCAACTGAACATTTTCACTATAGCTTAGACAATGAGTCAACGAGACAAAACAGGACCACCTTCTGATTTACTATTTCCCATGCAAAACTGTTTCAAACACTGGACGCCACAGAAAACCTGTCAGGGGCAGGGTGAGAAAAATGCAGGGTGGGACAGAGGAGTCTCAGAAATTTTTATCACAATACCATCTTTTTATAGTGATACTATCTCCACTAAAGATAAAACACTGTGTAGATGATCAACTCCCTAAGACCTAGCAGGCTTTGTAAACTTCCACTAAACAAACTTTTCACAAGTGAATCACTTCATTTAAATACTCAGCCTGCATAATCAAATCGTCTTTGAAGTAGGAAGACAGATGATCAGGACTTGCCTTTTGATCTTTCCAAATTGTTTTAGTGAGTAACAACCATGCCTGAAGTCTCTTCTGGAAAATTTTATTAGCAGCAATGTTTACAACAGTCTTAGAAATGAAGGTTCTTTTAGTGTCTTACTGAAACTGAAATATCACAAAGTGAACTGCAGCTCTGCAAGGAATGGCAAACCTTAGGCAATTTCAACTAATATTCCTAATCAAATTATCTGTTTTGTTTGTATTATTATTCAATCATCTGTATGTTATGCATATTAAAACAAATTAAAAAAAAAAAATGTTATTTCACAGGACCTGCTGGATCCACACAGACCTCAGTCTTGTTCTTCAGACATCTACTTGTACCCAAAACAAGTCAAGCAATTTTGCACCGGCACCTCTAGGTCAGAACAGATCAGGCTCTGGAGCAAACAAAAAGGAACTTCCCTCTATCAAGAAGCCAGAGATATATTCACATCTCCAAAAAGGAAGGAAAATGGTCCAGTCATATATGACAACAGTTCTGTTGATCCACCTGAGCTCAGCAATTATTTTTTCAAAATTTAAGTCAAACTTCACCTCATTTCTTTGTTACGTGGACTGCGTTCACTGTAAGTATTCTATGCATTTCCTCATATTGCCAAACATGCTCACAGTCACTTTTTACTCAGAAAGATTACTGCAGCTTTGATGTAAAGGAAACAGTCTTCTTACAGATGAAAAAATGAAGTGTATAGGAAAAATGTAAGGAATGATGTATGGGAAGAACACAAGTGATGTCTAAGTACAAGCTGACACTTCCATTGGTGATATAAGGCATGATGAAATTAGCAAAGCAACCACACAAAAACAAAGGTGCACCTTCTATTTGTCAAACATTTGAATCTGGTCTCTGTTAAGAGAAAGTAACAGTGCACACGATTACCCATAACCTTCTACCAATGCACCACTTCAACTTATTGCTAGAAGCAGAGGGGCAATTCTACAGAAGAAATTGAAATACAAGACTTGGGGGCAGAGGGGTTGTTGCTTCTTGCTTTCTAAGTCTGTAGCTGTTCAGAGACATTTCAGCTTTTAATTTACAGATAGAAGCGATAAGGAGCTGCAATCACTTCTAAAAAGTCAAAGAACAGCAGCATCCAGCAGGAAGCAGCTCCTCGCCTTTCTCTTGCTATTGTTATTATCCCTTCCTTTATGTTTTAATGGTTTATTACTGAATGTTTTTTTCTCTGGTCCTCTGAAACGGATTTAAAGCACCTATCCATTAAGAAAATACAATCATCCAAGCTGGAAGAAGTGAGGTAGTGCTGTGGGGTCAAGTTTTAGAAACACTTAAGCACATGTCACGTTGCATGTGTGCAAAAAATTATGCTCACAAAAAAAAAGCACACTGATTAGCTCAGAAGTGAAACTTTTGGAAGACATTTGAATAGTCTGATCTTTGTCCCCTTCAATAAAGTGCTTCCAGTAATCCCTGTCACACACCTACAGAAAGGTGCTTCAGACAAATGAAGAATTAGCACTGAAAACCAGTGCTAAAAAACATTGCTCAGAGTAACATGGCGATTTGGGCAAAGGGTTTTTGTTTTTTTTTCAGAACCCCTGCATGAATCCTCTGGGGCACATTCACGTATCCATAGTCAAGAATCTGCCAGGTTACTTTATCAAATACATTTGTTATTCACACTAGGTAAGGTGAATAAGTGGATTGTCAAAAAAAAAAAAAAAAAAAAAAAAAAAGATCTGAAGAAGGTTGAAAACGCAGAGCTCAAATTTAATCTTTTTTCTTTTTTTTTTTCTTTTTCTTTTTTTTCTCCCTTGAAAGGAAGATGCAGAGATGACTTGACTACACAACAGGTACTAGATGACACTTTTAGCTCACAAATCAGCAGAACAGAAATGAATGGTGTGAAGCAAGCAAGTTAAAAATAGAAATACAAACATCCACAATGAAGGCAATATTTGGTTGGAAAAGCATCAGTAGCCATAGTAGCTGTTTCATTATTTGGAACCCTGCAAAGGTTTCCTTAAAAAAAAAAAAAAAAAAAAAAAAAAAAGTATCTTACACAAGCCTCCGACTTCAAAACTGAGAAATTGGATGACATAAAGGCAAGTCAGCAGACTTGGTTGTTTTGCTCTTAAAACCACCTACAAACTACATTTCTGGAACAAATTCTGCCCTACTCTTAGAAATGAAATTGACCAAGCAGTAAGATGAGAACAAAAATAATCTTGCAAATGTAAATTATGTATATTCTCTACAAAAACAAACAAACAAACCTGGTATTCTTTTGTTTCAAAGATTACCCTGCTTTCTTCTCCGCCCCCCCTCCCTCCCCAGACTTTCACAATATTGATTTAAAAGAACACCTTCCACATATCTATGCCACTGCGAAGGTGTGGAATGGTCAGTTCAAAATGTTTAAAACATAAGCAAACATCTCTTTGGCCTAGATTACTGTACCAGTCTATGTAAAAGGACCAAAAGTTTACAGTTGTGGTTTAGAAGAGTCTAAAATTGCATTTAGCTTCAAAAGTGGAGTTGGGTACATACTTGCTGTATGCCATCCCTTTTCCTTCCTCCACAATTAACTTCATGCAATAATTGACAAAACAATGCAACACAGGAGACTTGCTAAACAGCATCTTCTCCTAAAGACTTTTGAAATTAATACTTTATTATTTCATACAAGATAGCAAAAAGAATAAAAATAATCCCACAACTTTTCATAAAAATTAAAATTTAAAAACAAATCTTATCAGAAGAAAAAAAAGAAAAAACTACCACCTGATACTTAAAACCAAACTAAAGAAATACTATATACACACTTCAAAGTAGAGATTATGATTTTCTATTTGATATCAACAGTCGCTCCTCATTCATCATCTGCAAAAAAACTAGGTTAGGTCTCCATAGGCCACAGTCAGAGTTATTAGGTAAGTAAATATGCCACTGCTTCCGTGCCCTCCTTTTATTTCCTTGCTTCTTCGGTCTCATCCGTTTCTCTCTCTTGATGCTCTCTTTCCCACCTCATTTCTTTCAACTCTTGTCTGTATTTCCGTTCAATGAACCGTTTCTGATGGGCCATCTGGGGAAAGTTATCTGACACGAGAAAAAATATTTTACATTAATAAACAAACTGATAACACAGGGAAAATTTTTTTTTTTTTTTTTTTTAAGCTTTCATGAGATCAAGGTGGGATGAATAATATTATTACAATTTTTACTCATTTCTAATAATCCATAGAAACAAAAGGCTGTCATAAGACTGGTTTCTTTATGATTTCCACATTTCTCCTGCAACAAAACACTGACAAATCTAATACTTCCAGAAAAACAAAATATAAAACTCTAGTCTAGCAACATGGCCAGGTGTTGCTTAGATTTTACATTCAGTTCCCTTAGCAACAGGTGGTCAATTTTGAAATATGAATGCGATTCTACTGTCAAGGCTGCAAGCTTTTTTTGCCTTGTTCTCACTCCAAAAAGTATAAACCACTGTTTCAAAGTATTGCACAGGCGTTCCTTTTATTATTACTTTAGACCAGGAGGAATCCACTAGATGCCCCACATTATGGCAAAGCTCCTAATGGAAAAGTAATAGTGTAGCAGAATAGATTGCAGTAAAATCCATTCTTGAAAAAGTTAGTGTTTAGCTATGTGCCAGTACACAGGCTTAGTGCAGTCTAGGGGCATAGATGGGTGAAGACTGGCTAAAACAGATTAGACACAGCTAAGGTGATGGAGAGATAGCTAGGGAGGAAGATACTTCTGATTTCAGACATTTGAAACCTTGCTGATACACAGGTACATGAGTAAAACAAAGTCTGTAAAATTAGCTTATGTGATTGATCAGAACTGCTCTCCATTTAGTGCACGCCTGGCAGAAAATGGCATCACATGGGTGATGACATTCATCAGTATCTGTTCTGCAGAGTAGTGCTTAGACCTCTATCTCCAGCCAGCCTGAAAGCAAGAGGTGGAAACTTGTGATTGGCAGCAAGTCCTGCCAGGGGCATACAGCAGCTGAGCTCTGGGATCAGTGCTGGCTCCCGTGTCTGAGATAAACGCAACAGGCTGCTGCACTGACCTTTAAAGCCATAACCAAGTCTGGGAAATGTCTTGGCAAACGTCTTCCTCACTAGCTAGAGAACACTAAAGAATTTAGCTGAGGCTGCTCAGGGAGAAGTGCCTAGGCACCAAGAAAGATCTAGGTTCTGGGTGGGCTTTTCCCCAGGAGAGTCTCCCTCTTCTTTCTGAGTCCCAGGCAGCACTGTTTTTTTTTTCAAAGCGAGAACACAGTGCAGAAGCCATCTAATTTGCAGTTTGTGGTATAGCAGAATGACTTTCTACTACTGCATTTTACTGGCTGGTGAAATGGGTTGTTTTTTTGTAGTTTTTTTTTTTTTTTTAAATAATACTACAGGAATACAAAGTTTACTCATCAGTTATTCACAACTTGGGTATAGGAGGGTATATTTATTTAAAATATAAAACCACCTAAACAAAAGTAAATTGTTTTTAAATTGTTGTATTTAAAACTTCAGTACTTTGTTTAATGGAGTTCTGGGAGATTGTGTTGCTCATATGCACCATAAAACAGAAATTGCATTTTCAGTGCTGTGCCTGTAATGTGATTCTTTAAGAACCTGCAGAATTCAGCTTGGTAGCAACCTGTTTCATTTATAACCCATTTATAATGTAGAGAAATAAATTTATGTAATAAACATATCACAACTATCAGACATACGAGCACTGCTCCAAAAGTAATGCCTCCTATTTTATTTTGTTGGCCCATGAGGTCAGAAGCAGATGTTGATGATATGGCAGTAGAAGTTGAACCTTCCCACCACTATTCCGTTACATGCTGTTGCCATGTGATAGATGGCAGCAGAGGGGCAGTTAGGCAGAATACCATTTGACATGGAAGTGCATACGAAGCAATGGTGCATTACTGATTTCTCCCATGAAGAAACAATGCCACCCACTGACATTCACTGAAGCTTGAAAGAAATTTATGATGACCAAACAGTAGATTGAGCACAGTGAGGCAGTGGGTGGTGTGTTTCAGTAGTGGCGACAGCGAATCACCTCCACTGATGTTTAAGAGCATGGCATGCAGGCTCTTGTTCATTGCTGGCAAAAATGTATAGCTGACGGTGGTAAGTGGCTCAAAAATAGTGTTTTGTAGCTGAGAATTTGCTCTATCAAATAGTGTTGTTCTGATCTTTGTAGTTTCCATGGAAATAAGTAGGAGGCATTAACTTCAGAGCAACCCATGTATAAACAAGTACACAAAAATGAAGTTTACTTGAAATAAACTACATATATATTCCTTAAAACAAAACAAAAAACCTGAAACCTCTCCATAAATCTTCATACCAGAAAAGGTGTCTGTAAGGCCTATGGAGTCTCTGTCTCTTAAAGAGACTCAAGATTTGACTGTACAAGGACCTGAGAAATATGATCAAACTTCAAAGTAGAGCTTGCTGTGAGGGATAGATGGAATAGAGTCCTCAAGAAGTCCCCTCTATCTAGATTATTCTATGTACCCAAACAGAAACACACTTCAGAAAAGAGCAGTGAGAAGTCTTACACTAAAATAGGGGATGAAGTTCACAGCTCTTTGAGAGGCAACACTCACAAGACAAAACAAAAAAAACTTCAGGGAGATTCTGCAGTTATTTGCTGGAGAAGTTGTGTTTTCTACTTGTCAAATTTACTGGTGGTGAGATGTCTATGCCTAGCAGGTGAATATGAAAGTCTGAAATCCCTGGAATGACAGGGATTCACTGTCTCCTGAAAATTTAAGTCCTGCAATTTCCATATGCAGACATACTAGATTTAAAAACCTCTGGCATTTGAGAAACTGCAGATATTTCAATCAATCATAAAAATGAACCTTTAGCCTTTCTATATAGAGAGCTTCTTTTGCTGCACAGAACATGTCATCTATTTGTTTGCAACACCTGCACACCTGGCATTTTAACTCAAGTGACTGGTTTTCATCTAAAATGTCTGCATGTGCTCACTTCTTTCACTTCAGATTTCATTGCAACTGCTCGCATGCTGGCATTCCTTTGCACGATTTTGAAAGATGCAGGCAAGGATCACTGTACCTTCACTGTACCTAGCTGATATAAGCTGTTGTTAACAGAAAAGTATCAACTTACATTGGATGGGGACCAGCCTGTTGGATTTTAACCTATCTTCTGTAAAACGTATGATCAAATTGGCAACTTAAAATTAATTTTCCTCCTCTTCTGAATTACATCATGAGATAGACAGCCTTACTGTGAGACTTACAAGGTTTATCCCACTGCATTTTTAAGGATGAAATAAAATCTAAATACATTTGCTGTAACATATCAACTCTCTTTAAAATGATGAATGATACCTGTAAGTTTTTATAAAATTGCTTACAAGTAGTAATAAGAAAATCTGTTACTCAGAAGCTGAAAGTATTCAGTACATTCTGTGTTTGATTTTGCTCCCACATAAAACCTGCACCTCACACTGAAGTCCGAACTAAAAGCAATTTTGTTTGTTGCTCAAATATCTTACATTTTTCAAGTGCATCCATTGCAGCTCCCATTTCTGCTTGTTGGATACTGTGAAAGCCAAACAAAAACATGTTAAATATGATTTAACTTGTACAGAATAAACTGAAGTATCCATTTAATAAAGTTATTACAAGACAGAGTTTTATTACAAAACTCTTTGGATAACCCTTAGCCAGAAATTTCCAGAGTATCCATCACCCCTTCTATAATTATGAGAGCAATAGCACTACAGCTCCAATAGAACATTTTATAACTTAGATCAATAACGTTAACAAAATATTCTACTTTATCCTTTGTTGAAGCTTTTGAGCTGTGAGGAAAAAAGGAACAAAATCAGAGGTATGAAGTCTTGAAAGACAAAGATATTTTTATAAACACTACCAGTTTTGGTAGCACAAAATAAGATGATGTATTTTGTGTGTGCGTGGTTGAAAACTTTGCAATTTTAGAAGTCTTTCCAAAATTCCTAGATGTGATAACACCTGATGAAAATTAAGAATCTCGCACCCCAACTTTGCCAGCCTAAGCTGAAAAATAATCTAGCAGTAAGGCCAAAGACAAAGTTGTTATTTCCAGCACTCTGTTCTGCAGTTTCAACTCTGAGAGTCACAAATAGGAGATTACTGCTGGCCATCTTGTTCTTAAGTTCACCAGAAAATGAAGTTTAAGATCCAGAAGTATATAAACACTGAGCTCTTCAGGTATTCCTGAGGCAGAAACTCTGACCAGAGGAATGCCCCATAGCGTTAATCTCCAAGGCTGATCAGATTATTCCCTATCTTCATCACGGTGGGTCGTTTTGGACGCTGTCACAGTCAGACAAACTTTAACAACACAGGACTAATTTTTTCCACTATACCTTGGGCCTTTACCACATCCTATTCTTTCCCCTTTGAAATAAACAGCTACTGTGTACGTTCTGGCATGAGATGGTCCCACTGTCTGTAGAGTCCTGAAATGAGAGACATGATTTATTCAGGCAGGAAGTATTAAAAAGCAGAATCTGTCAGTGGCACATACATCACCAAGCTTTCAGTCCGGTAAATACATTTAGTGGAACTAATGCATAGCAAGGAGCAAGAGTTGAAGGATGTCTTTATAAACTACATTAACCCACAGATCACCCATATGGTGCGTGTGCAACAAAGAGAAGTAATTTATATAAAATGCATCTCATTCATATCGAATGTACTTATTCTTCAATGTTTAGTCAGGAGCACTCCGTGAAAACAAAACTTTCACTTGTAGGAAAAAATGCATAGTATGCACGAAGTGCTGAAACACTGAATACACTTGGAATAAAATCACTTAAATTACATGAATCTGTGCAATTGCAAATAAACACACCAATATGATTGTGCACTCTATAATTTTAATCACAGAGAGTTGTTCATCTAGCAAAGACTTCATACAGGACAAGGCACCTCACTACACCATGAATTGTCACAGTATTTTTCCATCAGCTTTGTAAAGTTTGAGTTTCTGCCACAAAACAAACTTTCCTTTTGAACTAGGAACGTCTAGGACATGCATCAACAACCACCTACAGGGGAAAAAGATAATTCCCTAGACATGCAATGAATTTGCTTCTTCGGCTGTCTCTTCCTTCTGTCCCAAATCTCTCCCTGCTGTCAGCTTGAGTTCTGTCCATTACCTTGTTTCTTTTTGGAAGAAGCAACAATTTCACATCAATTTTTTAAGCATCTAACTATAGTGCTCTGTGTGCTGTGTAACAATAAGCACGAGCAAATAAAAGTCACCCCAGTGTGGCTGACTGGGGTGCAGCACTAAGTGCAGCAAAACACATAACCACAAGAAAAAGAATTTAACAAGATAATAGGAAGATAACAGCATATTACTAGCTCTAAGCTGTAAGACAGAAATCAATTTATTGCCATAGCAAAAACAAAACAAACATTTGGTACTTGATACTCAGTGGGTTTTACAAGAATCAGGAATCACATCTTTCGTATTCATTTCCCTCACTCAAGATGAAGGCGTAAGCCCTCACACCGTGACACTGAGAAGTGATGCTTGCAAAGCATCAGTTACAGTGTTGAAACGATCATGTGTCTGAAGAGTATTGTTTCTCACTAACCGAATTGCTACAATTCATTGAGAACTTTTCTTCAGTAAATGTGACAAATGCACTCAGACTTTCACTCTTCATGTATTTTTGATCAAATAATCCCAACAGCAAAAAATCTTGAACTTTCTTAGCCTTTAACTCTTCTTTTGGAGATTAATACTGCACACATTCCTACATAATTGAGTAGATGTGAACAAAGCATGCAATTCTTAAATTTTATTATTGCCACTAAAGCAGCTATTATCTATTTTAAGACTGAAAGAGAAGGGAAATCCATCTAATCCAGATTTAGGTATCTAACTGAGGTGTCCTAGCTAAAATTCATTGCCCTGAGCTCTTCTGTTACTATACAGGAAGACAGATACAGGGTAAATTGCACACCAAAAATATCCAGGATCATTACTGCCCTTCAAATGCATCTGACTCTGTGGCCCACAAGCAGAATATGTAACGAAACATTTGTTGTGCTTCTGCAGGGATGCAGAGAAACTTCATACTATTACTGTCAAGATACCTCCATCCCATTTGTCTTCATATCCAAATAGCCACTGTTGTAATCATTCCATATAAAATATTCCAATTCCTTACACTGAAGAAATAAAAAATAAAGAATTATGCCAGTGAAATAATTCTATCTGTCCATCACACAAAACCTTTTCCCCTGAGCCTGTAAAAGTTACAATCACTTGCTAATTCTGTCATGGTTTAGGTCATCTAAAGCTTGGAAAACAATAGTTCAACATTTTCTATCTTCAGACAGAGACTGGAGGGCTTGGATAACTACAGTAAAACTAAGCTTTGGGAAAAACATAGGATAATTGATATCACCTTCCTCCTTATAAAATAAAGATTGATAAGGAGTTGGTATCTGTGAGACACTGGCTCTTACTTGTAAAGAGGAATATCTGGTTCCTTTCCTTCTGTCCTGAGAGTCAAGCAGCACTGCTGAAGCTGAGATTTAGGGTCATTCCAATCTTGATTTAAAATGAATTCCTATAAGAAGTTCACAAAAAATGTTTTTGCAGTTGAGAGAATGTGATAGGAGTCCAAAATATGATAACGTGTTAAAACACAGTAGTGACAGCCAAGTAAGAAACTGACTGGTCTTACCTTTAGTCGTGGAAAAAAACATACATTCATGAAAGTGTGAACATATTCCAAATCTTTATCAATGTACAGGGCAGCAATAAAGGCTGGGGAGAAGGAGAAAAAAAAATAGGCACTGTCATTCATCCAAGGAGAATGTTAATGGCTTGCACTTTTAGAAAAGAGCATCTCTCTCAGTACTCTAAAGCCACATTCAATTATGTTTCACAGCAGCAATCTGATGAGGGGATTATTATCTTGCATACACAGGAAAAAACAAAGTTGACCAAGAGATTAAATGACTTACTCAAATCCACTCAGTCACTTAAGGAGTTAGAAACAACACTCAGCTCCTAATCTCACATTTTAACCAGCAGACCTTGGCTACTTACTAATAAATCACTACTAGGTACCATAAAAGAAGTTTCAGATATAAATCACTACTGTTTGTGCGCAATTTCCATTTGCTAAGAGGATTTGGAAAAAGCCAAGGAGCTTGAATGGCTCACAAAATATATCAAAACACACAAAATACAGATTAACTTTCTTTGCACGATATCTATCACTATTTCCACTTTGTCTGGAAATAACTTAGCACACACTTTCATAAATGGAGCATTTAATTTCCACATAGCTTTCCTTCTAAGAGAACAATCTTGTAAAATGCAGTTAAATAAACCACAGAAATACTCACAGCTGATGGCATTACTTTATCTTCTAATAGTGACAAGAACCTATCACAAACACTGAAACTACTGTTAAAACAGCTTGACTCAATGGCAAGTTTTAACTTCTAAGACATTCTTCTGATCGAGGCAACGTTATCACCATGGTCATCACTTCTAAGTCTACAGTTTTATATCTGCAGTTACACTTCCCTCATATGCTCACATACAGACTTCACAAATTTAGGTTGATGTTTCAAAATTTGGTAAGCAGAGATATAGACAGAAGTGATTAGAAAATCTCAACGTTCCTTTTTAATAGTAATTTGTAAGTTTTCTGATGGCTTTCTTAAATAAGCCCTGAGGAAAAAAATAAAGTTACATAAGTGTGGTTATAAAAACCACACTGACTCACATTCCAAGAGATCAGCCAGAGTTTTAGTTCGAAGAGCTACGGGTCTTTTTGTCTTGTCATTAGTGATGGCAAACTCTTGCATTCCTAGCTCTTCTGCCACTTTGGCCTGTGTCCTGTTGTTCACCAAAGAGCTTCTCAACAACTGCAATAGAAAGAATTCCACCCAATGGTAACAATTAGCAATGCCAAAATACAAAAGGTAGCAAGACCTGGGGGAAATTATTCGTTTTTATTCTTGCTGCCTCTCACTTCCCAGTCTATTGTTACTTGTTTCAGCACATCCTAAATTATTTAGGTAGACACACAGAGACACACACACTTCTCCACATCCACATCCTCATTCTTTCTACTGCTGATTTTTCCCTTATGCTTCACTTCTCGTCAGATTTTAATTCTTTCTATCTCAAAACGCATGCCTTCTACAGACAAGTCTTATATTTAAAATGCTGGTTTGGGAGTTTCTTTGCATTCACATATCATCTCTTCATCAGTTCTATACTTTCTGCATTTTTCTACTGTAAATAGTACACAAAGTTGTATAAACTTTATTCCACACAAAGTATAAACACACACCATTCTAGAGGCTATAGCACAGTCCCAAGCATCCACCAAATAAGAAATGGGCAGTAATTAAACACACATCGAAGGAAAACTGTTTAGTTTCAGAACCAGCAGATGAGAAAGATGCTCCATTCATCTGGGCAGAGAAGAAAATGCTTATCTGGATAGCCCATTTGCACTATTACACTGTTCTACTCAAGGCAGCATAGCTGAACTAATGCATCCTCGATGTAGATCAGGCTCTAACATTTTCAGTGTGTGACAATGCCCAGGATATCTGATTCTCTAGCAGCCTCTGAAGTGCTTACCTCTGACTTTAGGCAGATTGCTTAAATAAACAGAAATCTGTCAAAGATAAAATCTCAGATAGCTGAAAGGAGAATTTTTGACTTTCAGGTTTCCATTCAATTTTCTGAATGCCTAATAAAGATGAGTTTTTTCTTTTTTTTCTTTTTCTTTTTTTTAATTAGATAGTGTTGTTTAAAAAATAGGGGATATTCTGAGAAGCACACCTCTCCTTTCCACCACTTATATATAATTTAGAGTCCTGGAGCTGCATACGACATTTTTACCTCTTTGTCTTCCATGTCACATTTGCACAGCTTATTAGATCCAAGTTATATTCTACCTGGCTCCAGAATGTCAACTGAGCTTATGAAAATAAAGATTTATTCACTACACTTGATACTTCATCTCTGACAACAGATAAATAAAGAACAGTATGTTCATAATTTGTTTGGCAATGATGTATGAAGCAGATACTCACAACCTGATCTTCATAAACTAGGCAGACTGCAGAAAGGATTAACATCATTCTTCCTAACCTGTGCCTAAAACTCATCTTCTGTTTGTTCCTTTCCAAAATCATTCCTTTTCACATCCTTAAGACATACAATCAATATTCCTCCCAACCAAATCCTAACTACACTATACAACCTATGAGAAAGAAGTGCACCAAAAATCAAGTGACAATTATTGGTTCCATGCAATGAGAGAATCACGATTTCTTTTGCTGCATTCACAGAATATTTACTTCAACACGACCCAAACCCATGCTTAGTACTATCATAAAATAACCACATACACATTACACAGAGAATTAGAGATTACAAGAGCCAGTTGCACTACCACCCATGTGCTGTGACTGCAGCACAGTGCTGAAGTAGCTTCTAATACTCAACAGATTTTTTTCTTTTTAAAGATCATTTAGCTGTCTCAAAATACACATGTAAGATTACAATCCCCTTTTTCTTATATACAATTAACTTCGATTTTTCATCACAAGTTATCACTGCACATCAGAAAGACACTGCATAGCCAGTCAAGCAGTATCTTCCCATCCTTTACTGACACTGTTTCCTACACTACATCCATCTGATGTTTCATTACTTCAAATCTCTCCAGGAGGAAGGAACCTCATGTTTGCTGTTTCTCTTCAGGTCCCACATAATTCGTGTGCTCTTACTTCACAAGCCTCACTTCATTTGTCCTCACACTTAAAAGACTTTCAAAAGACTATTTTCTTTTCTACTGTAAGAATCCACAAAATTAAATTTCTGTTCTAGGCACTGCCTACCTCTCTGTACTGTTATGTACTTTCAGCATTCATTCTACTCTTTGTAGTTTCCCCTAAATCTTGGGCAATGTACAGCTTGTTCTACTTGCCAATTCACTTATCATTAAATTAAGCAACACAGAGACATTCTGATTGCTGTTCGAGTATTTACTCCCATTAACAGCAACACTATGTCCTTCCTGCCAAGCAATTCTTGAAAGATTTATCTTACTATAACAACACTGATGCCTACGTTCTTAAAAGTCACCTACAAAGGAAAAAAAAAAACAGAAAATCTGGATTTCTGCCTTATGTTTTTGTTTCGTCTGTGAAAAATTAATGACAAGCCTCTTTCCCTTTTAATTTTTACATCAAAAGATCAGGCTTAATCAAATGCTTCTCCGAAACAGTGCAGAACAATTCATACAAATGTAAATGAAAGTTAAGAAATGGTAAGGAAAAATGAAAATGAGAGCACATACACTTTCTGTTTCTTGAAAACAGCTAAGCAGTGTTTTCTTCAAAAATACACTGTCAGAGATTTAGCATTACCATCTCTTTCTTGACTTCAGAAAACCACTTACGCTAGCAAAGACAGCTAAAATGTTACTCCCTAATTTTGAGTAGAGAACTTGACTTATATCCACAATACATGCATCAATAAGAAAAATTTAGAAAGACTAAGGAGAGCATCATCTTCTCATAGTACTTAACATGAGCTGCAGTATTAAAGGATTCAGTTAACCAGGAGAAAAAGCAACCTATCTTACAACCCTATATTTACAGTAGTGTATATTATTGTAACACTAAAACCAAATTCCAAAGTTACTATGGGGGATACAGATTAAAAGCAATAGGTAGAACATAGTAAAACAGATAGTAAGAATTTCTTGTCTGGAAAGGTAACCCTGCTACCTTGTTACAGGTTCAATGGAAAATGAAAAAAATTCTGTTCATAACGTGTGTATTTAAATAAATGGTTTTAAACATGTCTTTAAATACAACCTAGTCATATTTCTCAATTTTATAACTGACATCTTTAAAATTATTGATTCCACAGACAACAGAAATTATTGCGCTGAGCTCATAAATCACCATTTCCTACTCACTGCACAACTCGCGACTTAAAATTAACCAAGTTTTATTAAGAACAGTGGTTGCTGGGGCTTCTTTTATTAATCAAATCTAGAATAATTCACTTGCCACTTCCATAATTTCAGACTCCATCCCACACTTGCTTTCCCGGAGAGCATGATTGATGGCAGTCTCACCGTTAAGTGCCCTTCATGATGATCGGGGAAATGTATGAATAAGTACTCTGTGGCTACCAACTGCATTATGGAGTCACCCAGGAATTCCATCCTCTGATTGTGGCCTCTGAAAAATGAGACATCAATGCAGCAAAATCAATAAGTACTCAGGGAGGAAAAAACAAAAGCAGCATGCATATACAAATTAAAATAAAGAAAAATCTGAAAGCGAGCCTTACTTATTTTTAAACACGTTTAAGACAAATTTCCAGTGTTAACGCTGATGAGATGCAAACACAACAGAAACTGCTGTTACACTGACTTTGAGTTGGACAGCAAATCAGGGTAGCTATAGATAAACACAGTTATTAGATTACAGTCTACGACAGCCACTGACATCAGGTTTGTGATGGGATGAAGTCTCTAAGTGTAACTTCTTATAAATAAGCAAATCAATGCATGCAAATGCAATGCAACTAATGCAATGACTTCAGTAGAGAAAAAGGGTCTGTGTCTTCACAAGAAAAAGAAGGATCAGCATTTAAACCCATGTGAGAGCTTGGACTAGGTATCTGCTGGTACGACTGTTTTCTTTACAACAGGGTATAGCAGCTCTAGTCTCAGACACTCAAAGCCTGCTGCACATTATGAGCTGTACACACAATATAACAAAGGGCTGTAGTTGTCCCAAAAAGCATGACTTTACTTTTTGCCTCTGACCAAGTGTAACTTCAAGCATGTTCTGATACAGTGTCAGGAATAATGTCCCAAAGTCAACAGTCCAGGAAGCTCAGAAGACACATCAGGATTGTTCTCTTAACACCCTTAGAATTCCCAAATTTTCCACTACTGATTATTATCAGAGACAGGATACTGAGCCACAGAAAGCTGGTGAACATTTCTATTCTTTCTCTTCTGGAGAACAGACAGATCACCTAGAGTTTGTCAAGCTCTAAGAGGGCCCTTGCCACATACTCACAGAGTCAGGTGGTTAAAGCCTACTGTCCTCAGAGTGAATGCACGAGCTAGAAGTCGAACATGAGTAAAGATGACTCCAATTGCCTCCTCAAACTCTGTAAGCTTTTGAAGAACTGGCGAGGTCTCAATGAGTTGCCTGTCAGTATTAGACTCCTGCAGCTGTAAATAAGATGAAAAGCAAGTAATGACAAACTGGTACTTCAAGATATTTCAAAGTATTTCAAGAATTTTTCAAAAGAAAAACAAATCTTCTGTAAAACAAGGTCAAAGAACACAGTGAACAACACATTTTCTCAGTTATAGCTTAACTGAGAAAATCCAGTTTTCTCTGGGTTACTATCATTCATAATTAGCACTAAAAGAAATTGCGAAGTCTGATGAACTTGCTTGAGATTTTTTTGCTTGCTGATTTTGACATTTGTTGTGTGCGTTTTTTTTTTAAAGCAACACTTGAGGTATTTATAAGATATTGCTTATATAGTCTTACCTCATAGTGTGACAATGAAGCAAGACAAGAAAAAACAAATCTCTCTCTCTCACTTCAGTATTAAAAATAAAGTATATAAAAATCACAAAAACAAGAAAATTAAAATGATCACTTTAGGTCACTAAGTGTTCTTATCGTTTTCTTGTCTGATGTCCCTGATGTGTGACATTGTTAAATAACTTCCTGGGACTGGTAAGTTACTTAGGCATTTCCTCCAGCCACCCTAGGCATTTGTCTTGAATACCAATGCCTTAAAGGAGAAGGCACTCTGATGAGGATGCTTGTAATAAGTGTGCAAGCATATTAAGGGCTTTCCTGATAACTATCTAATTCTCCAACTATCAGCTGCAAAGGACTGCCAAGTTTTATGTTAAGCATACTTAGTGATCTACAGTAGTTTGTGAAAATCTCTTTCACAAGCTTGATCATTGCCACATGAAAGCTTTTGGCATTCCCAGAAATGTTCAGCAACATGTTCCAGATCCACTACTTTTTCCTAAAAAACCAGCTTACTCAATTTTGAACTACTGCTGCCTGTACTGAAGCAGGCAGTGAGCAAATGGCTAACTGCTCATCTACTCATGTTTTGGAGATGTCTCTTCCAGGCCCTCCCTTCCCATCATATCTTTCCCCAGCTTGAAGATCACAATCTTAACTTGCTTTTTTCAAAGAGAAGATCATCCATACCTTTGATCCTTTTTAGGATACCTTTGCTGCCTCACTAGTTCTTTCTTCCCAGCATCTTTTATGTTTTACATTTCCACTACAGTCTTTTCTCAAAATGTGAAGCAGAACACCTGATAATATCCAAGTGTACACAAGCCACACTGTTATCACCACTTCTTTGAAGTGGTGTTAGGTTTTTTTTGGTCTGTTCTCTGTTCCTTTTGAATTAATTGATAACATTCAGTTTGCTTTTTTATTTAAACACCACTGAACTTCTACTCTGTTTTTCATAGGCTACGCAGAATTTCATCCTCTTTTTCATAGAACAGCTACTGACTTTTGTATCCTGACTGTCAGGCTGCAATTCATCAGCCACACGACATCCCTGCTACCCTGAGTGATTTGGTACTGTTAACCAACTGCCACCTCACCACTCCTCCTTGTCCCTAAAGCGTGGATGGGAACTGCTTGTATTTCAACAAAGATACCTGGGGAAATCTGATGATGATCTCCATTCCTTGTATGATGTGGTCACTGTAATCCACCCGTTTCTTATGTTTCAGCCATTCCTTTAAATCTGCCTAACCAGTCAGTGACCAACTTACTATTTTGTTGTTGCTTCTGTTTTACTCATTATTTTCCTAATCATAGTTTCCATTAATTTGACTGCTTCATAAAGATAAGGTTACAGGCCTAAAGTCCTATATATCTCATCTGGAATTACTATTATTTAATTTGAATCTTATTTGCCATATTGTAATAGACACTTTAAGAATTTTTCAGGATAGCTCTATTCAAAGGCCAGCCTGAGGAGACTACATATCACTTCCCGACACATAGAGAACTAGGATGGCTTCTGGGACATGGAAGAAAATACGCTTTCATCATTCAGAAGGCAGGAGTAAGAAATGACAAGCTGCATATGCTATATCCAATCTCTAAAAAAGCATCTAAGCCTTCCTCATGAAAACTGAGGCAAAGAAGATAAAACAAAAAAACAAAGAAATTCAGAATAATAAAAGTTCTGTTGGGAACCGGTGTCACCATTTAGCATTGCTGGTGCTGTGTTCTTGGGAGTTTATCTTCTCACTAACACTCTTTTCTGTTTAGTTTTGTCTTATACCCAGCATAGAGTTGGTTTTAAAATGCTTCAGCAAGTGCACTGATTTGCTGCAAAAGATTTGTTACTACTAATCTAATCTATGTAACTATAGCAATAACCATATAGCTATATGCAATTCTTCAGATGAAGGACTCAAAGTGACCTGCTGAGGAGTGTAGTTACAAAAAATGTTTCAAAGGACTCAAACTGACTGCAAAAAACATCAGAGATTTGTTTGGATAAAAGAAACACTCTTAGATGTCTGTGTGATCCTGAAAACCTTACTGACTGGATCAAAATGTGAATACAGATATTCTGGTGGCACTCCTGCACGCTTGGAAAATGTGAAGATGGGGAGCCACAGTGCAGAGAGGTTCTGTGACTTGCTTTAGTTCTCATCCAGAATTCACTCAGTGGGCACAGAGCGAGAATGAGCCGTCCCAGCTTCTGGCCTTGTAAGCTAACTGCTTGAGCACTTCATAAATGCATGAAAGATACATCAGTTTTCAGATACCTTTGAAATTACAGGTATTAAAATCATAGAAACAATGAACAACAAAAAAAATCCAGCACTACACTCTTGAGACTTTTAAAGATTGTGCCCTCCTATTGCTAAAGTTTTGGTCTTAATTTCAGGTTAACAAGATATATACACAGACTGTTTTTGTACCCTTCCACCAGCTTGCAGAAGACGAACAGGCAGATGCCAAGATGTTACATCTCACTAGATTTATCATAAGAGAAGTGCAGTTATATATCAAACGTGAGCCAAGGAAAGGTGGATGATTAACCCAAAGAAAGGCAGAGATTGTTCCTTACCCAAAAAGATCACAAAGGCAAATACATACACTACTCTGGTCACTTTTTGGAAAATTTTCTGAGATGTCACTATGCTGAAAACCTATGGAGAAGAACCCCTGAAAATACAACAGAGCTATGAAATTTATTAAAGAAAGGAATACACTTACTTGCAGTGGGTGTAGTGGATAATTAAGCCATACATCCCGCAGGTCCTGCAAACATTGAGAGATGCCTTTAATGCTCAAGGGAGTCATTTAACAAATTCCACAGCACTAAATAAAATGTCATTACTTGAAATACTGAACTATTTCAGATGCTGACACTGCTTATTGCAAATTCAATAGTGCTGGCAAACTAATTTTTAAAATCGTGTATTTGCTGTTCAAACTGCCTGTAGTTCTCCCAATTAGCTTGTGTCAAAGTGGAGGAAGAATCCTTGAACCAAATAGAATGTGGTTAAAGGAAATAATAAAAAAAAAAAAAAGAAATAATTTTTCAGGCATCAGGTTTAACTTTATTTGCATTCTTTAGAAGCAAGGTTGATTTAACCTGAAGTGGGAATTAAAGAAGACAAAACCCTCTTCGCTCTTGTCTTTCATACAGGTTTCCTTCATTACTTGCTTCTAAGTGCCTGTAAACACTGAGTGACAGCAGGCTTCAAAATTTCAACTACAGTTTGTTATTTCAGATTTTCAAGATGGAAATGATGGTGTAATTAATCCCCTAATTACTGCCTCGTGTATTGTCCCAGCAGAATGTACAGGTTATTTCCCTTAGTCATTATATGGGGAAAATTCCATCTAAAAGTGACTGAAGACTAAATGTGCAAGAAAGAATCTGACTAACAGGGTGTTTAACCTATTCCAGAATACCTTTTTCAAAGATACACCTAAAACTATTGGGGATCGTATGATTCCCTTAACTTATGAAACAGAACAATTACTCAACATGTGCATCCTTTCTCCAAACTATGCTGTCCAAATGGATCCACAGCACCAAACACTCGTCAGAGCAGCACTGCATGGAAGCCTGCAGGTTTCCCACACCACACACCCTTCCCTCTCTAAGCCAACCAACACACAGCATCCCTGAGGGAACACCATGAATTTCTGTGCCTGAACCAATACAACTTGCTGTCATAAATATGCTATATTAAATTTAATTTCTAGGAATTAAATCCCAGCTGTCTTCTTCTTCATTTGTGATTCCCAGATAATTATTATTTTTTTTTTTAAATGAAAGCAGAGTCATAAAAATACATAAATACCTTGTCATTGAAGAGCAAACGTCCAAATAATTGTTTGGCTTCTTCAAGACTACCCTCCAGATAAACTGCTCCTACATAAGGAGATCAATATGTTAAAGTCCAATAACACACTTAGTACCTAGAAAATACTAACCACAAACATTTTGTAACAGCATGCTGTGGTAATAATCAAAACAGAATATCCAATTTTTTGAGAAATCTAAAACACATTAGACACCAGCATAAATCAATGGCTGTAAAACGCACAGAAAAAGCTGACACAGTTAAGTCTTTGAGAGAAAAAGATACATCCAAAGAGCAAAGTTTAAGCAAATTAGGCCAGAAGCAATCTATTTCTAGAAGTAGTCTGCACTTTTCCAGCTGTCTATACCATACGTGTAGACAGTGACAGGCATTAAATTCATTTCAATATGCAGCAAATAGTTTTTATTTGCTCTGCACTTTCAACGTTATATTCTACATATAAACATGTCAGGAGTATTCCAAAATTTCAGTGCCTCCCCAGTATCACAATACATTATCTGAAATGGAAACAGCATCTCTCACAATTTTTAGAGACTACTTGCAGATATAAATATTAACTGCATATTCAGTCCTTGCTATCCCTCCAGTGGCATGTTTATAACAAACTGTGTGACTTGCGCTAGCAAATAACGCCTTTTGTGTGTATCATATGCACTCTGTATCTGCACAGGAGCTTTTCAAATTTAGTAACAACTCTTGGTCCTCTGATTATATTTTACAGAAGGGCTTCGGAAAATCTCTACCTGGTCCTTGCAAGCACATCTGCTTAAAAGCAAAGGAAATACACAGCTATGTGAAGCACAGCAACAGAGTCACTGTTCTCACAAAGTGAGAACACTGCATTACTGTGCTTCCACCCCTTCCCTCCTTTTTAATGCTCTCAGTAGGTCAGCCACTTTCTTTAGACTCTGGAGCATGGCTGGGGAGTTTATAAGAGCGTCTCACCTAAGGCACTTTATGAAACCACTGAATTTCAAGCAGGCCCTAGACAGTCCACTTACATTTTTGCTTACAATTTTCATCACAAGGAAAAACTATCAGACTTCTAGAAGGGTTCTCAAGTAGGCGCTTCAAGCCCCACGTCCATTTTTACAGTCCTTTTGCAAGGTGGCCAGATTTTTGCTATGATCCTGACAAAAACTTACTGCTCAACCAGCTTCATGAACGATTTCATATTGGATGTTAAACAGCAAGCCTATCCTCTCACAGAATTCTCATAGAATCTCAATGCTTGTCCAATAGTCCTCTTTACCATGTCCCAAACAGACTGAAGGATATAAATGAAGCCAAAGATACGTATCTAGACCTCATTTTCTGTGTTTTTTTTTATTATGTTGTTTATTCTTCTTTCCATTTTTTATTTTTAAATTAAAGATCAAAGCACCCCACAGAAAGCAAAAGAGTTAAAACGACAACTCTCATTTCTTGATAAGATGAAATACAATTTGGCCCAAGGCAGAACACACAAAACTTGCCATCTAAGCCTGCTGTGATCTTTTTTTCAAAGCAGAACAAAAAGCTTTGAGAGCCTGGATAAAATGTAAAGACCTAGAACATAGTTAAGCCTTTACCATAGTTAGTATCATATACAGTACATCTGTACGAATATGAAAATAAATCATACTCATAGTCAAGTTTGACTTGTTTCATACAATCGAATGCATTTATTAAAAAAAGCTACTTAAAATAGAACTTGTGTGGACATAAGCAGATTTCTCCCTTTCTTTTTCCTGATTTCAGTAACTGTGTTCAGGCACCCCTGACTTCTCCCATGTAGATTTATCACAGACAGTCACTGATCAACATCCTCCTGACCAGCAGCAAATTTGACCCAATTCCCCTTCATCCTCAGCTAGTGGGTTTTAGTAGCTTAATAACATATTGCCATGCTTTTTTATTTGTAAGAAAAATGAAAAAACGGAAAGACAAAAAACCAAAACAATTACTGGACAAATGTCACGCTTAACCCACAGGTGATCAGGGCACAGTGGAAATGGTGGACTGCTGTATTCTGAAAGCAAACCACAGATTAAATGTCAGGGCTGAAGCAGGACTCCCTGCTTGCAGGTCTGTGCAAATACTAATGGAAGCAGTGAGATTCCATCCTGACAGGTGATGGTGGACAAACTGCTTCCTCCCAGAAAACTGCACATGCCAGTCCTCAGTGGTGCATGAGTGGTGGAGTCCTGCAGCGACAGGTGGAAATGCCACAACACAACACCATGAAATGAGTACATATTCTGTATGTGGGAAGCAGAACACTGAAGATGAGATTCTCCTATATAATACTGCACGTTCATAGTGTTACACACATAGTATATGCACAAGAAATGAGAAGAGATGACAAATTTAGGCTTTACTGTTACCTACTCTTACAAGCACTACTCAGGACAGACCTACATGCTATGCAGACATAACAAAACAGAGCTATTTGCATACACAGAAACATGTGCTTTACCTATTAGGGCTTCAAAGCAGTTGGCCATGGCATGGCGGAGATCCGATTCCCTGCAAAGGTCTGGACCGTGAGCATAAAGCATAAATCGATCTAGTTCCAGCTTCTGCAGAACATGTAAAAGAGTCAAATAGATGGTTATAAATACCCAAGAGTATAAGTGCTAGTCACTAGAGCTCAATTACAATGCTATTACATTTTTTTGGATTTTCTGGATTTGAGGGAACATTAAAGCTGTTCTCCATAGTTTCAGCTCAGACATAGACTTTAAAGATAAAATTAGAACACTTTGTTTACAAGAGGCAAACAGTGCAATATTGGGAGAAAGCCAGGAATTACCCAACCAAAGTTTCAAGGGAATCCAGAGCAAAGCATGTTACTAGTTAGATTTAGGAAGGAGTTCATAAGGAAGGCTAAGAGTGTGACAAAAAAAACATCTGATATCAGACGGATGTTAAAACATGCCATGTTTCTTGCTATTAGTTAGCCCCCGCAGGCTTTGCTTTCAGAAATGCCAAGGGGGCATTCAAGAGAACGGGACTTTATGCTCCTACAGGAAGAGGATGAGAGAATGGGAACTCTGGTAGATACAATCCAGTAAACATCTGACTTATTCCTTTATGAATTTCAACAGGTGGTAATACCAATAGCCTCTGGGCATTGAAAGGTGCAAAATGATATTTTAATCCACAGTGCCACCTAGCTTTCTTTTTCCCTTCAACTGAACATCATTAACATTCATGTTTCATAAGCCATAATTCTGCTTGCCAGTCAGAATCTTAGGTAGTAAGTAAGATACCTTATATAATATATGATAATTCTGCTATAGAAATGCAGGCCAGAGCTACTAGCTCCTCTTTCTGTATTCATCTTTTTGACACAAGCCCATTATTGAGATTTTTAAGGAGGAGAATCATGCATCTTGCAAAATTTGTATGAGAATAGGTACTTCTCAAATGGGTGCAAGTTGCTACTGATTGATTCCTCATTAACTTTGAACTTTGTCTTTCCAGAGCATATCTAAGAGGTAAAAGTGAACAAGCTAAGGTTTTGGGATGTGTAGTTTTAGACACACTTCAATTTGAAAAAAAGAAGTCTTCCATTTTCAGTGAGCAATTGCCTTTTCACTGCTCCTGAACAGAAGGAACCATTTACCACTTTACACAGTGCAGGAAGCACTTGCTACAGACAGCACCAAAGTGGAATATTAGCTTCTTTATAATGAATTTAAACTACTTAAAGACTATTTTCATTTGTTTGTATTAACTCTTTCCTCCAATATCCTAGCTCCAGTTTCAGAGATTGCATTCAGCATATTTTGCATGTTTTATCTGCTATTTCTGATTAAGACAAAGGGCTCAGATCATTTTTAACGTTTCTGCTACAACTTCCCTTAGAAGCTACAAAAATTTATCTTCTGACCTTCAATTAAAATAGCATTCCATAGACTTACGAGAACTTCAGGAGTTGAGAATGCTATTGAGGAAGTAAACGGAACACAACATGATACTCCTTGGGTTAAAGGGCAAGAAATCAAGGTCACATAAAATGCACATGAACGTACAGATTTTTCAAATACTTCCAGTTCTATCTAATACAGTTTAAAAAGATGTCACAAATTTTCAGAGGTAAACCATTTAGAATGACAAATACTGTGAACAGAGCTTGAAGAATATATGAACTCACTTGATGTTAGTTTTAAAAAATAAATTCAACTGTCAGACAGTTTAATACCATTTTTAAAAACAAAGCCCCAATTGAACTGTTTTTCAATCAATTCATGTCTATCTAAATCATTAAAGAAAGCTTTGGAGGAAAATGATTGTGTTCATTCCCTACTTTGCATTTCTCCTGAGGTTTCAGCAAAAAGGCATGATAGAAATCATGCAGTTTTTTTTGCCAAAATCTCAAGACTGTATAAGCTTGTTTAAATTATTATGTGAGTATGAACAGACAAGATTAAAAGAGACTTGAAAACCATCTGCAATACACAGCGGAGTAGTTTGGGGGGGAGGGGGGCGGGGCGGGAAGATGTGTGCACATATGCATAGAGTAATATATTATACCACTAAGCCTCAGTCTAGCCTTTATAAAAATGCTACCAAACTGTCTACAAACACAGACCTATTCAGCTTCATATGCCAAATTTCCACACACCAGTATCATGCAGAAATGAAAAGAAAAGCTCCCATCATTCACAGAATGAAATGAAATTCAGGGACTACTCAGTTTCTTCCATGATTTTCTTTACTTTTTACTAGAACACCTCCTAACATATCACTCTTTCACAGTTTACTTTTTACTAGAACACTTCCTAACATATCACTCTTTCACAGTTCACAGTAAATTTGAAGGTAAAGGCCTAAGTTGTGGAGTGGACAAATCAATCCCTTTCTCTCAATCTTTACACTGTCACTACTGCCTGCTGCCATATTCTATCAGGCAGTTCCTTTACAGTCAGCCAGTTTGTTAGGGTTTCCCTTTCACTCCCACTACCTTTCTGTTATCAGTTTTGCCATTTCTGCTGAAGTAGTTAAATACAGAGACAACTTCAGCTAAGCATCCTAAAAACCTGTTCTGCTAGCAAAAAATTACTCAATTACTCTTCCTAAAAACCTGCTTTTAGAGTACTTCCACAATGAATAAAGCTCTTGTATCCCAAACCTTGTGCACAAAAAATTGCAAAGACTGATACTTGAAGAAGACAGACCCTTCAAGAAGCAACTCAAGCACTAATAATCTTGTATACGGGTTTCAAATACAGACGTGAATTACAGGAGCATACCTTAGCCAACATGGCCAGATGTTGGTTCTGAACTATAGCAGTGCGGTACGTAGCTAATCCTCCTTCCTCCAGAGTGGGAAAAAGGTAGTACAAGTGGACACTGGCAAAACAAAATCAAATCAGACGCTGGCAGCACTCGGTTAAAGATGATTCATATATGTCTTTGCAGAAAACTGCTTTCCCATCAGTTCCTAGGTAGAAACACCACTTGAAGGTAAAGGAAATCAAATATTAAAACATTTCTCAATAATATTGACTGAGTAGCAGAGAGAGTAGGGAAGGAAGAGTTCTGATTCTTTACCAGACAGCATATAATTTCCAAACCCCTGCAATGACAAGCAACATCATCATCTGAAGGTCTAGCAGCAGTGGGCCCAGCAAGGCTGACAGACAGAGGATGTTGAGGAGCAAAGCAGATGGGTACAGTGCAGGTTGAAGACCATGACTACAGTGCTTTACTGATGATACTTAGGATACAGTATCATAGGATACTATGATATCCTACATATAGGATATTATTAGCAAGTAACTGCTCTTAAATGCCAGCAAAAACAGGTTGCTTAAAAACAACAGCATTGAACAGATGCTAATGACACTAAAAAACAGAAATCAACAGTCTATATTTACCATATCTGTAAAGTCATTAACATCATAAACAGAAAAATGAGTGAAAAATCACAGGCTTCCAATTGCCTTTAACAACATTTATCATCATAAAAGTAAGATACTTCATAGAACAAAAACAAAAGAAATGCAGTGATACAAACAAGATCTGATTAAAGAATAACTGATTCTGACTCTCACTGTATGGCTATCTAACCCATGTCAGAAAAGTTAGAGACAGCATCCCACAAATGGATGAATAATTAGTGTTCCCCTACCGATGTTTCATTAATCCACAAGAAAAGGAAGAATCTGCAAAAGGGTACAAAATTTAAGAACAAAAATTACCGTGGAACTCAGAGGCAATCTTATCAAGGATCATAACTCACAAAAGTAGAATCCTGACGTTGTGTTGGGGAATAAAGCCTCAAATTTAAATAGGTGCTCACATGCTTTATTGAATAGAAATGCAGCTTTTCTTAATTGAGACAAAAGTTAGCTCAAAGTCAAGCGATGGTTGATGAAGAAAGACAATGAAAAATGTAAGACAATTCATTTAGTAAGTCTTCCATCTTATCAGCCTGTACTTTTCTGTGAGAGAAAAGGCCATGGGTTTTAAGGGCAGCAAAGACCTTTATAGAGTAGAAGCTTTTAATACTGAGTAGCTAATGGCTAGTGGAGTCTAATAGTGAATGGAGATATGAGCAATTTGGTTATTTTTATCACAGACTTACTGTAAAGCTTTTCTTTATGCAAACAAGACTATTCCCTCATTAACAATGGTAAAACAAAGCAGTCAAAATGGATAATAATCTTTATTTTGTGCAAATTGGTTGCACTAAAAAAAAAAAAAAAAAAACCAAAAAAAAAAAAACCAGTGAAGGCAACTTTTACATTATCTCTGTATTATTCACTAATTTCTGAGTACTAGGAATGGACCCAAACTGGAGCAATTTTGATGAACCATGATTTTTTGCTATTACTTCTAAGTAATTTAGATTTGTCCTCAACATAATCCTAATAGCTGGAAATTAAGAACTGCAATACATTCAATATTACCAGTAAATGTTCCTCACTAGCAGCTAGAGAAAAAGAACCTATGAAAACAAAAATCTTAAAAACACATCTTAAAAATCTTTTTTGTAAGAAATTTTAAGAACTTCAACTTGTCTGCAGCTGAAATACTAATTTTTAATAACCTAAAATTTAAAGCACACTCCATGAAACGGAAATGGTTTTTCCATCAGCAGCACTAGAAGCATTTTCGACAGGAGTTTGTAGATGTGCAGCTACAACATTAAGGGACTGCCAACATGGACAGTAGTGAAGCATGCACCACAAAGCTGAATAAATCAAATGGTAGGAGAATAACATACAAAAATGAGGGCTATTTAAGAATTCCCCAGTTACCTTGTTAAGAACTCCACCACAGCATCTCCCAGAAATTCTAAACGCTCATTGTGGTTAATCCTGAAAAAAGTATTTTTTAAGTATTTTTACTATCAGTTAAATATCATATGCTGGTTATTTACATAGTATAACTAGAACAACGTTGAGTTCCTTGCTAGCCGGACATGAATAACCACTCTTACAGCCTTCTGCCACACTTTAAGCACGCACAATCTTTTCCAAAGCAGGAAAACCACACGAATCATGAAACTGATGAGTGACTCCACTGTCTTTGAAATTTTCCTACATTCTATTCTAAGACAGAGTCAGAGCTTAAGAAACATAGAGAGGAAACAGCATTGGCATTCTGTTGATTGGCATTCTGCAGTACCCTACTGAGATTGAGCTGCCTTGTCCAGCAGAGGACATCAGGCAATTGAAACAAATGGCCACCTTCAGTTTTCTATGTGCAACTAGGGAAGCAAACGTAATTAACATCAACACCTGCAGGGTGTGATGATTCTGCAGCAGATCTGTTGGTATGGGTGAGCTACCAGGGAGTAAAAATGCTTTCATTTTTCAAGGTACTTTAAAATACCATACAGACATGCACACTATCCTGCTTTCTGTAATTTCCTTTGAGCTCAAGAGGAAAAACTACTGGACAAGAAGATGCATTCATAGATGCTACAAAGCTAGTAGAACGTTATATTCCCTATGTTTTTCCTTTCTTTTATGTCTGCCCATGTTTTCCCTTTGTTTTACATGAAGTTTCATTTACTTATAAAACAAACAGGACACAACAACTGAAAAAGAATTCAACTTTGTCTCCAAATATAAACAAATTTCTGCTCTATATCTTGAGGCGTGTAAGCAGCATCATATGGACTACACACGTGATTGTAAGTGAATCAAAGCCACAGCCACAGGATTTCACTTTTTTTTTTTTTAATTTAACATTTCTCAAGTGTTTGACAGCTTTGACAATAATTTGCATCCCCTCAACAATTACATAGTTTATGTGCCTTCTGAAACAGCAGGCCTTTGTTATGGGCTGAAAGAATTCAAGTACCTATGCTGTTAACAACAAAGTGTGATGAATACAGCAATTACATCACATTGCACCACAGCAGAAAATACATCTTTCCGATGCAGGATTTTATATCTGGTATTATTTCATGAGAATCAATGCAATTTAGCCTTATCTCACTTTGCTCTAAAAGCGATGAAAGAAGCTTGAGATTGACTCCCAAAGAAAAGGGCACGGTCTAGCTGAAACAGCATCTGGAGAAGACTACAACAATCATTTATTCAAAATTCAACTTCTCCCACTCCCCAGCTTCCTCCAAAACGATGACTATTTAAAGACCAAGTTATAACATTAGTTAACCAATACACCCTCTATCCTTTAGTATGTGAAATCTAAACGTGCCAACAACTGCTTCTTGCATTATCTCTGTCAGCTTTGTTTATTCAGTTTGGCTACATACGGTGTCTGTGGCTATTTATTTGCACAGAATTCTTAGTGGTTGTTTCAACGCTATTAAATAATGCCAATGATTCAGCTTTTTGTCGTTATCTGTTTATGCATGTCTTTAAATTGGAACAGTACACCAGTGAAGCCCAGACTGGACATCACACTCATGTTAACAAGATGCCATGCCAGGAAAGTACTGCTATGAGGAAAGGTGATAGAGAATCCAATTTACAGAAATGGTAACAATAGCAACAAATCTTATTTTTCATTCTGCAGAAAGCAAAAGATAGCATTTTAGTTTTTCTCACCTCAAGGATAAAGAGAAATTGTAGAACTAGCTGTTAAAACCTTCCCCAGAAGGTCTCTGCAGGTATCACCAAACATTTACTATATCACTGCTATACAAACTTCAGCATATCCCCAAAAATTTAATTCAAAAGGATTTTCCATTAAAATTATTTTCCAAAGCTCTTACTAACAATAAGTTCATAGATTTTTCTAAACACCTCTTTTTAAAACAGTTTCTCTCCTTGCAAACATAGAATGTAATTAATATCCTCTACAAATCTAAAATCAATAATTATTATTACCTGGAAGGAGCTGGATCATCCTGTCCCAAACGGGACATAATATTTATCAGGGTGTTTATTCCTAGAAATATAAACAATGTGCTATTAAACAAACCACCTCTAATGCAATTCAAATAGACTTAGAAAGTAATTACTCAAAATGTTGCCTTGTAATACCTGTAACACAAGATCTTCTTATTATTTACAGAGCTTACTTACAGTGAGTACTCTCTTCACAGATGCACTCTGCCTAACTGACCATAGACTCACTACAAGATGCTTTCATATGTTTGTGTTCAGAGAGTAAGACAGAAAGCCAGCAAGGAAGGACATGCCAAACATTACGTAAACAGTAAACAATTAATTACATCTGAATGCATTTTTAAGTGGTAAAGAGTACTCTGCAGCACAGACCATGTATTCTCACATTAGGAAAATACTTGTACTGAAATCACCTCCAGGATGTTTACCGTATTGAAAAGCAAACTAAGAAAACAATACTTGCCAAATATTAAAGAAAATACATCATTTATCACTCTTGCTTTTTCACAGCTAATCATTTGTTGACTAATCTCCAAAATTTAATCATTTAGAAAGGTATCACTGGTTTCTGTGCAGAACCATTGAAATACTTCACTGAAGTGAGCTCAGAAGAGCAATGGCCAATGAAACAATAACGGAACTTCTTTTTACTGACTAAGGATGAAGCGATAGAAAGTGGTAGTGGTGTAATCCATACCTTTTTTTCTCATATGCATATGGTGAACTTTCCTGTCTCCATACTTTGGCTGTCGAATCCCACAGTTGGATAAGGAATTTCTGGCATGGTCTGGATTCATTCCAAAGTTTAAGTGATGACTTGGATGAGTCATGGCAAGCTATAACATAACACACACAAAAATGTCTTAGGCATATTTTTGCAAATGCAAGAAAAAATGTATTAGATTGGTACCTAATAATTGTTATTTATTAGTCTGAAGAAAGGCTACAGAGTGAAGTCGTAAATTACTAGCTTGGTTCCAGCAATTTAAATGTAGGACGTATGATTTCAGATGTCAGAAAGAAGTGACATGCTCAATCATCACTTTACCTAATTAACTTTCAGTAAGGTTGTGAGTTTTTTTTAAAAAGAAATAAATTAGCTTTGAAGAAGAAAGCATGAATTGCCAATTTGCCCTAACTTTTTTGCTTACCAGCTTTGCTGACTTCCTTTAAATGCAACTGCGTTTGATTATTTAAAAATACATTACAAAATTGCAAGAGTTAGAAAGGATCTCTAGAGATCGAGTCCAGCACCCTTGCTTAAAGCAGAATGCACAGGTAGGTGTCCAGATGGATCATTCTAACATTCATTCAAATTCAGGCCTATCACTGAGCAAAGATAGGGGTATGCCTAGATGCCTCTAATTTATTCAAAAGAACTGTTGGGATAACTAATACTTTGAAAGATCTGCAGTGCAAATGACCGACTATTTTCAAGCTATGTCAAAGCAGTTCATTTCTGTGACTTTATATAGAAGATGGGATTACAGACAAAATAATTTGACGAAGACAAAACAGCAAGCAGTTTATTTTTTGCACATCTTACCTGCAGCAAGCACCTATCTCGAAAAGTGTAGCCTATCAACTTGTCCAAATGCATCAGACACTGATGGTAGCGAATATGGTGGGTGAGGACAGGAAGCATCATTGCGTGCTAAAACAAACCACAAAAAGAAGCTTTCAACTTCAGTGTACAGAAGGCACTGTTGAGTAAGCTATAAACAGAAACACATTCCATTTGTCACATGACCCACTGATTTTGGTTTAGACGACAGAACAAGAGAATTGGAGTTTCCCAATCCCCATCGTCAAAGATTTGCCCATCTACACAATCACAGTGATGACCTGTATCAATATAAATAGAATAATAGATACATAATAATAGCCTATTACCAAAGCATTCTGAATGAGTTTTAAAAATGTCTGGTGAATGAAAAGATCCATTTTCAATAAGCTGTGACTGAATACAATGCTAGATGCTTCTTCACTTCGAGGAAGAATTAAGGGCTTTTTGAAATGTCACAGTCTGGCAATTTCTGGGATAATGTGGTAGCAATCGAGGAAAGATTGTTGTATGTAGGACACAGATACTCTTTTCTGTTGGAGGAAAATTTAAATTAAAATTAAGCTATGTTGCATCAACCAAAGTCTCCCTCTTTCAATGTTTTAAAGCAGTATTTGTACACACTGTACAATTTCACTGTTTGTGAATGAATTTGTATTTAAATAAGTAGTATCAGTTTACCAGTACAGCAGTACAGCAAGTATAATAACTACAGACATCAGAAGTCTTGTATAGGAGTGAAAAGTGAGAGCGCTACAAGAACTTTATGAATGAAACCACTTCTGTGGCACTGATGTCAAATCTCACTTCATTTCTGTTAGTGGCATTATGTGAATATATTCAAAATAACAATGTGCCTTAAGGCAATATAAATCCAAGAGCCACCCATATTAATTTCAGGAAAAAAAAGAATGTATCTGATTACATATATTGTGTGGAGAGCTGAAAAAAGAGCAAAAATACAAAGAAGGTGATGTGTGATTTATAGTGTGACACAAAGGATTTCTGCATGTCATTAAAGAAGGGACAGCAGAAAAAAAATCTTGAGAAGTTTGAAATACTGAGAAGAGAATAACCATTAGCAAAGATTTCCACTTAAGTAAAAGAAGGTCAGTTCGGTTCTTTAGTACTGAATACATAGCTAAAAGGTTGCAATGTACAGTAACTGGTTAACAGTAAGAAAGCAGCTCTCTGGATCTCTGAATGGCAGGAAAAAAAAAAATGTAACCACTGCAACCAAAATGAATAAGTTATTCTGAAATTGTTTCCCTGTTACTCATTTAGAGCCACGTAGGGTGATGCACAAGCCGTGGGAATACTCCTCTCATCTCCACATAAACTCTTCAGAAGTGCTTCCTATGTTTTCCTTCATGGAAGAAATTATTTACAATAAAAAGGTTGCTTCCCTGCCCGTATGTTCCACTGCACAGACTGCCAGACAATAAAGTCCCTCAAGCCAAGTCCCTTGGTTTTCTTTACACTTAGCAACCAGCACACGTGGCCCGAAGTTTGAGAATTGGAATATGAAGTTTTCAACTATATCAGCCATGGTGAAGTGAACGAGGAATAAATATCTCCTGAGAGGTACACTCAGAGAGGAGGTCTCTGATTTGACTCCTGCAGTTATATTGACAAAGTGCTGCTTTCACAGCACTAAATACTTGATTGATTCAATTAATGTGTGTCATGCTAGATTATAGCTATTTGATGTTTCTGATGTTTTATTTATCTCCATAAGAAAATAAAGTGGAGGCTTTTAAAGTTGCATTAGTCTAAAAGAACAGCTAGTGATTACAAAAAATTTCCCCTGAAACAGTACGGGTACAGAAGTTGCCCCACAACCTTTATACTTGAATCAGGTTATAAACATACTTGTAATCGTTATGTGTAGGATTCTAGCTGTGCTGCATTTTTTTTTCCTGCTGCAGCTGCCATGGCAAGCAGCAGACTCACAGATGCCCCAGCTAGGCAGCAGTGACATCCTCCCCAAGGCTGCTAGGAGGCAAAGCTGCCAGTCTCTGGGCGGGTGCTTCTGACCTGAAATTACCAAGAAGTCCAGCAAGCCAACATAGTTTCATATTAAATAATTTCTCTCCTTATCCTGAATACTCAGCTGTTGAAGGCATGTCAGCAGCAACACAGGATGTGAAGAGTGGGTATCTTTTTGGTGGGACCCAGTCTGCACCAAGGGTCCCATCTCAACACTGGCCAAGAATTGCACTTCACCTGCTGGATAATTTTAAATAAGCCTGGAAGAAGATTGTCACTGCACATTTTCAAACCATCATGCTCACCTTTCTTCCCCTCTCCCTCTAAGTATTTCATTTTGAAAAATCACAAAGACCAATGTTACAGCTATGTAGAACTTAGAGCAACTTTGAAACTTTTAAGTCATTCTAATAGCTTTAATCTTCTATCCACAATGCCTTAAAAAGGTAAGGAAAACGAGCGGTTTATAACTCGCTGCAAATTCACTCTGCCCACAGAGTTGATTTACATCTATTTAGTTTTAGTCTTTTTTAATATGGGAAAAAGCATGCAGTAACAATAGCAGCCTTTCATTTTTTACAGATATACTTTTTACCTACTCCTGACCTCTCCAAGAAATAAAATCAAAGGACTTTTGTAGTAGAACTGCCTGATTTAGATATTCTGGTTGCAAGTGTGCTCAAAACCACAAAATAGCTTCATTCCCATCATCCTTTACTGATTTGTTGTCCTTCAACAGCAAAACAAAAACCGAAACATCCCATGATACATTAAAAGATTAATTTTAAGACGATATGAATAACAAATAACTATCTCAATTCTCTCCTAAATTAGAACTTGATATTGTTTCCTTAACCTATAAAAATAGACACAGTTTACTATGGAAAAAAAAAAAAAAACACGGTAACTTTTCTCTGCTACTATTTATTCTTTGGCTTCAGAAGCAATGGTAAATCAAAACAAACATTCCAGACAGGAAAAAAAAGCTATTTTAGCTATTAGTTTTTCTCTCTTAAACAAGTTTCCCCTCCAGCCTTAGGGAGGTTTCAATACATCAGCACAATTTCTAATTATACCTTTACTAAATCAACCCTAAGTTCATATTGATTAAATTTTTAGTCTTCAATTCTTAATCAACACCTCCCAAACACCAAAAATGACCTAATTATACCACCAGTATATTTATTTGGCTGTTACGCTTATTTGAGTTTTGCTAGTACAGTATTAGACCAAAAAATGCTGGTAGCTGTCATGTGCTTTGAAACAGGATCCAACAGAGATCTGTACCTTGAAAATGTCTCACATATGGAACGTTAACTTACCTGAAATACACCTTCCTACTGAAGGTTATCTTTTTATAATCCATGTTTGGGTTTTTTTGTTTGTTTGTTTGTTTGTTTTGTTTTTTGGGTTTTTTTTTAACCTCTTTTCATGCAGTGAAAAAAATAAATTAGAAATCCTTAAACAGAAAAATATCTTAAACTAAAAACATAACACCAACCCAACTGATGGATGCAGAAACTCTTGATGTTTGGCACTAGAACCAAGACACGGCTGATATAAGTCAAGGCTGCTGCATTTCAGACCTCCAAGCCTCAAACTGGCCACTCTTGCAACCCCCCTACACCACTTTCTGCTTCATGTCACTCAAGAGCAGCAAGCCTCTGCTAGAAAATTAAACCTGTAAAATAGCTTTTTATAAGGAAAGGAAAGGAGGCTAGAATAGTTCCCTAAAGCAACAGACCACGTTGAGGCAAAAGTAGTAACTTCCAGTGGTTGGTTCCTCAGCATATAATCATAACAAACTCTTACACAAAGTAAGTGGCAGCTATCAAGAAAAACAACACATCAGGCATCTCTGCAATCCAGTCACCTGGCAGACATCAGAGCGTATTCCTGTTTTCCAGAATCCCTGGCTACTCAACTCGACAGTCACTTCACGTCTCATTGTGTTCTTCTGCCGGATTTTCTGCAGTGCTTCCTAGACAGGAAGAAAATAGAGTTCTTGCAAAGAACTTTCTACAGCAAAGCAACATTAAAGAACGTATATACATTTACAATATTTGAAGTTCACTTTTGACAAACAGTTTCTAAAACTAGTCCAAACCTTGTAACTGCCAGCCACAGACTGTGATGGATGTGCCTGAGAATAGCACAGATAGAGGATTTTATTAGAGTGAGTGAGAAAGAAGATGACTACAGTTTTTCTTGTAGGTAACAAAACAAACCAGTTCTACTTGTACGTTCAAAATGATGCATACACAAGCAAGTTAAGATCCTTATAATGAAAACAATCTCTTAATTCAAGTCTACGTCCATATATATTTCTAGTTAGAAGCATTTAGTAGGAATAAGGTAATCAATAAATTGAGTAAAAGAAACATCTTGTTAAAGAATGCCAGCTACCACAGAACAGTTCCTGTTCACTACTGTCAGTATCACCAGTTTGGGAAATTGATTAGCATTCACTGATCCTGGAGCCTATTACAATCTTCCAATACTATTACAATGAAAGAATTAAAATGTTTAAAAATCTGCTTTGCTTTGACCACAGTTTGTTCAGTGTTGTGTCAACAGTGGTTTTGTCTGTATACACCACGAAGTGGATGCTTGGCTTCTTTGACAGAACCATTTTTAAGAAGCACTTTCTGTAAAAATGGATGAAAGAAAAATAGCTGAAATAAATCACCTCCAGATCAGGATCTCCTCTTTGTAATATTACCAAGTCTCTGGAGAATGGAAGCTCTTCACACAGCATGCACTTAAGTAAAGTCTTCTTTTCTCTTTAGCATACAAAATTTCTCAAAGCTGCAATCCATCCTCCTTCTCCTCCTTTTCCCTGCAGAGCACCTGCTCAAAGCCATCTATTCTCAATTCCCAGTCTGAAGCCCGTGAGCATCTCTGGGCAGGAACGGCTCTGCCTTCTACTCCTCAGAGACTCATGGAACGGCTCCAAGGGGCACATTTATCCAGACAGCTTCATCAAAGATATTTCTAGATGGAACTGAGATGTCTAGAACAGGAGGCTAGTTACCCTTTCATAATCAATGAGGGATGATAAACTGCTTCAAAAAATGCATTTCTCTCTCCACTAACTTCAAAACGAGCCTTAGAGTCTCAACTTATGCTCCTACTGTAAGTACTAGAAGGTAGGTATAAAGCTTCTAAGCACCACCTTATCACAAACAACATCATGCAATCACATGCAGTGTTGAGGGCAAAGGGAAGACAAGTGCCAACATTACTTCAGCCCCTTGAGCATCACCTACAACTTGCCTTTCAAGACTGTGCCATTGGGTGTTCTCCAATAGGCGCTGCAGTGCTTGCTGTACTTTCAGGCTGACTAGTTCAGGAGCACTCCAGCATTATTCATAATATGCGACTATCTTTAAAAGCATTGGTACAACTTAGGTGCAGCCCTACAGCTCCTATCACTGCTTTCACGTTTATTGACACCCAATTGGCAAAATGTATTATTTATCCTCACATGAAGCTCCTGCTTCAGCCCCACACATCTATCTGATTGCAGACAACTACTTGAGAAATCAGTCATCCTAGAGAGTAGTCTACAGACACAGACCAGAACACCATACAGTCAGTGATAAACACCAAAAGAAGCATTTTATCTTTTGAAGCTAAATTATCACCCCCCTACAACGAATCTACTACAATTTTATGTATAAGTCATTCATTAACCCCTAATAAAAAGATGCCCGTAACACAACAGTCTCCCTTTCACTTGCTCTTCTCTGAGAGGGGAAAGCTGTAGCAAAGATAATTCTATCTTCTATAGGGTCAAGACCAATTTCTCCTTAAAATTTTTGCCACTGCTGAGTTTTTAATCCTGAGTGGTTCTTCTCCCCCACATTTACAGGGAAGGAAGCTAACAACTTACTTAGTACCCATATAAAGTAAATGTTAACCCAGTCTTCCTCACGCAACAGCGTAGTACAGGCATACTGTCAAATATACCAAACAGCTTCCACATCCACAGCATTATCAAACTAAAGATAATTAAAATAAAAAAGCTTTTTAATAAATAAAACCACGACAGCAGTTAATTCCATCACCTACCAAAGAAGTTCATTTCTCCCCCTGCAGATTTTTTAAGTCAGTCAGTCAATTATGAGTGCCTGGTAGACAAACCATCAGATAAATCAAAGATTGTAGTCCACGATCTTAAGTGATGGATGCCTTAGGACAGATTACTTTAGTCTCTCTTTGGGTGACTATTACTCTAATTTTAATTCCCTATTGGCTGAGAATATACACTTCAGAATTGTTTATTTCTCAGTGCACTGAGGAGAAAAATGAAAAAGACAAAAACTCAAAACACACCTCATTTGTCATTAAGTTCTACTGAAAATAAGAGCCATCAGATTATTCCAATTTTTTTTTTGTTTTTTTAGATGTTCTATCACTTGAAGATCTTAAGGAATTCACTAAGACTGCCTACTAACTTTGGGCTTAAAACTCTGCACAACCATGGCAGTTTCTAATCTCAAAAGAGAAATGTTTAAAATTATGAGACACTTAAAAGAGCATTCTGAAATGAAAAGTTCCTCTCTATGCTAATTCCTGAAACCACTAAAGGCAAGGGTTATAAAGAAGTTATGGTTCCACAAGGATCATTTTCTGTAATTGGTTAAAACTTGCAGTAGTCTGGGAGTTGAAAAAAGGAAAAAAAAAAATCCATTCACTAGCAAGCAAGGATAAAAATAAAATCTGTATTAACAGCCTGAAAAGAAAACCTTTTGTGAAGGATTTCTATTGTTTCCATAAAAAGGGCAGTCACACAGCTTTACTCCATCCTGAATTACTGTACTCAATTATCAGACACAGGAAGGCCCAGCATACCTCTCTCTGTGATAATTTCTGTTTATCAGCTTGTTTGACTTTGGGACTGTTAGCTAGCAGGTGACGCAGTTTTACATAACTCTTCCACAGTTTTTGATATCTGAAGGACAAAAACAGAAAACAAGTATTTTAGTCAGTACAGTAGAAGCCTCTTGTAGTTTGGCCTTCTGAACTAAAATACACAGATCTATGGCATCATTTTGCTCCAGAAAAATCTCAATGCATTTTCCAAGAAAGGTGGCAGTGCCTCTGCAGTTGCTAGTGACACGATCACAACAGCAGTGCACACTGTGAGGTGAACTGCAAAGCTCAGGGCAGAAGACAAAGTCTCAGATACCCACCCACCCTCACTGAAGGACACTCTGCTCACTGAAAAGACTTTCCTACAGTGTGACATCTCAATTCATGCAGGTGAAGCAGGTGAAGCATCACCCTCTTCACTTCCTATCACTCACTGAAAAGCAGTTACATTTTGCAAGAAGTGTCTGTCATTACATCGGCTGAAACATTCCAATGAAGTGCACAACAAAAAGGTCTACCAGCTGTGAGCTGCACACATTTATTTTATGACAGTGATGTTTTATTCCCTGTGAAAACTGAAAGCCAAGTTTTCTATGGCTACCATATATGTATTTGCAATGCTTTCTAGTTTTATCCAAACACCTTGCCTGTTCATCATTCAGCAACATCTAATTACGCATATATTTATATAACAGCTCATCTGTACAAGCCCTCTAATAACCTAACACTGATTTTCACAAACTAAGATGAGGATATTTCAGCCTCAAAATGAGAACTTGACATTTTGATGTACAACATATGCTTTACTACTAATATGGGCAGAAACAACTGTGTCATTGCACTTACTTTTGAGAAATAATGAACTGATGACAATATGAAAAAGTAACAAAAATTCTGTATTAGAATGTCACAAAAAACATACTATGGGAAATTCTTTTCTGAGCATTATATATTTCACACGTACACCAGAGTTAAGGACAAAATTTATCATGACACAACTTCGTTACTTTGATTAAAGAAGCACATCAAAATTCTCCAGACAGGTCTAATGAGGGGAAAAAAAAAACCTTAAAATTTCTGCGGCCTTTCCTTTTAAGAAAGTCAAAATACAAGATGCTGGAAAAGTAATTTATGTGATATTCTAATATTTTCCATTAAGAAATTTAGCATCAAAACAGAGATAGTTTGCACATTCTCATTTAATTTTCTTACAGGTTAAAAAAAAAATAAAAAAATAAAAAAATCAAGAAATTAAGAAATTAAAAGTTATACCCATAGTTAAAGAGAAAGCATGTTGTTGTTTAGATAAGCACTCAGTCTCCCCACTCCTGTGACTTATCTGGTGTTAACATGCAGGTTTAATTTCACATATCGTTTTTTCCTCATTATCAACATATCAAAGCTAATTAAAAGATGTCAACAGCATGCAGAATTTAGCTAGATTTATTATATTGCTAAGTTAGAATCCTTTCAGACTAATGTAATATTTTCCTCATATAAATGGAAAAACACTGAAATAAACATCTGCTGGTGATTTAGAACTATTCCAGATATTAAATCTAAAATTCTCTAAGTTCTAGAATAACGCATGTCATACATTCACATGAGAGTGTCTAGGCCTCAAAAGTGCAAGTGAAATTCAATGTCATTAAGCGACACTGGAAGAAAATCAAGAGGAAAATGACAACCTTAACTATACTTGCACAAGAGATAGGCTCTGTATTTTCTGTCACCAGTCAGAAAAAAAAATATCTGTGAATTATTGGAAAAGTTCCCTGAAATTGTCAAATTGTCACCCAAAAAAATTGTGAACAAAACCCAGAAAGCACTTCTACACCACTACACAAATCTAGAGTGAGACAATTATCTGCTCTGTCTGAACTTCTAGTTTCTTCTCCACTCCTTCACTTACGTTCATATCTCTAAAGAGACAGAAAAAGATACAGGCAAAATTACCATGGATGCAAAAGCTTTAAAAATAGTAGACTCAACTTTGCAAGTCATAAAAAGAAACAACGAAGAAGAAAACGACAAGGTGCAGAGAAACCAAATTCCATGAAGAAAGCAAAAATGAAATGGATACATTACACATTACTAAACGTAAGAGCTGAAGAGCATCTAATTAAGTCAAATAGCTGCTCTGAAACAAAAGAAATCAGTCACTTTTAATATAATGCGCAGCAGAACAGTTATTACAGTATTTCCCTGTCAGTAGACTAAAAAGGTTCAAGCAGCAATTTGAGAAATTTAGTGAAGGTAGATTCACTCAGGGCTGTTAAACAAAACTCCGTATTCTATACTGCCTGGAGAATGGTTTTCCCCTTCTCCTGTTACAATAGTCTCCCTAAAAAAAAAAAAAAAAAAAAAAAAAGACTACTGGCTGCTCAAGGAAATAAAATAGAGCTACAGAAACCTTTGGTCTCACCTAGAAGAGTTATGCTCTGGATAAGAAGTTTGCTATTGCACATGCATCAGAAGTTCCCGAACTAAACAAGAAAAAGTTGTATCTCATTCTCACATTTACAAAAGCTACTATTCTATGCCATAAGCACTATGCTTTATGTCAGATTGATAAGCATATTTAAGTCATAGATGACACTGAGTTTCTGAGCAGAAGATAGGAAGAAAAGCATCTTACTGAGGATCTCCAGCATAGCTGAGTTGAGCAGGTCGTATCCCAAAGTGGACAATAATGGGGAAAGTAATTACATCAGGATTGAATTGTTCACGGTCCAGTTGATCAATACGAACTGAGCTGGGTTTCTAGGAGAAAAACAAAATATACCTAATTGACAACAGCTCTATGGAAATTTTTTTGTCTCCAGCCCACATTGTCCAGGCACTATGAAATAACAGTATTTAAGCTTATTAAAATACACATAAAAATAATCCTTTATATAATACTCACTATTTTTCAATGATAATGATTGAAATAAAGTTAATTGACTTAGCTCTCTCAGAGAAAAAAAGAGAAGTCTATCTTCATTTTGAAAGTTAAGAAATATACAGTTTGATCACTTCTGAGAACCCAATGCAGCTTTCTTTGGTTGAGCATCAGGACTAGAATTCTGGCATCCAAGCTCCCACATGCCTGAGCACTTCACTAAGATTAGGTCACTTCTCTAATTTTAGTTCTCTTCCTGATTTCCCAATGTAAGCAAAGTCATTATTAGATCCATTCAATCACACAGACTGAGCAGCATAAGAAAAATTTAAAGTGGAATGCTAGGTTGATTCATACAATGAGGAATATGGTTTTGTATAATGAGAAGACTGCCATCCTTCTTATGCTTCAAAACATACATTTTTCTATAGTTAAAAACGACAGTGTAAAAGGAAGTGATTCTCATTTCACCTTTAAAAATGCAGAAAGAGTAATTACATGTCATCGCAGAAGACATGCTGCTTACAGAGCTCTTGATAACTTATCTAGCATTTTAAAAACTCTGTTGAAGTTGCAGTTTGTCTCCAAGTAAATATTTTTCCCCATTACCTTCCAACCTGCTTTGTTATATGCCTGTTTACTCCCTACTTCACAATCAGCTGTTTGAGGCCAATATTTTCTGCTTGTCTAAGCTTTCAGAAAAGGGACATTACTTCTAGTTATCTGCATCTCAAAACTTCTAATTGAGCATCGTGAACTTCTCAAAAATGGATTTCAGAATTACAGAAACAGCTCCCATCATAGTCTTCACAAAATAGTAAGAAGTGCATCAAGAACAAAGCTTTCACCCTTCAAACCACCTTCAGAGAACTGTTTGCAGGAATCATTTTCTGCATGGATAAGCAAAGCCAATTCTAGAAATAAAGGCAAACCTCCTCAGGTGGCAAAACTTCCAATCTATTCTAGAAAAAATGATTACCTAAAACTTGGGACTTGCAGATAGAGAAACATTTACCAAGGGAAAAATGCTTATCAGCTTCCTTTTGGATACGATGACAGAAAATAGCTGCCCACTCAAAAACTAAGTTACTCCGCTGATGCTAGCAAATTTTAAACAAAGAGGAATAAAGGTTTTTCTCACAGCACTTCCAATAGGAGGAACAGGCTGCAAAACCTAATGAAAAACACATAATGAAAAGAGGATTTTTAACAGGCATAAAAAAATTCTCTTAGCCGGAACTTAAATTCTTGAAGTTTAAGTGTGCCTAGTTTTGTGGGCTTTTCTTTTCCAGAGTTGAATTGAAAAGATTTGGGGGGTGTGGATTAGCGTTAATCTTCAGAGAAGTTGCTTGTTTTTCTCCCTCTTAATGTTAAAAATGTGAAACTTTCTCTTTTTCCCCTCCTTTTTTCTACTTGTTTTTTAAAAGATATGGTTTTACTTCACAGCAACACCTCTGAGAATCAAAAAGACAGTATTATTAACAGAACATGTCAACAATAATTACACTATGTACACTGACTAAAAAACACTACATTAAGGTACGATACAATGCTTTTGTATTGAAATACTTCACATTTTAGACATGTACAGACAAGTAACCTGATCCTCAAAAGAAAAAGTGAAGAGATTTCAACACATCTGTTGCAGGGTGCACTCCTGTAGCAAGCTCTGTGTGTAAAACATGTGGGCTCAGGACCACTTAAATCAAGCTGTTTTAAATCATCATAGAGTCATTTGAGTTGGAAGGGACCCTTAAAGGCCATCTAGTCCAACTCCCCTGCAATGAACAGGGACACCTACAGTGAGATCAGGTTGCTCAGAGTCCTGTCCAGCCTGTCCTTGAGCAAAACCAGGGATGGGGCATCCACCACCTGCAACCTGCTCCAGTGCCACCCTTATTGTACAAAAAATTCTGCCTTATATCCAATATAAATCTCCCACTTTTAGTTTGAAACCATTTCCCCTTATTCTATCACAACACACCCTTCTAGAGTCTGTCTCCTTTTTGATACTGAAAGGCCACTATTAGGTCTCCGTAGAGTCTTCTCCAGGCTGAACAGCCCCAGCTCCCTCAGCCTGTCCTTGTAGGAGAAGTGTTCCATCCCTTGAATCACTTTGGTGGCCCTCCTCTGGATGCACTCCAACAAGAGCCACTCAATTATGCAGTTGTTAATATGTTCATAACTACTAGGACAGAATTACTTATATCTTGATCACAATTGTTGCTTCAAAATGGTGAAGGTTATGAGAGGTATAACCACTCTGTGTGTCCCATCACTCCCAGATTATGATGAGCACCAGCTGTATAAGCAGCATCAAAGAAATACACAGTATGAAGTGTGTAGCAGCAAACAGGACATAAGAAACTAGATGGTTTTTGTCCAGATGTTTATCCCTCCCTACTTTAAAAAGGGCTGTCAGAGAGCACTTAATAATCACATTCAGAATCCTGTTTCTAACATCTCCCCCAAACCCAAGAAAATCTAACAGAACAGTGCCCCATTATCTTTGTTTCCTATTGCAAACCTCATCAGTCAAAGCTTTGCTCATAGCAGAAGGCAAGGTTGGGATTGCATGCAGATGTAGTACAAAAGCATGTCACAAATATATGGATTTGTACTGGCAGAAAAAGCAGCAGCATTTTGAAAAGAGTGAAGTATTTAAAAGGATTAAAATCTGAAACTTTAAATCTCTTATAAAAATTCTTCACTGAACTAATGAAACACGATGAATAAATTAAAAAGTTATAAATACAGCTGAACTATTGTTAGTGGTTAAGTGGGACATATGCCTATCAATTTTTTTCCCCTCTAACATGCATAAGATTCACTTCACATTTTATAGAAAAATTGGATCTGTTCAAAAGAGAAATTACTTCTGAAGTGACACTGTGGAAGAAAGCAGCAAAATAAAATTTAGTGTTTTTACTTTGTTGTGTCAAGTGGATAAAATTGAATTGAAAAGCTGTCATTTTCTAAAAGTTTCACATTGTCTCTCTAATAGAACTGTTTTATCTTCTAACCCTACAAAATGCACAGAAAATATTTTAAACCCCATTTTTCACTTACTTTCATATTCAACTGAATATATGGCAATGAAAAAAAAATCCACAAACTAAGAAAAATATCATCACGTTTGTCTCCAGATACAAGTATGTACTAAGGATGGCATTATAACATGACAACTTTTCAAAGTGTTGCAGATTTCTTTTATGTTTACGTATTTTGAGGCCCATGCATCTTTGAGAACATTTTGTAGAATAGAAAGTTTGTCAGTAAAAATCACACAAAACCTCAGAATTAACACTGCCACTCAAAACGTGTTGCCTTGTGCACAAAGACATTTGCAGTTCTTTGAGGGATGCCACAAAGGAGTGTATATGCATACCCTCATGTTAAAGGCCACCAAGTTTTCAGCTAGCTGAAGTCAGTGTACCTTTGGCAAAAATTAAATTAGTGAGTACCATTCAAATGCTGATGACTGCACACTACCGAACAATTTGTATCACATAAACCACTGGCAAAATTAAGTTAAGCAATTAAGGCTAACAATTTCTATTATAAGAGTCTACCTTAGTTTTAACCACCTCATGTAGAATTTTCCACACTGAGAGTTCACATGTACTCTGTATTTCACGTTCCCACACATGGCCTTATTTTCCTTTTGGTGTAGGAAGTTTTAGTCAGAACAAAAACACTGAATGAAATCAAGGGAAAAAGAAATTAATCTGACAAGTTATGATTAACTAATTTACTACATGTAATACTACCATATTTAAAAATAGGAGTTTGAGATACCTATCTAGAAAGGTGACATGGCTTCAGTTTGGGGAGAGGTTCTTTAATTAAATTCCCCTTTAGGCAAGATTACACCACAATTTTTTTTTATGAAGAAGCTGAGAAGTTGTGTAATAGTTAAAAGTAGAAAATGAAGTTGGAGGAAGAAAGGTCTTGTAACAGAGAAAGCTGCACAAAACTCCAAACTGAGGTCCAAAACATGCTGCTATTACCAAGATACCATCTCTGTGACGCTGGCCAAACCACGTGGACAGAATTTTGCAGCTTTTTGGAGGCACCTTTTAATCTTTCACACAATTCTTAAGTGTGAAATTCAGAAAAAAAAACGGCTAGATCTCCACATACGCTGAAAGAAGCCAAGAATTAATGCTCTAAATACTAACTGTTCCAAAAATTATAAAACAATATTGGTTTCAAGTTGGACACTGGATATGTGACACTGGATGCATGTATTCATTTATGTACATAAAATTCTTCAGTGTGAGCAACAGCAGTTTGAGAAATGTTGTGGGGAAAAGATACCTCACAGAAAGGCAGAACATTCTCTATATTCAGGGCAGAATCTATAGAGAGCACATTACATAGAGGTAGAGTGTCAAAAGAGAAACATGAAATAGCATAGCAAATAATTACTAATTCTCTGGTTGTATGTCAGTGAAAATAGATCACGTACATAAAGACCATCAGAAAAAATATGATTGCAGAGGAGCAAATAACATTTTCCTATACTTAAAGTACAGCCATTCCTTTCAATGTGCACATTGAAATCATGCTTCTCTGGAAATCTGCCCTTGGGTAGGACAGCAAAAGATAAAACTAAAACTCTTTCCACGGTTGGAATAATGCAATAAACTGTTCCTATAGCAATCTGCAACTGTCTCTGATCATCTTCACCCTCTGCAATTCAGACTCCAAAAGATTCTCTGAAACAAGATATGTACATGCTATTGAGTTATTAATTTGTCTTAATTATTTGTTCTACCATGCCAGGGCTGGTAACGATCATCCCTTTGCATTCCTCTGCATATTTCTGCCATTCCAGCTCTTCCCACTGAAGCATGTTGGCAATCTCTTCTTCAGGCACCAAAGCTTTATTGCATCGTAACAAGTAGAGAAGAATCTGATGCATCGACAATACTTCCTTCCCTCCATCTTAAAAACATAATAAACAAAATGCATTTCAGATATTCACTCCTAAAGCACAAGGAAAATACGCAGCACATAAAATATTCAGATGAGCAAAATAAAATGCAAAATTTTTAAGCAACTTGACAAATAAGGAAGCAAATGTTTTATTGATGAATAGTGCACATACATAAAACACACTTCTTTGCTAAACTGGAAGCAATAATGGTAACAGTAGCAAGAAAAACAGTTTCATCGTTCTGTAATGCTGAGGTTTCTAACTTGCCTGAAAAATTTCTAAATGAGTAGGCAGAACAAATCAGTTACGTAGTCCGGTTATGCCTTCCTTTTCACATTTCTACCATTCCTTTTACAACAGAAGTTAAAAAGCCTTTAGGCACCCAAGCAGCTTTTTAAGGACCACTCAAGATTTTACAGGATACTTCTGGATGAATGTGGTAAGTTATCCTTGCATTTTGAATTCATCTGCAGTGCTTACATGCTGCACCTGCAGTAATGAAGACTAAAGAGCCTCGTGCTGTCTTCTGTCACTAAATGAATTGAGAGCATGTGAAAACTGCTAAATACTTCCGAGACCTCTGGAAATACACACAGCAAAGACTGCTTGCAGGGAATTAAGGCGGTGTAATAAACATCTGATCAGTTCCAGGGAGCCAGTCAACATACAAACAGCAAAAGATGAGTGATAGTCCTGACAAAATAACACTCAGAAGACACTGACTATTCAAATTCAGTATGTCTGCTCATCTGAGTAAGAATACGGATATGTTGCTACAGTGCTTTAACTCTGAAGGAGGAAGTCAGAGAGATTTGTGCCAGCAATGGAGAGTTTATCTACAGTTATAGAGGCATCTTAAAGTTTCATCCCCGACAGAAGTAAAAACTTCCATCTCCCTTCCAAGAAAGCCATGGAGTACACACTCTATCACTAAACACACAATAAAGAACAGAGAAAAAGTAAAGCCTTCAAGTGGTATGAAGGATAATGCCAGAGCATAGGGAACATGACCCCAGCACACGTAGAGAGTCTCGCAGAATCTCAGTGTCACAGCAGTGCTGCCTTTCACAAGACACTTGAGGAAACAAACACTTCTGTTCCAGCTGGGATTGCAGCACTACTCGGTAGCAGGAAAGATGTAAGGGAATAACGCAACTCAGCCTCCTAAAACAATTAACCTCATTCAGCAATTTACCACGACAGCCCAAAGGACCAACTGGACCCTGGAATGCACCAGGTCCAGCACTGCCACCAGGCAAGGGGAGAGGTTGTCCCACTGCACTCTGTGGCTGCACCTCCAGCACTGAGGGCAGGTTTGGGTGTCACAGTATAAGAAGAACGTGTAAACTATTAGAGCGTGCAAAGGAGGTGGGGGTTACAGAAGTGGTAAAAGGTCTGGAGGGCAAGCTGTGTGAGGAGCAGCTGAGGTCCCTGGGTTTGCTCAGTGCAGAGCAGAGGAGCTGAGGGGAGGCCTCATGGTGGCTGCAGCTCCTCACAGGGAGCGGAGGGGCAGCGCTGAGCTCTGCTCTGTGTGACAGCAATAGGGCCCAAAGGGCTGCATAGGCTGCATCAGGTTGGGGGTTAGGAAAAAGTTCTTCAGAATGGTGGGCATGCAACAGGCTGTCCAGGGCAGTGGGTATGACATAGAGTTCATAGATTTCAAAAAGCACCAAGAGAGAATATAAAATGGGGAAAGCTAACCCCAAAGTTCAATGGAAACTGAAAATACTTCTGAAAAGTTAGAGACATTTTAAAAGTTACTTTTCCCTTCAAATTAAAGAGGAATTCTATCTGCAAGACTTTTGGCTTTGTCAACTGGTTTAGACTGCTCTGCAAGAAGCACACCACATCCAACTTCTGAAACAATGCACAGCCTTACATACTGAAGATTCTACAGGAAGGGCACAAGTTGTAGCCATTTGCTACAGAATAGTTCAGAGACTGGACCTCTTGAGTCAAAACATGCCATAACTGGAAACTTATAATAGTTTTACAGCGTTTCATTCTTTAATACATTTTCCATCATTACAATACAGCAACTATTCTGCATGCCATGCATCTCTGGCACTCAGCAAACCTGACATGATTCACTCAAAGCTACTCTCAAGATCTGTCTCTGTAAGTATCTAAACACTGAAAACGTGGGCTGTGAGACAGGTTGCTCAGAGAAACTGTGGACGTGTTTGAGGCCAGGCTGAACGGGTTCCTAGGCAGCCTGATCTACCCACAGCAGGGGGGTTGGAACTAGATGATCTTTAAGGTCCCTTCCAACCTAAGTTACTCAATGATTCTATGAAAATCTGACATCCTAAACCTTGAATTTTCAGACCGTGGTAGGAAAATAAGAAAGAAAAGTAGAAAGAATGAGAAATCAATTGATTTCTGTCTTTAAAGAAGCAGTTGATGGATCCATGGGGATCTGTTGCAACCACATATCTTCTTTTAATAGACAGAAATAATGTTTTGCAACAGTATCTGAAGGACATGGATTCCCACTCTGGAGAATAAAAAAAAAATGTATATGTAATTAGAAATTTATCATCATAAGGATGCTAGAAACAAACTATATATGCAGAAATAGCAAGAAAAAGCCATCTTTATAGAGTTAGAGAACTGGGAGTGTTAGAAGAGAAGCACAAAGGAATACGTGTTAGACAGACTAATCTCTCCCTGCCAATAAATCTAACAACACAGGAAGAGGTGACTTCCTAACTAAAGCTAAACAAACCAGAATATAAAAACTCCAAAGTAACTGGAAAACACCCTCAAGCTACACAGTCCAGGCAGGTCAAACTTGCTCTCATCTTGTGATGAGGTCAAGTTAATCAGCCACATGTGGCTTGATAGCTTATTTTGTAAATTGCTTCAGTAGAACCAAATCAATGTTTGCTAGCAAGCCGCACAGCTCAGCTTCTGACTGAACAGTGTTGTGTATTCAGGAAGGAACAACAATTAGAAATACAGTCATCTAGCCTTCAGTACTCTCCACAGTAGTGAGCCAAACCTCATTTAGCTCCAGCTATAATTAATATAACAACTAAGCTTCCAAAACCCAAAGCAGAGAACACCTTCAGGCCACAGCCTTCTTGATGAAGTCCGTTTCACATCTAATCTGTGCTCTCAGTCCAGCAGCTGAGTACATCTTCCTTTCCACGCAACCCTTTCAGAACAATCATCAGGCAGCATCTCAGCAGGACACATTTTCAATGAAGACATGACATTTATATCAACTTGAAGTCTGTTCTACTATCTTAGGATGTGTTAAATGCTTTTGTAAGCTGTTCACTCAAACTGAGCATAGCTCTCTGCACTCAAGCTTGTCCTTGGCTGGCAGGCTAGGGCTGAATTGTACTACAATGGTGTTTTTCTTTCTTTCACTGTTTCTTGCAAGGGCTAAACTTACATTAAAGATAAAAGAAGAAAGCAGCAGAGCAACCTGTGCTCAGGGGTGACAATCTTGCTGATTCTCAAAACTGCACATCAATAATTTCTGTGTAATCACATGGCACGATAGAATATGAAATTCAGTTTTATGTGTGAGAATAGACAACACTGCTGAAATCCCACAGCTCCATCACAGGACGAGTAAAGAATGACCCAACACTTCCTGCAGTTACCACACAACAGACAAAAGCTGAGGACGATACCTGGCCTGTCCATCAGAATTCTGGCGCTGAGTAAGCTACACAAGCTATCAGCGAGCAAGAAAGACTTCAGATGGAGACATCAGTTCTTCACAACTGAACTACTTGACCTGCAATGAGTTTAAGCTCTTATTACGTTACCTGGAAGAAATCTCACAAATCGCGGCATGAAGTGAAATCTGGGGCAGGAAACAGAATCATTTTCAAGTGAAGGACCTTAAACATAAAGGGAAAAAAAAAACCATGGAGAATTTATGAATAGCAGCATATTTGCAAAAGAAGAAAAAAGAAGGAAATCCTGTCCCATATTTACTGTCCCATATAAACTGACTTTAAGTCAGTGACCAGTAATTACATTTGGCACTAATTTCATACAGAAAAGTAGCAAAAAGCATGCAACAGAAAAGCAACTTTTAATAAATGCTTCCATGTAGACAATTTCAAAGAAAATTCAAGTAGCTTAAAAACTAAATAATCTAAAAACCACAGTATTCTATTTAAAACTGCAAAGAAAAATGTCTTATAAATTTTATCCACTTCAGTTTCACAGGCAAACCACCAGTATTTGATTAGTCCCTCCAAATTAGTGGTTTGTTTGTTTGTTTTTTCCTGTTATAGTAATAAAAATAGTAAGGAAATTTCAAAAGACCGTATTTCGTGGGTTTTTTTTTCCTTTTTCCTTTCCTGTTTCATCATCCAAAGCCTTGCACAAAAATAAAAACAAAAACAGTAGGCACCTGCCATTAAAAAAAAGCAATCAGAACCAGTGGTACAAAATAACATTAATATCTGGAGACATTTAGCCAAAAATTACTACACAAAATGTATATTTGTGTGCTCCTCTGTTTAACTACAAGCATACAGTATATCTCTATAAAGAGAGGACAGGAAAATAGCTACACATGCTGAATTAAAATTCCTTTGAATTTCTCTTTGTTTTCTTTTAGACCAAGGGAAGGATCATTCCTGACATTCTCCTCTGCCATAGCCTTCACAGGAACTCACATTTTCATCTCAGCAAGTTAAAAACATTGTGCTATAACTCACCCTTCTAAAGCTGTCTGCGTGATACTGCTTTGTGAGCTGACTGTTCAGAAAAACTGCATGAATACTTGTTTTTTAGCTTGTAAAAACAGAGGATATTTCACCTGATGCCTTGTACATGACAATACTCTGCCCACAATACTGCCTAATAACAAACAGTAAGTTCCATTGCAACAGACAGTTTTTGGATTAAAGAAGAAATTTAGTTTATCTGTAGGAAAATAATGCAAGACTTTTGTATTTTAATTGCTATAATCCCCACTAACACCTCAATAAACTTCACCCTCTTAAAGAACAAAGTGCAAGATTGCTCCTCTCACTTAATACAGCATTTGACTATTATTTTGAGGCCACTCCCCAGCTTTTTATTAATGTTTAAAATATAAAACCATAGCAGAACAGAGGTCAACTTTCCAAGTTTTTTTTTTCTTTTCTTTTGGAAATAAAAGTTACCTTTAAGATTCCAGTCATACAGCTCCAGAATATCTTTGAATAGGTAAGAAGAGAACAGCTCAAGACCTTTCACACAAAAATTCTGTGGAATAAAAACAAACAGGTTTATGATTACATAATATTGTAATACAGATAATGCTACTACCATTGTCTTCATATTTGTCAACTGCTAGAAATGAGGTTTTGGAAACAGCATTGATGCATCTTTAATCATTTACTGCAGCACAGTGGTCTAATCAGAAAAGCACTATTAAGAAAGCACCATAATGAAGATTCTGTATGCAATGCCTACATCCACCGTATAGGCAGAAATTACAAACATGGTAATCCACCACGTATCTCAACACTTCCTCCTGAGTAAGCTCATATTTCTGAGAAACATTTTTAATATTCCCTTTTCCTTCATGTTTATAATAAAAATTAAGAAGTTATCAGCTGTAGCATTATGATCACTTCTTCCATTTCACCAAGACAGTACAATATAAACAGAGCATTATGACCTTAAAAGGCAGTGGGGAGGGGAGGAGGGGGGAGAAAAAGAACAAAAAAACCCATCTCTTGCTCATCAGACAGGGAAGCAGATCCTCCATAGCAAGGAGCTTTCAATCAGAAGTGACTTTACAAAGTCTTCCTGAACAAACAAGACCAGGTCAGATCAGGACAGGACAACATAAGCAATACATGTATGAAAATGGCCATAACTGCCAAGCCCAACAACTCAATCTTTCACAACAATGCATCAGTAAAGATGGCTTTAAAGTAGGATTTAGCTACTGGGTGTCAGACCAGGAGTCCAAAAAGACAACACACCAGATTCAGTAACAAGAAACGACCTGCACTGATCACATTAGTCTTGCTGAGGAATTTCAGAGATCTTGCATATATTTTAGATGGTGCTAAACAACAAAAAACGAGATAACTAGAAAGAAAGGTGCAACTATCAGACTAAAATACTGATCCTATCTTTGTAGTTAATATGCAGGGGTATTTCTGTACCTACATCTACTGTTCTAATGCAATTTAATTCACAAACTGACTTTACCAGAGATAAATTTGTAATTAAAAAAAAAAAACCACAACCGATTAAGAACTGAATGTGCTTTGTTTGTATCCACCAGAAACTTGTTTTGGCAACAGCTTATAGTAAGTACTGATAAGTGATACTTAGAGCTTCGTATTCAAGATTAATTTTCAGCTTGGCATTGACTCGTGGGTCTGGAAAACCAGCACCTCCACATACATTAGTTTTGTCATTTGTAAAAGAATGATAATGCCTAAGTTGGTTCACAGATAGAGTATCTGGCATAACTTACGTAACTTAAAATGAATAAAAGCACTTCTCACTATTTGATTTTAATATATGATAGCCTAGGTGGATGGATTTATGCTAGTACTTCTGAAAGAAAATTCCTTTTCAGACATTCTTTCAGAACATAGCCTGTCTCTTACCATCTTCTCTACAAGAAGGGATTGTGAAGAGTTTAATCCATTAACAATGTCAACAACTCTTAACCCACTCTGACTTTTTGACTAATTATCCTTCTTACCTCAGGCATCATCTCTTCAATGAAATGAATTGTATAGTCAATGTTAAATCTGATTACTTTACACAGAGGAATCTGGAAGGAAAAGAGATTCAGCATGAAAAGCTACACAGTGACAAACGTACAGTTAATACAATTTTGTATGCAGGGGTATTACTGTCTGCTGAAAAGGGAACTTACTAAAACAGCTGCTTAGTGGGATCATACAAAGACAGGAAAGCAAGCATTTGCAAGAGAAATGCCAATTTTAACCTCCACCTTTGATTACACAGGGCTAAAGAATAGTAAAGTAAGATAAAATAATGCCATCTACTGGAGATAAAGGTTTCTTTAGAAGAAAAAGCAAAGTTCCGTCAAAAGTTTCCACACCTGCTCTCACTTGCATATTTGGAAGTGAACTTATTTTTGGTGACACAACATGCCAGATAGATGCACTGACAGGCAAGCTGTTTTTAGTATGTTGACAATTCTGTTAGCTATACGATTCTAAAACACTGCTCCAAGTGATGAAAATACAATCCAGGAAGTTTCAGGATAAATGTAAAAGATGTGCATAATTTCATTCAGTAAATAAATATTTCTACAAGTGCACTCACCTAATTAGTAAGATAAACACACAGTTCACTTCTTTGCCTACACTGGCAAAGTCCACAAACTGCTGAAAGGCTGTCTTGTGGCTGCTGATTAGTGCATTTTCTTGGATTTACATTTTTAAGCCAAAAAGCTACATCTCTAAAAAACTAAGATGCTTAATCCTGCTATCCACTGCCCTTGTGAGTGTAAGAGACAATCTCAATCACTCATGAAAGTGAGAAAATTTATTTTGCACTGATATACATACAGAGATTCAAATGGTGCGAGAGTTGCACTGGAATCAATGGACCTAGAGCCCAAGCATTCTACTTGCAACTTCTCAAAGCACACTGTTAAACACTTACCTGCTTTGTCTACATAAACCCTCTGATGACAGAAGGATTTATACCAAACAACCAAATATAAAAACTGCATTAGATTTTATACAAAGCTTTCGGCCACTAAATTATTAAATGTTGTAAATAGAATAGTAGAGAAAAAAAAAAGTATTCTAGTTTCATCTAGAATGTGAGAGGTGAAACCTGTCCCACTCAAATCAGTGATGCTTTAAAAAAAAAGTATACAGGGAGTGTTTTCTTTTTAATACACAAGTTCAAACAGGATAAAATGTTCTCATACAGAGACTCAATAGCCTGAGTTGTTTTTTTTTCTTGCTCCCATGTAGAAAATGAATGCTTTGGAGAAATGACTATGGACAAGATCTCCATTAACTAGAATTTTGTTATGGCAGCTATACTGAAAGTTATGTGCACCAAAATCTTCTCATAGAGCCAGGTAATCTCTCTCCAAAAGGTTTTATGCCTGTTTGAAACAAGAACAGGCTACAGTATCATGTTGTATTCCAGTCTGTAGAAAGGTAATCATTTGCTGCTGACCATTTCCCCCAGTGGGAATGAGAAATTACTATGAGAAATTGCTATCTGATCCTTGCCTCAACACGTGTACTTCACAATAAGAATCAGTTTAACATCTGCATTGCTTATGTCACACGAGAAGAGGTTTCCTTGTTTTTTGTTTGTTTTTTTTTTTTCCTAACACTCTGCATTCTTGTCACATAGCAGGCAGTGTATGATAAAGATAAGGTGGCCTCTTTATCCTTTTATTAAGATAAAACAACATAACTGTTCCTATTTGCTCATGTGCAAAATGAAAATAAGGCCTCAGGCTAAATCTGTCTTGAACCCCAACGCTGAGTAATGCTGCAGGGCAAGAGTGCAACACAGTGCTACCCCCCACTAGCTGACTACCACTGATTTGCAGAGCTCTTGTCAACAGCAGACTTTTCTACTCACCAGAGCTAAAGCATTGTCATATTCATAATATAAGCAAACTGCCAGTCAAAAATCCCTTTTTTTTCCCCCCCTCAGTGTCTCTTAGTTCCAGTATTCTTAGATTGCAGTCCTGTACTGTGACCATTTTTGTACTGAGCTTTGACATGGATGGGGAAGGTAATAACAGGTATAAAAAACAAAGAAATAGTATCCCAGAGCATTTGAAAAAAATTCTCAAAATATCAAGATATAAAAAAAAGTACAGATATTTTTAATTATTTGTATATTATTTTGTTCTGATATGGTTTATACTGCAAGAGCAGAGTCGTCTGGTATCAAACCTTTTTTGTTGTTATATTTGCTTTCATCAATTGCCCTAAAAGCTTACAAGTTTTAATAAGAAATCATAAAGAGTTCAGTCACTGAAGAAATCAAACAGATGTTAGAAAGTAATAGATACGCCTAAGAAATTTTTTTGAAGAAAGAAATCCTTTCAGAGAGGATATCTCAAAAAAAAAAAAAAAAAAAAAAAAATCCAGCATCCATTTGTCACTAAGGGAAAAAGTTTTAATTGTTTTTTTAAACAAACTTTTTCAATTTAACAAAGCTCCTCATCCAATTTAAAGCCAATTAACAGTTTTAGCAAGTTATTCCATGATTTTACACTTTCAAACTGCAAAATGTAAAAATATGACTGATGCACGTCACAGTCTCAGTCACAGTTTGAAGGCAATGCCTACCACCACTGCATAAGACAAAACCTGACACTCATCAGCACAAATGTTCTCTTCCCGTCTCCAATGCTGGCAAAAAGTTTGTAACACCCCTTGGAGTGAAGCTCTACTTCAGGGCAAAAATAGTTTGCCTTCCAGACAAATCCCACATACACTGCAAGGAGTATACTTACGTTTGTTAGTGGGGCATGTGAAAACATGGAGAATCCTTCAAATATATATTCGTGGTCATCATACTCAATAACCGTAGGTCTGTCTGTCTAAAAAGGTAAGCAAAAACAGCATGGAGTGAACAAGAAGCAGTACTACTTCCACTCTGAAAACAAAATTAGAGTTCTGGTTAGAATTATTTTTAAAGTACTTACTAAGAAGTTTGTGGGAGGTGACACCGTAATTCGATAGTGGTACAGTCTTCCAGCATTGTTGGTCATGGGGCGACATGGTTTAATGGGCTTAAAGAAAGAGATAAGTAGAATTATGTGCAAAGCCAAGGCAAATTTAGATTAAAAGAGAGAATAAAGCATTTCTAATAGCCATGAAATATACACTAGGAAAAATTAAATAAAGAAGGTTGTCATAATTAAGGATTCCAGGAAAAGAGAAACTGGCTATATCTATATAGTCACTTCTAGAAATAGTTCTAGTGCTATTCAAACCAAAGAAGTGAGAAACATTGCTGTAATTTTTTTATTTGCCATCTGACTCTTCATGTTTTCTACAAAGCAGTTAGCCATTTACACAGCAGACTGATTTCCTCTTTTATACTAAATTGTTTCAAGAAGCTGATTTTAAAACTTTACAGAAACAAACTTAGGCCATGCATAAGAAGATCTGAGTACATTATCAAGAGACAAGTACTCACTCACCTGCTGGTGGTAAACCTGGGCCCTGAAGAGAAGGGTCCATCCCTGGCAAATGTAATTTTGCTCTGTCAGCTCATAACACCTGCCTGTGAGAATGGTACACTAGGAGGCAGCTCTCCTCTGCACTGAAGGGATTTGCTTCCTCCAACTGCTGGGGACTTGTGACCTGCTCCAGCTTCTTCTGAAGCAGTCCAGTTTAAGACTTTAACATCTAAAAACCCCTTAGCAGTTTGACAAAACCCATTTCTCATGTCTGATGGGCTGCTATCAATCTGTGAAGATATGACTATCTGCAGGGAAAATACCTGTGACAAGTAGGGTGCTATACAAGACAGCACTATAAAGTTGGCCTGCGACACCACTGCACAGTTCTGTGCCACTTGCAGAACTCATCCACAAAACACAGTGGTTACTCTGCTCAGATGCAGGCTATGCTCCTCACCGCTGTGACAAGACAGTTACAAACCACATTGTTTAGAAGCTAGCCAGGATTACCTGAAGGATAGGATAAAAATTAATATATACTAGATTTTCTGAAGCCTCACATTCTTAGTTGGTCTCACTCCTTCATGCAGCAAGTTTTATTTATTAGTTTTCTCCTGGTAAAGTTCTCTTCCTCCTTGCTTGCAAGAAAAATACTCTAGATAATGTGGGGAGGAATTGATCCTCAAGTGATTTATGGAGAGCTTCGGACCAAAGCCATTTTTCTGAAATGGAATAATTTATCCCTTGCAACACTAACATTCACAAACCCTCAACTGCAAAGAAATAAAAGGATGTTTCACTAAATGTTTTGGAAGGCATACTGAAAAACTAAATCCTTAAAGGAAATCTATGTAGGTGAAGTGTAAAACTACATGCTACTTTTCTTAAATGTTTACAAACACGCTGCTGTTTTTTGTTTTTTTTTTGTTTTTTTTTTTCCAATAAAAAACTTGAGGTGGTCTATTTCCAGAAACACAGCCCACAGAGCAAATGAATATTCCTAAGGAAAACCACCAGTATTTTGACAACATTTTCCAAATGAAGGGCACTACCATTACAAATGTTTCAGGAAGCTGATGGGCTCAATTTTTTTCTAATTGAGTACTAATTAAAAACTTAAACTGTTTGACATTTTGTAGCGCAGACGTGCTTTCATCACCAAAGCAACACCATCTCCTGAAAAGCCTGCTGCTCCTCCAGAAGCAGATCTACGAATTCATTTATTTTTAAAGTAAAAGAGGGTTCTTATAACATACTCATCCTCTTGACAACGGGAGATTTTTCCTACATTCTCCTTTTATTTTAAAAACCTACAGTCAAGCACCAGTGCGCAAAAGTTTTCTGTAGTTCTCACGTGGATTTAATTACCAGTATTCCATTTTAAATGTGAGGTAACACAACGTGATTTGATTTTGCAGAGAAACTGTTACTAAGCCCGTAAGCCATGGAAAAAAAAAAAAACAACAAACAAGCAAAACTTACGAACCCAAGTACAAGTTCACTGCAGTAAGTGTGCATTCAAAACTACAATCCTTAGAACTACTTACCTCTTCACCAGGATAAATGCCGTGTCTTATCCCTGTTCGTCGAGCTTTAGCGCTGCACTTGCACAGCGGTCCATCATTCATCTGTCAAAAACAAAATAGGATTCTGTTTTTATTGAAAGACAGTAGGTGATTGTGTCTGGAAAAGTATGTTGGTTTTAATGCCAAGAGTGCTGATGCTTCTAAAAGCCTGTCATGCTTAGATTAAGTGGATGCTCTTAAGCCAGTAAAAATGGAAACAGTATAGACTAATGTAAGAAAAACACACAATAGCATTATAGCTCCACGACTGTTTCAGAAGCACAAGAATGGGAAAACAGTGTCAGCAGTATTGTACAATTCTGCTGTCATATGCATTTTTCCATATCATATACACACAAACAGCACGTCTGCCTAAAGTAAAAATCAGGCCTTAAAAGTGCACATGTAAATACATGCTGGAATCTCTGCGTTCGAACAGTCCCACTCAGTTCACACACTGAAAGCCTGGTCCTGATTAACCCATCTATAACACAGTAAGGCCTTCAAACAAGGTACATAAAGAAGACCATTTGAAAATTTTACGTGGTACTTTAAAGTATCAGGGAAAACTCAAACGCATCCTGTGAACAGATTGGTAAAGAAGAGAAAATGGGAAAACATCCACTTCAGTATTCCATGTGGGTGCATGAAGTACCTATAATTTAAGAGAGCCACAGCACAAAGTACAAAGCTGGTGTCGGTCTTTTCACCTTTAAGACCCTCAATGCAGACTATCAATTGCTGCAATGCACTAAGGCTTTCTGCTCCTAACATCACATCCATTGCTGAAATCCAACAAAACACAGAACCAAGCCAGAGAAATGAGCTAAGTTCTGTACCTCAGGCTTTAACGGAGAATTTGAAAGTTTGAATCCAAGAAGCAAAGAAGATTTTTTAGACCTAATATAGGAATGCAGCACAAGAGCCAGCAGAACTTTCCATACCAGTATAAGAAGGCTGAAAATGTAAACCCCAGCAGGACTAAATGTCATCAGACAACAGACACGATGTGAAGACATTCCAGGAAGTAAGAACCAGCAAACTGCTGCTACTGTAGCCTTTAGACCATTGGGAAAGGAACACAACTTTCAGCTTGCAGTGTTAATTCCCTGAAGGTTCGTCTCAGTCTGGTTTCTTCAGACTGGCACAGTAGATGTGTAATGTGTGCAAAGAAACATCAGAAGCAGGGCACCCATTTATTCCTCTGGGAACTTACGCAGTGTTATTAAAGTGACACAATGCATTTTGTTAACTTCCTATATCCCACACTGAAACCATTGAGGAAAGCAGAGGTTTAATGAAACTGATTGATGTTTATAAGTAAATACATACTTCCACACTGGCTTATATAGTCACAGAGCATCTAACTTAAATAACGCAGTCAATAAAGAATTGTTCAGTACTCCTTGAAAAACAAGGGCCTACTAAGGCTATGAAAATAACCATAACTTCTGAAAAAAAACTCCTCCTTAGTTCTTAGAACTGTTCAGCATGAACATTGGGTCTGTTACATTAAATACACAGAATGAGACTGATGGACATGCGAGGTACCCATAACGCCCAGGGCTTGAGAAGCAAGTCAGATACACAGGACCAAATCTCAAGAAAATTTGGGAAGGAAAGTTTCTCAGCAGGAAATTCATAAACCACACGTTCCTGGAACTATTTGTGCAAGTTATCCTACTTCATGTTATGGGCTAGCACACTACTTTGAAATATGCCCAAGAGCAACACACAGGTTTTTTTTCCACTTAAATGCCTAAACAGTTTGCTAATTTTGTTTTCCACATAAATAAAAGCAGATAACTCAGTAAAATTATTATTATTATTTTTTAAACTAGAAGCATAAATATGAGTTGGTAATAGAATATTCAACAGACCTCTGAATTACCACAGAGGCAATAAGCATTGCAGTATCTCTCAGCATTATGATTTGCTGCATTCTGGACTCATGAATCATACAAAGTGCCAGAAAAACAAATTTACTGGGCTGCCATTTGACAAGGAGTTAGAATAGACCATGAAATATTTAACAAAGAAAGATGAAGATGGCAAATTCACTAACAAAAACTAGTCTTCTGTGCAATGTATACATTCAAAACAACATTTTGTGAGCTCAGCAATTACATTTAATGAGAACTATAATCTCCACGCAATTACAAAAGAACCATTAGACAAGAAATTAGGAGCATTAACAGCATATTTAAAATATTATTTATCATTACGAGCTGAGAGCTTTTAGGTGAATAATTTGTAATGGAGATAAACATGCTGCCTTCTCTTGATCCCAGAACTCATCTGTGAACCTTTATCTCAGCAATAATAGGCCAGAATTAGCACACTGCTAGCAGTTTAGGTTTTATTAACGCTGTCAGATGTGATTCCAGCCAAATACTCCACAAGAGTCATGATCTGGAACCACACATTTGGAATCAAAAGTTAAGTGTTATGAAGAAGATGAAATAGAAAAGGGAAAAAGCGGGGAAGTATATTGAAATAGATGTCTCAGCATATCTGAGAACAATGCAGAACTTTAAGTCCACAGGGGAGAAAGACTTTCAGAAACAAAACTTCCTCCTCTCACCATACCTGTCCTGGATCATTGTACCACAATTCCTCATGAAGACGATCAGGGTGTGCTTTTTTACGCTTAATTTCTGCAATGACATCAAAAACTTCTGAATCCGAACTGCTAGAGCAGCTGCTGTCATCATCAGAGTCGCATTCTGACTCACTGGAGCTCTCTGATTCAAGCAGGGAAAATAAAGTTAGTTCAAAAACACTTCCACATATTCTCTCTTCAGAATTCTCTAACAGATCATAGCTCATAGTGGCAGAACAAAAGTTTAAGTAGTGCATCACATTCACCCTAACTAAAAATGCAGTCGCTGTCATTTTCATTAAAAGTGATAGCATGTGCTATGGATATTAGAAGACCTACATCCATGTCATCTGTTTGCAGTTTGGCTGTCCAGTGGTACCACTCATCAGTTGGTGACGAGGAATTTCAGTTAAATGACTTTAAAATGCTTAATAAAACAAGACTATAGACCAATACAAATATTACTCTAAAGTTAAACAAAAACAGGGCAGCCTGGTCCACTGGTTGGAGACCTTACACATAGCAGGGGGTGGGAAATTAGATGATCATTGTGGTCCTTTTCAACCCAGACCATTCTATGATTCTATGAAAAACAAGATATAGAAAAGAGAAATAAGACAAATTCACAAGAATGAGCTAAACAGAACCTGTTGCTTTTTAAGAAAGAAAAAAAAAAAGACTGCTTTAAGTGTTCACATTCAATTTCATTTTACCTACAAAAAGCTTCCTGTCTGTAGCAGGACAGGAATGTCTAGTCACAACTTTCAAAACAGCACGTGTGGATACAGCTATTAAAGGATGCATGCTGTTACTCGTTTTTAAAATCAAGTATCTCTAATAAATCAGTTATCACATAAAAAACCACAGATGAGAAGTCTCGAAATGAATGAAAAAAGCTGCTGATGAAACCTAAATGAATTCAGTCTTTACTTTCACAGAAGCCCTGTTAAATGAGCTTTCCTCAGTTGTTTGGGTTTTTTTTTCGACATTTTCTTTGTATTTACTGAAACAATTCCTCCGATATATCAAAGCAGAGAAAAATGCTGAAGAAAAAAAATCACAGGTCTCACACTTGCTAAAATATCTCCTTTGAACTGCTATCAAAGTGGTGGTACAAAGTACTGGACTTAATCTGAAAACTTAAGAGCCTGAATCTCACACAGATTCTTCCTAACAGCATTTCAAACAGTTCAAAGTCTGCCCACCAGATGTTCAAGGTAGCAGTTTTGCTGACTACCCCCCCACCACCCCGACTTCACCAAGAATATTCTACCATTTCATGGCTGCTCTGCGCAAGACAGCTCCCAACCTCAGTATCTCCCCCCAGTCCTTCTCTGTGAACAGCAGGTCTAGTGGGACACCTCCCCAGCAGGCTCTCTTAACAGCTGTGTCAGGAAGTTATCTTTCAAACACTGCAGAAACCTCCTGGACTGCTTCTCTGATAAACACTAACAAGCTGTGTAAGTCTAACTTAAAGCGCGAAAACAGGGTGGGACTTGTGAGAGTGAACTGGAGTTCTGAAAGATCAGTGGAGAATTTTGAATTTCATGTATGAAAATCAGCCCCTCACAATCAAAAATGACCTTGGAGCACATTGCTCTCACTAAAATACACAACTACTGCTCATGAAAGGCACAACAGGGGTATTTGCCTAGCTACATAATAAGATAAACTATTAGCCTCAACAGAAGCATGGTTGTGAGAGAAGATTGCACGGACACAGTGGCACAGGCCCAGGGTACAGTGCAGATGGGGAGCTATGGAAAAAGAAAAACAGCTAACATTGCTCTTGGCCCCGTCACTGTTATCCTGGAACAGAGAACCAACACTTTCAGTAAAGATCCAAGCAAAGCTTAGAGAGGTAAGCTGGATATAGTAGTGTTGCCCCTCAATTGTGTACATGAAAATATATCTGCTAAACGTGCAGTAGACTTTGCTGGTGATTCCTGATTGAATTCAAACATGCAAATCTGCTGTTCAGAAGAGTTTTCTCTACACAGTTTAAATGAAATAGGGATCTGTTATTGTTTGTTTTTTGTCCTTTCATCTTTCTGTTATCAGTCAGTTACGTGGTGGCAGTTTAAAATGTGCATTATACACACCCATATTTCAACTTAAGAATTTTAGGTATTTGATTGCTAGAATTGCTACGCTCAGATCTGAAAGAATACGCAGCTAAACAACCAAATATGAAGTATCATTTAGAAAGCAAGCCCAACAGAATACCTAAGGCAGTGTGATATGCTTAAGAATTTCTTAAATTACTTTCACAGCCATAGAATCATAGAATGGCCTGGGTTGAAAAGAACCATAATGATCATCTAGTTTCAACCCCCCTACTATGTGCAGGGTCACCAACAACCAGACCAGGCTGCCCAGAGCCACATCCAGCCTGGCCTTGAATGCCTTCAGGGATGGGGCATCCACAACCTCCTTGGGCAACCTGTTCCAGTGCATCATCACCTTCTGAATGAAAAAACTTCCCTCTAATATCTAACTTTAACCTCCGTGTTGCTGTTTAAAACCATTCCCTTTGTCCTATCACCATCTGCCCTCATAAAGAGCTGTTAAGAAGAATCATACTATGTAATACTGAAGGGCTGGAAATAAACTAACAACTAAACAATTCCCAGTAAACAGAATCAGAAAAACAGCTTTCAGTGACTTCAAATTGTTATAAAAAAGTATGCCCTGCTATTTCAACCAGTATTTCCCCCAATAACTCATACAGCTAACAAATTCATTTCACTGCAGAAGAGCCATATAACAACCATGACAACGCAGATAAACTCTTTTGAAAATTAACACTTCTGCACAGGATGATAATAAACAGAGTTATACAACAAAGACACAGTGCAGAAGGAAAATAAATACAGTGCCATAACAGGCAGCCATATGAGTTTATCATCCCTGCCCCTGCTTCCTTTTTATAAATACAGAGAGTGCAAGCTCCTCAAAGCCTCGAGCACTACACTTTGGCTTAGCTGATCATACAACGGGCACTTCCATGCCATGGAAGAGACTTCAGCCTAAGGCAGTGCTGGATACTCTCCCTTCCCTTAAGCTTTCTAGATAAAGCATGTAGCTCTACTTCAGTCAAAATAAAACTCCACAAACTGCACTAGAAATGATGGATTTAAAAACAGATATTAGCCCACTGATGCCACCAAAAACACACAACTTCCAAATAACAGGTGATCTATAGGTTGCTCCATTTCAAAGCTTTGCTATCATCTCTGCCTACCAAGATCTTCATCCAGCTTGGTCTTCGGTGGCTCCCATGGCGGCCTGGCTGCTTTGGCTTTTGCCTGTCGTTTTCCTAGCTCCTCCTCAAACTTTTCATACAGATCTCGGAGCTTGCTTGTGCCTACCACAGTAGAGTCCCCCTGTTAATTAAAAAACAGGAAAAAAGCAAAGGCAGTGGTGACATCAGAGAACAATGTGTATCAATGTTTCAAAGTAAGAAGTGTGGGCAAAAAGACAAATCTCAGTGCTGTAGTTTAAATGAAGTACAGAAATACTTGATAAGGCTTAAGTGTATAACTACATTGCTCCATTAGGTGAACGAGCAGAGAATTTCATTTGTTGGAGAATGATCATCAAACCATTGGCCAAGCCAAGGAGAACTACAGCTAAGCATATTTAATAAAGCTGCATATTAATATCTAACAGCTCAGATTCAGAAGAAACAAAAGACCTTCTGTGCAAACATTTTGCAATTCCCAAGAACCATATCATGCCCTAGAAACACATAACTTAGCCCATTTTGTTGCCTACTTTGAATTAGTGATTTCACCCTCCATTTAATTCTCAAAAATAAAAGAAAAAAAAATGAAGATAAATCTCCTCACTCAAACACTACTTCCCTGCCCTGCCAGTAACCACTACTGGCAAAGAAAAAGAAAAAAAAATTCCTCCTTCTGCATAAAAACTTTGTCAGTATTTAAGGGAAGGTAGGGCAATTAGGGTAGTTTTGCTCAAAGAGAGCAAAGGGAGACAAAGCCCCTCTTCCATGTACCAATAATCCAAATAAAAAGACATTAAAGAAACTGATGAAAATAGAGAATAGATCTCTAAGGTTTTTTCTTTTGTTGAAGACTGAGATGCTTGGGAGGATTCAACACTGAATGACACAAAACACAATTCTACCAAAGAGTTCACATGAGCCAAGCAATCAAACAATCAAAAATAGACAGTGTGCAGTAATTTCAGAGATCTCATGAACGTACCACTTGATCCATAGGGTCATTGGAATAATAGCTTTCTGAATGGGTACAGCGAACCCAGACTGGTTTAAGTAATTCATCATCTTCATCTTCATTTTTTTCAGATGCATTCTCCTCTGACTCTTTGTCTTTGATACTAGTGTAATTTTTTTCTTTGTTGCCACTCTGGCTCTCAGACCACCTTTCTCTTTCTTCCTCCCATCGGGGCCTTTTCCTTTCTCTGCTTGGAGAGCGGCTTAATAGGAGAAAACAAACAAAACCAATTAGTTTTTTATTATAAAGACAACTAGGTAGCTTCCACCAAGCATATAGTTCTACTAGATGAGTTACATCAAAGTCTAATCGCCTTTTCCAGCTTTTAACTTTTCACTGTAATAAATACTTTGAAGCTTAGATGTATTACAAAAGGAGTTAAAATTACAAGCGCTTTCATATTCTGAAACCTTATTCAAGAATTAAAACAGAAAAAAGATGTTAGTTTAGATTAAAAGCTTTACTTAAATTTGAGAAGAGCTTTTTAATTTTTCCCCCAAATTTGAAGCCCATCTGCAATTCTATAATGCGATGGAAAGCACAGCAATGATAGTGGAGTAGCAAAGTCCTAGGATGCAGTAAGTGAGGATATGCTCAATGCAGCAGCTGTGGGCACAGAAACAAAGAAAAAAAATCTGCTTACCCTTAGAAAGCCTCAGATAGGCAGGGATCTCCAGCAAGATACCCTTGCATCCACTGTCAACCCTTGAATAGGGTTTGGGAAGGGGTGGATCCTGGCTCCACCCTTCCAGTCCTTCAGCTGCACTGCAAGCAGCTGAGCTCCCCTGGATTCGCCTGCCTTCCCACCAGTTGCTCAATCAATGTTTCAAGCCCTGACTTAGCACTTCTATTACACCATTAACTAAAACTTAGAGTGCTATTAAGTTTAAATATATAGCCCACAGACTATTTGTATAAGAAAATATCTAAGTTTTTACTGGATTATATAGAAAGCAAACTGCTTGTGTAACTCTAATTCTTGCAGTTTGATCAACACCAGTTGTGATTTTTTCTTTTCTTTTTTAAACTTCTCTGTCTACAAAGCCCATAATGTCGCAGTGAATTCAACTTGCCAAGATTTAAAAGGAAAGGAGCATCAACACAAGAAAAGCTCCTAAATCATGATCTAAAAATTAAATGACTCTAAGAAAACTTGGTACTTTACATATACTTGGAGCAGATGTAAAAGAGAGTATGGTATGCAGCAGAGTACCCAGAAACTGACCCTACTTCTAATTCTACAAGGCCTTTATATAATCACGACATTTGTAACTTTGTGAAGAATGGTTATAAATCTAAGATTCATCTTTGAGTTTCAAACCAGGTATGTATGCACATATTTGTACTTTCAGAGCCTCATAAAAACAAGGGAAACCAAACATGTCCTCCTTACCTTCCTGTTCTTTTATAATCTTTTTTGTAGGACCTGTCTGGTGATGGTGATCTTCTGCTGTCACGGTGCCTATGCCTGTCCCTCTCACGCTCCCTTGAAGAATTCAAGAACAAATTAAATGAGAAATCTGGCACTTTCATACGTTGCACGCCTGAAAGGGATATAGAAGCAAACTGAAATCATGTTATTCTGAATGACATGACAGTCAATAAAGTCATCCATCTCAACAATACGTAAATTCAAACAACACAGAGGTATCTTTGAGACATTCACCACAGCACTTGTTGTCATTCTTCCTGTTCTTCGGTGACAAACAGAGAAGGGTAAGATTATTACACCTTTAACCACTCTTCATGCCTCAAGGCATGGAACAAAATCCTATTCCACACACAACTTTGGAAGTACAGCAGTAACTCAAGTATTTCAGGCAAGCCCTTTTCTCCTGACAGACACACACACAGATACAAAAAAAAAAGGTACACACAAGGTCTGCATCACAACAAAACCATGAATCTCACCTACAAGACTCAGCTTGCGCATAACACAATGAACTGGGGTTGGAGCTTCAGGATCCTTGGGGTCCCTCCAAACCCAAGCCGTTCTGTGATTCTCTGAAGTTTAGCAGGAATTACTGGGTACGTTAAGTGTCAGAGATATCACACTCTAGCATGTTTCCAGACTAACAGCTGACAATCTGTTATTCTACAATCACATCTGTAACTGTCACACTTCCTAGTAAAAGAGTCTGCTGATATACAAGGGATCATACATACATACCTCAGGTAGTTCTGTAGGCTGTCGCAATGATGAATCATGTATGAATATATGCATGTTTCCACATGCATATGCATGAAATAACATGCAATTTTACAAAGCACAGAGTTCATATAATTTATCTATTGGTCTTCCCTACATCCACTAATTCTTGCTCAAGTGTAGGTATACTGTATATCCTACTGCCCTCTGATTTGCTTGAGAGATTGATGCTGCGCAAAAAGAAAAACCAAGGCAGGGAAAGAACTGCCTTTACAATAAACAGATACATTGTACATTAGATCTAGAAACTGTGGTCTTCAATAAATAACAGGCCAACCTCTGAGAAGGAAGCTGCTGGAAATACTTACTTTCAAAACTTAAAACTGAATTTTTCAATCCAAACTGAAAACTGTGAAATTATGTGGCAAACATCTGGGTATCTGGGTCGTCCATAAAACACTGAAAATTCCACATGCTCATCATACAAAAAAGTCTTAGGGAAAATCCTTTTTTTTTTTGGAAATCAGATTAAGATCAACCAAATCGAACTACACTTAGTACATGTGCGTGCTTTTTTCTGTCTGTTTGTTGTTGCTGCCTTTGTGTTTTTAATACAGGTGTTGTAAAATTTCTGCATTTCAAAATCCAAGTAGTTTCATTATGACAGACACTAAGTATAAATTCATGTTACACTTGAAAACACCAGGTCTTCCAAAATTAGAAGCATGGGATCCAGCTGCCCCGATAAACTCTACTTGCAAGTATCTCTGTGAACTCTCACACAGATCATTAGACAAAAAGAGCAAACGAATTGATGGTTTGCTCTAGAATACCACACAGCAAACTGTGCAAGGTCAGCTCATAGCTCGCAGTCTGATTCTATCTGTAAAGCAGAGGGACAGAAACTTCAAAACACATCCCAAAATGAGCACTTTGCACTCATCTACCTGAATCAAGCCACATAAACATAAACTTCTAGGTAAATCCCAATGAGGTCAAAGTACTGCTCAGCAACCCACTCTGTTTTCAAGGATAAGGGGCCAAGTGTGCCAGTCTGCAAAGGTGAAGCAGAAAGAACATATCTGAAACACAGCACAAGAGCAGCTCTTTCCATCAGAGCCGAGCACTGGCTTTGACCCACAATGGAAGGGAAAGCAAGGGGGAGCGAAGAACACAGATTCATAGACCACAGAACAACAACCGCACCTCTCCCACTGCAAGCAGAAAGTATCTCTCTACCTGCTACGCTCATAACTTCTATGATGAGGTGACATTCTTCCTCTGTCATACTCTGTCCGGTGCCGACTGCTTTCCTGCCTCCTCCTGTCAGGACTGCGGCCTCGATCCCGACGATCCCCGTGGTTATTGGACCGATGTCTGTCACCGTGGATGTGACTGTGCTCACGATGCCGGTGCTCATCGTAGTGCTTGCTCCTCTCCGGAGATCGTCGATCACTTTGTGATTTTTCTCCCTGGTACTGACCCGTGTGCCGAAAATGGCTGCTGCCACTGCTGCTGCTACTGGTAGTGCTGCTCTGAAAGGAGCCAGAGTTGTGCTGATAGCTATTAAAGTTAGGTGGTGGGAATGACTGTTGGGAATACCCTGTGGAATACACAGGTTGGTAGTTGACTTGCTGTGGTATGACTGGTGGTGGGGGAGGATGGGGTACTGCGGGAGGAGGCATCATGTATGGAAATGTACTCTGTCCAGTAGGAGTTGCTGGTACAGGAGCACTGCTAGGGGCTGGCACTGGTGGAGGAGCGGGAGGGAAGCATGGAGGCACTGGGAAGCTCTGCCTCATCTGATGGTTTGGAAATGGTGGCCTCATGGGACATTGGTTAATGGGATTTTGCGTGGAAGGGGGAACCGGTGGGGGATATGGAACAAAGTCTGGCCTGGGAGGCATGTAACTGGTGGCTGAAGGGTTTGAATAGGTAGCTGAAGGTGCAGCTTGTTGGTCATACTGGTACTGTACAGAGGGCTGTTGGGGGTGAAGCTGCCGCAGGTTCTGCGGACGATAAGTCTGTGCTGAAGTTCTTGCTCCTGGTCCCCCCTGCCCACGGGGACATCCTCGTCCAGAATGAAAAGACATGGTTCACCTTTAATGAGGACAATATAAAAGTTAATTGTACAAACCTTTGTAGAAGGCCCTCAGTATATTTGCAAGAACTATTTATATTTGCAAGAACTATTCCTGAAATAGCGAAATGAGTTTCTGTCATTTCCTTTAATAGAAGCAGAAGATGGCAGTCTTTCAGTGGGAGCTGTAACTTTTCAGAGCTCTAGTACAGATCATTATGGCCCTCTGATTTCTTTAAGTCTTTAATCCACTACAGTAGTTTACCAATAGTCTTTAATCCAGCACTCCAACTGGACATGGTCTCTGACTTACGACAAAGTTAATTTTAACAGGTGACTGCAAGGACAGGCTATGGTTGCGAGCAGCTCCACTAGTATGTACCAGATACATCAGTATAAAGACTTCAGATACCCTGTATCACCATAAAAACCAATCATGTTAGCATCTTCAACAGTCAGGTCCTAAAATGAGGAAATCTTTCTAGCACACCATTCTGGAGTTCAGGTAGGAAGACTTTTCTGACACCTCATCCTGGTCCTACAAATCATGCACATTTTAAATAAGCTAAGCAGCAACTAACATTCATGATTTTCACCCCAGTTTATCACAGGGACAAATTCAACAGATGTTTTGCAATACTTTAAGTTAGGCAAAGGTCTTTTTGTAAGATGAGAATCTAACAGTCACAAAAAAATTTTCAGTGTAGACTGCATTGTTACTCTAATGTAATTGAAATAAACAGTTCCAAAAGTTTGTAAATTCAATTCTTATCTTACCAGTAATTGCCACTGCTTCAAGTAGGCTGAAGTTGTGTTCAAAACTATGCACATAGGTAATGCACTGTATTAACTGACAAATGAAAACTACTTTGCTTCATAAAAGTTAAAGTTCATTCTTTAATTAAAATTCCTAAGTTTAAAACCTGCAGAGGAAAAAAAAGAAGAAAGTAAAATAAAGTTTAAAAAAAAAACAAAAAAAAAACACTCATAGAATCACAGAATTGCTCAGGTTGGAATAGACCTTAAAGTCTTCAAGTCCAACCACAACCTAATCAAACTACCCTAACAACCCTCCATTAAATCATGCCTATGAGCAGATGTCATGATGTTTCCCTTGAAATGGAGAGAAAAGTTAAACAGTTAAGTAGTCACATAAGTCAAGCCTTGTTTTCATAAAAGATCACAGAACGGCTTGGGTTGGAAGCATCCTCAAAGACTGCCTAGTTCCAGTCCCTCTACTATGGACAGGGCTGCCAATACCAGCCAGGCTGCCCAGGGTCCCATCTAACCCAGTTTGAACATCTCCAAACATGAGATGCCCACAGCTTCTCTGGGCAGCTGTGTCAGTGCCTCACTGCCCCAGGAGTGAAGAATTTCCTCCCTAAGACCCAACATAAATCTTCTCTCTTTAGGTTTAAAGCCTTTCCCCCTTGGCCTATCAATTGGTCCTGGCGATGGGATTTGTTCCCTTTTCAAAAGGAAGAGAGGCCAAGGGATTCAGTAGAAAGCTGAATTTCTAGGAAGCAACAGCCACAGTGGTAAATCTATTTTTCCCTTCCAGTCAGCAGTGCCTCTCCAGCATCCTTGCTTCTATAAAGGCTCTCAAGAAAATCCACAGTTCATAGAATCATAGAATGGTCTGGGTTGGCCCCCCTGCTATGTGCAGGGTCACTAACCAGCAGACCAGGCTGCCCAGAGCCACATCCAGCCTGGCCTTGAATGCCTCCAGGGATGGGGCATCCACAACCTCCTTGGGCAACCTGTTCCAGTGCATCACCACCCTCTGTGTGACAAACTTCCTCCTAATATCTAACCTAAACCTCCCCGTGTCAATTTAAAACCATTCCCCTTCGTCCTACCACTATTCACTCTTGTAAAACAGCCATTCCCAGTCCTCTTTATACGCTCCCTTCAAATACTGGAAGGCCATAACGAGGCTTCCCCGGACAGCCAGAGAACCATTTTGACTCCAGTACTTCCATAGCTGCTAAATAGCCAGAATAACAGATAGAGCCCGTTTTCTCCTACCACACAGAGCACCAAAGCACAGCCTCCCCCAGGCCCACAGACAGCAGGGCAGCTCAACACCCGAACTCGGATCACAGCCCGCTCTCCAAGCTCCCTGCCCACCCTCAGACCCCCGGCACACAACCCAACCCACTTACCGCCGCACGGCCGCGGCCAGCCCTGCCCGCTGCTCCGGAAGAGGAAAGCGCAGGGCGGGCGCAATGCCGCAGGAAGCACCGCCCCGCCCGCCATGAGCGGCGCTGCGGCTGCATGTGGGCCCCGGCCCCGCGGCGGGGGGCTGCGGTCGTACCCTGCGCTGCCGGTGTGGGTGGTGGAGGACCACCAGGACGTGAGTGGCGGCGTCAGGCAGAGCGCCGGGCTTGCGGGGGGAGGTGGCGGTGGTGCAGTCAGCTCGCGTTCTGTTTTCGTCTGGAGATATGTGGAGACAGCGTGTCGTTTTCTTAGCCAGCCTGTGTCTGGCTTTGTTCTGGCGGCCGGGAAAATCGTTGCCCTTGAACAGAGGGAAGCTCCACTGGCTGCAGCTCTTGAGTGGAGACCTCCAGCAAAGGATGAGGTTGGACAGTGGGAAAAGCACGTGCAAGTCAAGCCGTGTGGGCATCAGGAGTTAAACCCCTTCTTTGAAGGTGGATAGGTTAAATTATCTGTTGTTCCATTTTCTTCTCTCACAGGGCAGTGAGGTGCTGGCACAGCTGCCCAGAGAAGCTGTGGTGCCCCATCCCTGCATGTGCTCAAGGTTGGATGGGGCCTAGAGCAGCTGACCTCCTGCTGGCAGCCCTGACCACAGCACAGGCTTGTGGCTGGGACCATTCCAACTCAACCCGTTCTATGACTATGATAAAACCCAACAACAGCAAGCGTCTAGTCATGGAGCTGATTATTGAGAAGAGTTGCTGCAAACACAGTGCCTTATAAAGAAGGAAAGGAAGTAGAAGCATAATCTGACAGCTTCACGTGTGTAGAGCTCCAGGGCTCAATGATTGTGCCTCGTGAACTAAAATTGCTGCCTCTCTGTATTGTTTGCTGTCTCCTTTCTCTTTCAACATATAACCCAAATTCTAAGGGAGCGTGAGTGGGACTGGTGTTTCTGCTGTTATACCTGTCTCATTGTTTACAGTGGAAATATGTGCTCTTTTAGGTGCTGCCTTTCATCTATCGTGCGATTGCTTCAAAGCATCTGCCTGCCAGTAACATCAGCTTTGTTCACCTTGATTCCCACCCAGACCTCCTTATCCCTGTGAATATGCCTGCAGATACCGTGTTTGACAAAGAAGCACTTTTTAGGTAAGTCTCTTGTGCTGCATCAGAATACATTGTCCACTTCTGGCTGTGCTTGCTTTATGTTGAATATTGATACAACTGCATATGAAATATGAGCAACAGATGTGTAAATCAGCCTCATGTTGTATTTTCTTTATTTTCTGTTCAAAACTTCATAGCTGTGGATAGAAGAAGAAGTTATGTTTCTTTTTTGAATGTGGTCAAATGTTTATGTTGCATATTAGGAAGATTTACTTTTAGTTCACATTATCAGACTGGGCAGTTCCTCTGAGTGGCAGGACAGCACTCCAAATGGATGCTTTCCAGTGAACTGCAGGTTTTAGAACAGCTTTTCTCTCTTAACAGTGACAAATTGACTGAGATTAAAATAACATTTCTTTTGCTGACCTGGTGCATCTGTGAAGTTGAATATGATAATTAAGACCAATGTTTATCCCGATCTTCTCAAGTGGGGAACAGGGGCGATCTGTTTTTGTCTATTATTTCCTATTTATAATATTGATTGTTCCTGTGTTACGCTCGTACACAGCAGTGAGAAGAGGAGATAATCAATATATTAGCAATTGTGTCACCCTGCCCATGGTCCATATTTAGTTTTCTTTGCTGGATGAATGAGAAGCCTTGTGGACTATACATGAAAAAATAGGATGATAAGAACAGATGCTATTCTGTAGGTGCTGATTGGCTCACATTCACCACTGAGGTTATATTTGAAGTCTGCTTAGAGCAACACACCATAAGATACTCCCTTGGGGTCAATTATGTGGAATGGAGTTCATGATGCACCTTGCAGTTCTACTCTGTCAGGTATATTCAGAGAGAAAGACAAGAAGTCCATGTAGTTAATAAAGAACCATGCTAAGAGTGAAGCTGACTGCACTTCATAATCCAATTGATTAGTATTTTTAAAATTTTATCATATACATTTTTGGTTCCTCTTACAAATCAAGATTTCAATCCTTTCTCTTTTCTTTGGTGGTATGACCTGTACACAGAATGTTAACTTCGGATGATTTGCATGGGGGTGTTTGTGCTGTTCTTGACAATGTTTTACTTGCTGGTAAAGTAAGTGTTATTGCCAGTCTTTCTCTCATCATTACAGCGAGCTAAGTATTGAGAACTGGATCATGCCTGCTGTTTATGCTGGCCATATTTCTCAAGTGGTGTGGCTTCACCCACCGTGGGCTCAGCAGATCTCAGAGGGAGAACACAATTTTTTAGTTGGGAAAGACATATCAACAACTACAATCAGGTAAATTGTTTGTTATCCAGTTCTGGGAACATAAAAGCTATGTGCCATGTATTTTGTATTCTCGAATTAAGAAGATGTATCACTATATTAATGAAAATTCAGTTTGTATTTGTTAATGTTTTGGGGTGTCATGTGACTGTTTTAAGAGGTACAGCTTAAGTTGTGCCTTAGTCTCTTAGGTAATTCAAGTTATTTACACTTCTTTGCATTCAGCCAAGTTTTCAATTAATTCTCTTTGATAAAATGAAAATCTTAGAATAAAGTTGTTTTTTTTTTTTTTTTTGGAGGATTGGGGTAACAGAACAGCACTTAGATTCTCCTCAGATGTCCCTTATCAAGATGAAACAAGCCCACTTGTTCAACTTCCCCTTGTCATACGCTCCATCCAGCCCTCTAACTTCCTTAGCCATTCTCTGTTAGATCCTCTCAGTTTGTTGACATCTCACATGTTCTGGGGGTCCAGACCTTGGTGGAATATGTCCAGTGAGACCTCAGTGGTGCTAAATACAAGGTGAAATCTCTCTTTTGGTTATGGGTTTGCTAGTACATGAAATTTTGCAATTAGTCTTTATCATTGTAGGCTTGTATGGATTGGTTGCACTCACTTTGCTTTATACTTTGACTGACCATTCCTCTTCTGTAGCATCCTGCTGGTGTGTGCCAAGCTGGTACTGCTGTATGATGTTACTCTGTCCCAAATGCAAGACCTTTTCTTTATCTTAGTTCAATGTAATGAGATTCCTGTAGGCTATTCCTCTGCGTTGCCTTAGGCCCCTCAGGATGCCAACACTGGGGAACTGAACTTCAGGTTTCTGCTGTATCTGAAATTATTTGAATGTGGCAGATGGATGGTAATACCCTGTAATTGATAGGGGCCTTAACAGCAGTGCACAGAAGTTCACGTTTCCTCTCAACATTATTTCTTTAATCTGAATTGAAGGTTTTGCACTTGGGCCGGAAGAATCCCAAGCATTCATACAGACTGGAAGGAGTAGTCCTTGGGAGCAGCCCTGCAGAAAAGGACCTGGGGGTCTTGACGAATGAAAAGCTTAACGTGAGCCAGCAGTGTGCTCTTGCAGCTAGGAAAGCAAATGGTATCCTGGGCTCCATCAGAAGAGTGGGGTGGCCAGCAGGGACAGGGAGGTGATTGTCCCCCTCTACTCTGCTCTTGTGACGCCCCATCTGGAGTACTGTGTCCAGCTCTGGAGCCCCCAGTACAAAAAAGACAGGGAGCTGTTGGAGAGGGTCCAGAGGAGGGCCACAAAGATGATCAGGGGACTGGAGCACCTCCCCTACAACAACAGGCTGAGGGAGCTGTGCTTGTTCAGCCTGGAGAAAAGAAGGCTGCAGGGTGACCTCATTGCAGCCTTTCAGTACCTAAAGGGAACCTACGAAGAGGAGGGGAATCAACTCTTTGAAAGGGTAGATAACAGCAGGACAAGGGGAAATGGTTTTAAGTTGAGGGAGGGAAGATTTAGGTTGGATGTCAGGGGGAAGTTCTTTACAGAAAGAATGGTGAGGTGCTGGAACAGGCTGCCCAGAGAGGTTGTGGTTGCCCCATCCCTGGAGGTGTTCAAGGCCAGATTGGATGGGGCCCTGGGCAGCCTGGTCTGGTATTGAATGGGGAGGTTGGTGGCCCTGCATGTGGCAGGGGGTTGGAGATTCATGATCCTTGAGGTCCCTTCCAACTCTGGCCATTCCATGATTCTGTGAATTTATGGCATGTAAGGCTTAATGTGTTGAAATATGGCTTGAAAACAGTTTTGGGTTTTTTTTTGCTATAAGTGAACTCTAGGTTTTGGGTTGTTTTTGTTGTTGTTTTTGTTGTTGTTTCTGTTTATAAATTAAGTGGATTCTGTGGATATGTAGCTATTCATCCTTGTTACCTGCTCTCCTCACACTTAGAATAAGGATTCATATTTCAGGGTAAAAAGCAGTTAAATGCTGTGTATTAATCCATATTTTATTGACATCTGTGGGTTCCAGAGCACTTCTCAAATGCAACCATAACGATTTTCCTCACAAAGAAAAAAGTGATTGAAGGCAAAATATCCAGTGCTTTGCATTATTATCCCATAAAATTGATTGTGTCTTGTCAAATTCTCGATGTAAGATACAATTCATTGGCACGTTAATCTTAATAGAGCATAACATAAATCTTTCTTACCCACTAAAAATCTTACAGGACTACTATCAAAATTCCAGAATGAATTTTAATACATTGATTTAGCATTGAAGAGGTAGAAAAAAATCCCCTTTAAACCCTTGCAGATTAAAGTAAATAATTTTGTATACACAGTTTTATTGCTTTTGCTACCTATCAAACGTGAATTAATTTTTCTTTTGGTGACTTATTTGCAAAGCTTTTTACAAAGATGTGTATTAACTGTGAGTTATTGTCTATTGTAGGGTTACAGGTACAGATCATTACTTTTTAAGTGATGGTCTTTATGTCCCCGCTGATCAGCTAGAAAATCCAAAGCCTTTAAATTTACATGTCGTCCTCATTAATCCTACTGAAGCATCAAACAGCCAGGAAGAAAATGACAAAGTAGCATCCGCTAAGAGACTGAAGCTAAATACAGATGATACAGCAAGCACTGCTGCTACCTCTTCATCAGTGGCTCCTGGTGACCACGATAACAACTTCTCAAGTGTGAAGGACAAGGAAGTACAACATGCAAGTGCCATGAACAGGGCAAAAATGTTGCCAGAATGCTCAGCTTCAAGCTCCCTAAGAAACAATGAATGTCCAGTAAGGGAGGTTGCTAAAGATATCTCCCAAGTTCTTCAGAATGGGGATGCATTTGTTTTAGACATTGACTTAGATTTTTTTTCAGTTAAGAATCCATTTAAAGAAATGTACACAAAGGTAAGTATGACAGTGGAGACTTCCCTTACCATTCATAGAAGAGTACTCATCTTTCTAGCACTTGACGTCTATGGAGGAACTCTCTTCTGAGATAAATTAGTGGATCAGCTGGTCATAACTAATGAATCATACTAATATTTGAGAGGGAGACAGTAGAAAGGGAACATATACTCCAAAGCAAAGCAACCTAGCAGGACTAGGTCCTTACATTTGAAATGGATATTCAGTGCGCATTCAAGCTTAGAGGTACATGTCATACCCCTGTGTGTTGTATAGAACATAAAAGCCATGCTTGGTTTTCTACAGGTAATGTTGCAAATACTTGCATCAGGATTAATCGGGGAGAGGTGAGAGATTGTACTCTTCACCCTTTCCCATAGCATGCTTTTAGAAGGCCACAATGGTATCAGAGGCTGACTGTCCAAAGGATATAACAGTGCTGATTATTCAAAGAGTGGTGACTCCTCTCGACGAGAGACTGTACATCATTTCCTTTGACTGGGCTAATGAACAAACAGCTTTTGTCTCTGATGCGATGGCTCTGAGCTCAAAACTATGCCTTATATTCAGTTTATAACTTGACTGTACACAAAAGATACCTGTCTTGTACAGTGTTATAAATATGTAGATTCTCAGAGTTGCTGAGCAGTTAGGAAGCTTTCTTGATGTCAACATGATTTTTAGGAGCTAGCTAATCTGCCCTGAAGATTGCATGTAGTACTAAATGCAAATTCTTTTTTAAAGCTTTACAATTTACAAATTCTTCTGCAATATCACAACTGTTTGTGGTGGCTGAGCTTTTCTTTAATGGTACTTTAATCTCAGCCTATGCTGGAGAACATCTGAGTTCTCTGAGCTTCAGTAGAATACCACACCACTTCCTTGTTCACTATGTAGAAATAAATACAGCGGTCCTCATCTCTGTTAGCTTCTGACATTGAGTCTTTACTCGTGTTACCATCAGACTATCAGCAACACTAATCATTTAGGATTTAGAATCACAAAGGAAGCATAAAGCAAAGCAGAAGCACCATGGGGATCTTGTCATGTAAGACCCCTCTGAGGCCTTACAAATCGTTCTGCATAAAGCCATAGAAAGATTTTTGTTGGTAGATTTGTTTATTTGGGAGGTGGTTTTTATTTTCTTGTACTGTGCTAAGTTCTAGGAACCACTTTTGGAAGTGGGCTTGCACAGAACTCCAAGTATATCTTTACTGATAAGAATTTAATTTACCATTAACATTTCTTAACCGTGTTCCCTCTATTGTAAAATGCAGTCATTCTATCAGAGCATGTTGCTCAAGTTCACACTTGGAATATAAAAACCCAAGGAAAAACTAAAAAGCAAATATGGCTTGTGAATTCAGAAGGCTGTTCTCTTTACACACATGAAAAAAAAATCCAAAATATTTTGCTGGAGATGCTTTATATTTCTGTAAAATTCAATGACCTCTTAGTTTGCCCTTTCTTTCTTCTTCTACTCCTGAAGAAGTCTTCTGTTTGTCTTTTCAGTGCTGTTAAATGAACAATAAGATTTGTTTATCTGCAGTATTGGAGTAGAGAAATTATTATGTTCAAGTTTGTTCTGATTTTCAAAGGTGCAGCGCTCTGAAGTTTTTGATTTCCACTTGAAGAAACTAATTTTTTTTTTCTCCTGTTTCAAAGACAGAATATGAGCTCTTACAGGAGTTGTACAAGTTCAAGAAACCTCACAGAAATGCAACAGAGGTATGATACTTCTTGTGAGATACATGAGGGAATTATTCTTTTGATTTACACAGTAAAAATGACTTAGCATAAAGAAGGAATGTATGAAAGATGGTTAATGAAGTAGTCTTTAATTAAGCTATGCCGTATGCTGAACACAAATCAGCAGTGTCTTAGTAATTCTTTTGTATTAAACACTGTTTTAACATATGTGTAAATATTTAACACAAATGTAAAAATTAATTATTGCAAACAAATGGTAATTGACAAGATAGAAATGAAAACATATCATCTACAGTGTTTCTTTGCAAGGTTCAACGGGGTTTTTTGGTGTTGTGCTCCCCCCTCCCTTTCTGGGTCTGCCTTTCCTTGCCCAGGTTGCCCTTTTATAGACAGAGTTGTGCTAAATGCCTAGTTAGCATTTTATTTATTTATTTAGTAGTACAATTGGATCTATATTTCTGTCATACTATTGCAGTCAAAGAAAATACTGTTGTTTTTGTCTTAAGTAGCATAGGGATAGGCTCTTTAAGGTTGATTACTGGTGCAGCATAGAAAGATGTCATACCCCAGGATCGTAAGGTGTACTTCAGGAATGGTTAACACCCTTAGCTTTTCTTTAAATTTAACATGAAGTTGACATCACTGGCAAAAAGAAACAGCCTCTAAAGTGAGAACAACTATGTTCTTGTTATATTTATACCAATGTGCTTTTAATAATTTTCCTTCATATACCACTGCACTGAGCATCTGTTATACCAATAGGCTAAGCATTGCTTGATATGCTGTGTATCCTTTAATATTTACATGCACAACTGTATGCATGCATGTATGTAACCCTTCTTAATGAAGACAGCCTCTTCATGTGCTCAGAGTGTTTTACAACAGTGCCTAAACTTTTGCTGGATCACAGCTGTAACAACCATTTTAAATTAATCCCAAATCTTTCAGGCCTGAAAGAACTTTAAAACCTCAGCTAATTCTTCTAATTCTTTTTTTTTTTTTTTAATTTATTTTATTTAGTAATATTTTTTTAAACCTGAAATATGATTTCAGGTTTAAAAAAACTCATTTTATTACAAGAGTGTAAAGCTTGCATTCATCTGAGTTTCTGCATGTTCATAATAAATTAATCAAATATGGCAGCATTTCAGTGCTATACAAACAAATCCAGCAATTAATCATATAGTTTTTTTGTTCTCTTTAACGTATTCTGGTAGAACATAGATGTGGTCTTTCATAGGAAAGTCAGAGCAGAAAGAAGTGGTGTTTTGTGTTGTTGTTGTTTCAGAAGGTACCTAATTCATTTCTGCAGGCAGTCGTTCAGATCATCTTGAAGAGAGATGCCCTGTAGCAGAGAACTAGTTGTTTTCCCATTTTACACGAGATGAACCATTTAAAAGCTTGACTGGTAGTGTAATCCACGATTTAGCTAGGAGAATCATTCTTACCTCTTATGTTTTATGCACGCATATTTAAAGGAGGATTTGCTGGATTGTGTTGAAAACCGTGTCCATCAGCTAGAAGATCTAGAAGCAGCGTTTGCAGATTTTTGTGACAGTGATGATGAAGAGACCTTACAGAAGTGGGCTTCATATCCTGGGTAGGAGATCTCTAAATGGCTTAAACACTCCCGTCGTTGGTTTATTCCTGTAGCCTTTGGAGAAGAATCTTCCTGAACTGATGACACAGTTAGCAGTAAAGTGTTCTTCCTTATTACCATCATATTGGAACCCTTCCTGGTCAGCTTAAGTAAGTTTTGAGATTATGACATTTCAAATAAATAAGCCTCTTGTTGATTCTTTCCTGCTAAAACCACTAGAACAGTCAGCTCCCCTGAAAGACCTTTACCTTTTCCATACTAGCAGGGGTAGGTTTTGATTTTCCTGTGGAACTCGCTGTTACTACCTTCCTTCCCTTTCTAAGATTCAGCTCTTTACTGCAATAAGAGAAACCACTTACCAGTACTAGTGAGATTTTTTGTGCCACCTCTCCTTCCCTGGGAGCCTTTCTGGAGCACAGAAGATGAGGCTCTCATTCCTGACCTGTTGCAGAAGTAGAGCTGCAAAGAGACTTCCAGACTTAACCCACTGAATTGTCTTTGCAGAGTCAGCAGTGCAAACAGAATCATACATCAGTTATTGCCAGACCCACATAAAAATGACCAGGAGCATTTCTTACCATAGTACACTACTTTTGAGTTGCAATAGCTTTTCTCTAGGTTGCCATAAAAGAAAGGCAGAGAAGTTGTATGTGGCATAGATAAGAATATAGAGATTTCTTGAGGAAAATCTGTTAAAACAGCACATGATACTGGTACTCCATTTTTCTCAGGTGCAAGATGACAGAGGAGCAACATGTTAACTTCTGCATTATTTTTTTTAATTTGCACATGTATGTTTCCAACTGCTAACATGAGTTTTGGTTGTTTTTAACTCCAGATTGAAACCACTAGTTCAACTAGTACACAGTTTGAAAAGCAGAATGGAGAGCCCAGACTATGAAATGGTAGGTCACTGGGTAAAGGGGTAGAAAGTAATTAATTTCAAAAGTATAGCTTCATCAAGCAGGGAAAAGGACATACTTAATTTTAGATTTGCTTCTTGACTCAAACATTTTAAGTTTTTGTTTGTTTTTTTGTTTGTTTGTTTTTAATGTTATTGCTTAGGCAAGCTTTTTTTAAAAGCTTCTGAAATTTTACTCTGCTTGTCTATACTTCTGCAACATTAATAAGATCTTTCAGGACTCTCATGTCTCAAGCTGTTTCCTGTGAAGTAAGGTTTCACTTCACCAGAGTCTGGTTATTTTATTTTTAACTACTAACTGAAGAAAAGCTTCCTGTCTGAAGATGTGAAAGTTACCTGCTGGGCTGGAGTAGTTTAGGGATTTATTACAGAGATAAGCTATATTACTAATTTGTCAACAGAAATGAAAATCTGTTTAATTTGTCTGCAGGTCCATCAGGCTGGTCTGACCTGTGATTATGTTGAACTTCCCCACCATGTTAGCACCAAAGAAGAGATTGAAGGCCTCTTACAGTCCATGAAGATTCTGCTGTTAAACATGCCAAAGCCCACGCTTGTGACAGTAGCTCGGTAAGACTATTGGTTCTTTTTGACTCAAAAAAATTCAGATTGTGCTTGCAAAACTAAATGATTCTATGACTGTGGCATCAGTTAACTTATCTTCTAAAGAAATTCTATCTCCAAGAGAAAATATCTTAGCATAGTAAAAATTGGCGTTTGGAAGCATAAATCATTAGACAGTGACAGTACCTGTACTGCTGAGGGAGGGTTCTGTGCCGATGTCCAGTCTTACTGGGCTTCAGAATGTCCAGCACAGATGTCAACAGTAGTGAAGACGTGATGATTTAACTTTCATTGTAGGCTATATAGAGGCTTTGTATAGCCTCGTGTGGCACAGAGGATAGCTGACACTGTGGTTCATATTATCTTCGCTGCTTCTGTTAAGATAGAGCCTGCACGGGCTAAAATATTATGCCTTTCCCACTCTTGGTCTAGAATTAATTGCACTTCAGATAAGATTTCTGTTTCTGGTGAAATTTCAGATGGAACTGGGACAAGTTTTCATCTAATAGTCTGAAAGGTATTTATATTGTAGAAAAATCTAATCGTGTTTTGCATAGAGTAAAATTTGTGCTTCTGGAACTGCAAGGGAATTATTTGGGAGGACAAAACAGAGTTTGAGGCCAGGGTCAGAAATCCAGTCCCGAGAATTTCATTTGAAGACCACAGTGTACCTACTGACAAGTTATGGCAACTTACTCATTTGAAGAACACTAAGTGTGCCCTAAAATACAGGCAGAAATGCCAGTATCTGACTTGAAATAATTCCTGTCAAGAACAGTAGTGTGGCTAATACTTAAAATAATAACAGAAGGCTGTTCTTCCTGTGCCAGCCACAGAGTTGGAAAATTCATTAGGAAATAAAGAAAAATGTATGTAAGTCTTGATAGATCTAAGGTTGTGGAAATGTTAGCTCAGCCTTTTGTTAGCAATACTTGTTAGTGGTAAATGTTATATACCAGAAAATGTGCAGATTTTTCTTTTAGTTTTCCCATTTATTTTAGTTTTCCTATTTTAACTAGCAGCAATTGAATTTTTTTGGTTTTTGCATGTTTTCCATTTTTTTCTACTGGTGCTTTAAATAGTCATTTGCTTGAATGCAAACTAGCACACTCTCATTCTTTTTTCAAATCTTTGTTACAGATCAAGTCTGGATGACTATTGCCCTTCAGAGCAGGTTGACATCATTCAAGAGAAGGTTCTCAGTTTACTTGGTTTCGTGTATGGCACTCTGGATGTGCATTTAGATTACTCAAGCAATTCGTCTTCTTTGTGATCTTTCTTCATGCACTGCTTTCTAATGCTGTGGATGAATTTAAATTGTGTATTGGCTGTTATTTCAGCAGGTGGCACTAGAATCCAAGCTTACCAAGAGTTTAAATTACACTGTGTTTTCCAAACCAGCTGCATCTGAACTATTTCCAGTATAGGATTGTTGATGATTCTGTGATTCTTGTTTTTCTGTCTTGCTTATTAACACAGATGCACGAGGAACTATTCTTTGTCCACAGAATGTATTTTTTAACCTAATTTCTTTAAGTATGTTTAGAAAAGGACATTTTAAAAATAAATTGATTTCTTTTCTGTAGTTAAACGTTTTGATGAAGTTCAGCGAGTAACAGATTTCATGATATGATGATAATGAGATAGTTAGAAAAAGTATGGAAAAAAGAAGACAGAAGAAAGGAGTGAGAAGGAGAGAAAGAATCAGTAAAAAAACTGTTACACCGTATGTATCACATAAGTAAAAGCCAACAAACTAAAAGAAGAAGGGTTTTCTCACTTTACCTGATAGAAGTAATGCCTCTTTACTGTTGAACTTAATTTCACCATCTGCTGACTTCTCTGAGAGCACAGAAAGGCCCAGAAAATAAATTAGTATCTACAGAAGAAGATATGAGGTATAAGGAAGATTAAAACATAAGATAAAAGGTCTATTGCATGCATCCTTCAGTTATGGAAAACAACTTTTCAATATGATTGCTGCTTCTTGGTAAACTCTGATGCCTGTTGGCTTTTTGCAACCCTTGACTGTCTTAACCTGCTCCATTATTGATTAACTAATGCAGTGAATGGCTGAAGCTGGAAAAGAACTCTGGAAGTCATCTCCTCCAAATACCCTGCCCCACTGAAGCAGGTCACCCAGGAGCTTGTTCAGATTCCTGGTGAAGATCCCTGGAGATCTTTGAAAGGATTAGAATTATTGGACCTATTGACTAATGCCTGAAATAATACTATCCTGCTGTATTTTTCTATGTTACACTTCTTCTCTGTCCTCAAAGACTATGTACACCCTTGAAAGTGAGTAAAAAGAGACAGATCCCCACAGGATAATTTAGGTGCCTGATTTGAGTTGAAGAACTTTTCTAATGTGTCTTATTTTCTATTTTAGTAAAGTGTTAAGGAGCTCCTTAAGGTTCTCCTGTTTTTAGGTTCTTCAGTCGACGGCTAAAATTTGATCGATGGACTCTACTCATAAATAGAAAATATTAAACAGCTTTTTGCTTAGTCTGCCTTTGTCACACTGTTAAGTTCCCGACTTCAAGAGTTCGCAGATACAGAGATGATGTGAAAAGGATTGGAAAAAGTTAATGACAAAAGCTAAACCTGGAAAGTAGAGTGAAACAGCAGTTGGAAGCTACACATCTGCTAATATTCCATATTTTCACGTTTCTTAATTGTTCTCAACAACTGTGAAGTAACAGTAGGAGAAGCAGTGTAAGATAATGCACGGGTATATTAATTTATTTGCTAAGGCATAGAAGAATACTGAATTGCACGCCTGATACACCTAAATAGTTCCATGAAACTTTGATATGCAGTAATTCATGCTGATGTTATTGCCCTTTCTCCTAAAACACTATAAATAATGTCATTATTGTTAAATAAATCGAAGTGGTTACAATACCTGGGGAAAAACAAACAAACAAAAACAATGCCGGGAAGATAAAGGAGAAATAGATCTTGACCTGTGTCTGGATAACATTTTAGCACTGATTATATTGTTAAATGTTATCTAAATTTTGTCAGAGAAATGCTGGATTCATTCTATTTTATTTTTTTTTTCGCATGAAACAAGTTAAACATTCCCACTGTTTTGATTGGAAAATGAATGACAGCTGAGGAATACACTATTTATCTCAGTCTTGACAATGAAATAAAGTAGAAGTAAAAAGGCACTAAATATGGATTGCTAAGGACTTACAAGTAGAATAAGTTGTGATTACAAAATTATCTTGTTGGAGTAGGCAGACAAAACTAGAAGAGTGTTCTTAGGGTTCTAATGCTTCCAAAACATGAAGAAGTTCATATTTCATAACTGAGAATTTTCTGAGTTCTGCTGTTTCTGGATATCTCATTTCATATAGAATAAGGCTGAGATGGAGACTTACGAAATGTAGAGCTGTGTAAAAAAAGTTGGCGTTGTTTTGGATTGCCATGTTAAAACACTACTGAGAAGGATCAGTAAGGTTTTTGAGCGAGAAAACATAATTGTGCACACACTAAATCAGGTAATAGATTGTCCACCATGAATGAATTTAAACTGGAGTTTAATTGTGAGATACTTAAAACTAGTTGGTAGTTGCGTGTTCTAGATGCTAGGTATAGATAATTTAAAAAATTTTGTTTTCTCTTAAACCAAGTGGTTTTTATTTGGGAAGACTGATGTTTTCACATAGATAAGCAGTAAGGTTGGAGTAGTTTTCACACTAAATTTTAATATCTTACATCTAAGATCTAATTATGGTTATCTTGTAGTGACACAGCTTGAAGAAATAATTAGTTGTGAAAGATAGGCACCAATTAGGCTTTTAATTTGGATCCTAACAATCTCTCCGAAGAGTTATTTTTGTCTATTTGAATACATGCAGAGGACTGAAAATTTCAAGTTTCTTAAAGAGATACAGAGCAGGTAGGAAAAAAAATATTACTGTTTAGTTCCAAAACCTTTAAATAAAATAATTATATGCAAAGAAAATACATATATACATGAGTTTTATGAAGCATTTACATTTTCATAAATTACTTTGGCATTAAGAGTTTTGGAATGAGATGATATATAAGGTCCCCTCCAACCTAAGCCATTCTATGATCCTATGGATGTAGGGCTAGGAGCTGTTTTGAGCAAGTTTGCTGACAATGCGAAATTGGGAGGAGCTGATGACAAGGATGGGGAGGCGTTGCAGAGAGATGTAGGCAAAATAGAGAGCTGGGCAATCACCATTTGCATGAAGTTGAAGAAGAGCAAGTGCCTGATTCTGCACCTGGGAAGGGTCAATCCTTTTTATGCATGCAGACTGCAGGATAAGATGCTGGAGAACAGCCCTGCTGAAAGAGATCCGGGGGGCCTGGTCAACAGCAAATTGAAAATAAGCCAGCAGCGTGCCCTGGTAGCCAGAAAGGCAGTCATATCTTGGGCATAGCACTGCCAGCTAGCTGAGGGAAGTGACTGTTCCACTCTGCACTTCACTAGCATGGCCTCAGCTCAAGCACTGTGTTCAGTTTTGAGTGCCATAGAGGGTCCCCTGGTTTGTTCAGCATGAAGAAGAGGAGGCTGAGGAAAGACCTCATTGTGGCCTAGGGCTTCTTCATGAGGGGGAATAGAAGAGCAGGCACTGATTTCTGCTTTTGTGGTGACAGGAGGGTCAGACTGGGTGCTGGGAAAGGTTCTTCACCAGAGGGTGGTAGGCACGGAACAGGCTGCCTGGGGCAGTGGTCCATCCCCAAGTGCTGGAATTCAAGGAGAGTCTGGGCACTGCTCACAGATCTACTGTCTGATTTTTGAGTGGCTCTGTAGGGAGGCAGGAGTTGGACTCAGTGATCCTCATGGATGCCTTCCAACTTGGGACATTCTATGACGGTGAAGGCAAGAGTGTCTCCATGGATGTCTGTGTGTATCTGAGGCCTTCTAAAGGTAAGCAATCTTTCTTCCATTTCTGTGTCCCTGGCTGCTGCATTTGGGCTTGTTCTCATTTGTTGTTGTTGTAGCTAGGGACTTCGCTACCCTGCTATTATCAGTGTACTTTCTATCACATTGTAGTGTTAAAATAGACATTGGGAAGCGTATTTAGAGTCTGTTGTGTGCTTTATGTGCTGATACCTGGTAGTACTGGCGTGGTCTGTGTCAACAGCCAGCTATCTTCACTGTGTGTGGAAAAATAGTAATGAAAAAAGAATTTTTTTTTTTTTCCCCCCTGGAAAAAGCAGCTTTGTAGTCTTTCCATATACTTTCTCAGGTTGACCTTTCAGTATGTATGCACTTTTTAGATGCAGCTGTAGCATCTGTACGAATCTTGCAGCAAATTTAGACAAAGGAGGTATAGAAGTCACTCTGCATTATATATGAACATGAAGACAAAATATCAGCATTCTGTGCAAAATTTGCAGCTTCTGTTTTTTGTCTGGTTACTTTTCGTTAGTGTGCTGAAAGTTGTCAACTTGATCTCAGAATATTCTGTACTGAAGAAATAGAGGGGGAGATTAACATGGTTTCAGGGTGACATTCGGTCAATTCGACTTCCATTTTCAAACATTTCATTATAGAAATGAATATTTACCTTAGAAAATGTTCTTAATAGAAAACATAACAAGCGGACCATGCCCAGTTTTAAACATTGTTTCACTGATCTGGAATTCAAGTGAATATTTTAAACTGTGGTGATTTTTGTTCTACTCAGAGAGTTATCTATTTAGTTTTTCTCATCCTTTATCCTTGTGATGCAGTCACACTGACCTCTGGTTATAAAATGTCCTCCCGCTGATGCACACATGCCATGTGAACCTTTACATTTTTTGGTAGGAATCCCAATTTAGAGCATTCATTGCCTCATAGTGTTACCTATGGTTAAATGTAAATCTGTGTAGTTTTAAGGATGCAGCTACAAGAGAAACTTCTGCTTTGCCTGGAGGAGTTTTTAAATGCCCGTGTTCTTGCCACAGGTGTCAGTTCTGATGGAGCCAGAGGCTTCTCTAGTACAGCTAGAAATGTCTTGTATGTTTTCCACTAGGTGGAGAGATAAATGTGTTAGTGTTTCTACTGTCCCAATGATCTGAAAGGAAGCAAACACACTTCTCTCACACTGAGATTAAACTCCGTTTATCCTTTGGAAATAAAAGAACAGAATAACAAGCCTCTTAAATGTAATAGAAAATTTCTGCTCACAAAGAACTCTGCATCATTTGTCCTTAAGATTAATCATGCAGATAAACTAGTGAAATGTGCCTGAGTTGGGTGGAAAAAAAAAAAAACAAATGTGTAAAATGAGCCTGAGGTAGGTGCTGAATGCAAAAAGTTTTCTTGAAAACTCAGCTGAGGTTGTTGTGGTTTAACACAACAGGCAGCCAAGCACCACACAGTTGTTAGCTCACTGCACCTGAGGCTGAGATAAGGGCAGTTGTGTAGGATGGGAAAGGAAGGGAAAATAAATACACATATTTATAAATGATGTATAAATTCTTTGTGATAAAAGAATACACAAAAAAAAACAAGTGATGTCTAGCCAGTTTCTGAGCAGCAGCAGCCCCCAGCCAGCTCCCCCCAGTTTCACTGTTCAAAATAGCTTCCTTTCTAGCAGTATGAAAAGCTGAGAAGTCTCTGATTTACTGCAAGCACTGCTCAGCAGCAGCTAACACATTGTTGTGTTATCAGCATCATTCTCATCCTAGCTCCAAAGCCCAGCACCATTACCAGCTACGAAGAAGGTTAACTCTGTCTCAGCTGAAACCAGGAAGTAGTTTTATGAATGTGAACTTACACAAGTAACTGGTACTTCAGTGCTGCAAGGATTAAAGGCCTATTGCAGAATTTCAGTTACAGCTGTTAGAGATCAGTTGTCTGAGAGCAAGCAGTTTTCCATATATAAATGGTGTTCTCAGCATGAGGTTCCAATGCAGATTGGCGTGTTCAGAACAAAAGTGAAGTTATTCTTAATAATTAAAGACCACCACAACAACGCTTCCAAAAATTATTTAAGAATCTTTAGTAAAAAAACGCGCTTTTTTTTTTTTACATGCCTGACTGAGGTGATTTAATGCCTTTCCTTTCTGTGTGTTTCCCACACTTATATCTGGATAAACACCACCACCTGATCTAGATGTAGATAAAGCTATTTGGACTTAATCAAATTGAGTCAATTTCTTGGATCGGGATTCTCAATCAGAATCCTTGTTACTTGGCTGCTATTCCACAGGGTAACCCTTGCAGAAATCTTCCCCAGGAATCTGTCTCTTAGTAGAAATGCTGGAAGATTTCTCAGCCTCTCTGAATGCAAACGAAGGAGGTAACACTGCCTATAATTCAAGGGAGTTCCTCTTACTGGAGCTGTTTAGGACACTTCCCTTAAAAGTTGTGTAATGAAGAAACAGTTTCAGAAAAATTGGCCCTAATTACGTTGCAAGATTTGAGATGCATGTGAGTTGATTGCTTTTCATGGTGTGTAATTTACTTGTCTTGATAGGCTGAGCAGTTGACATCTGTACCAGCTCAGCAGCCCGAGATAATGCAAGGGTCTATAGCATGAAGCCAGCAAGGTTATTGCCCTCTCTTGGGGAAATACCTCACTGTCCAGATTCAGCTGTTCTGGATCTTAAGATTCTGCCAAGGAATAAATGTCCGTTTTTGTGATGTTAAGCTCTGTATTACTGCCACAGTGTAGGCTGGGAATGCCTTCCCTTTGCTACGCTGAGGCCTGTGATGGAACAAGAAAAACCCCATACATTAATATAATCTGGTAAGTAAATGTACTATCCGCTTTGTTTTCTTTGAAGTCAATATCAAAGCTACTGAAAGCTTCCTTAACCTATTCACTACATTGAACTGATTGCTAAACAGAGGCACAATATTGAAATAGCTATTTTTAAAAGGAACTTGTAATCAGAAAGTAAATAATCAGACCTGCCAAAAAGGCATAAAAAAAGAAGTGACCAGACTTTGGAGCCAGCAGAGGCACTGGGCAGAGCATGTGTTAGGAGAAAGGGGAAGGGTAAGCACAAAATGACATAACGTTACACTGTCCTATTCTCATGACAGTAGCCAAGCATCTTCTTTAAGAGCTGCTGAAATGCAGGACTGTCAGTGGAAGGTGCAGGTGTTGTTGTTAGTCTATGTTTGGGTACTGGGGGAGCCATCAGCCCTCATTGCTCCTGCCCTTGCCTGGGGCGAACCCCCACCCACCCAACCTGTGCCCACTGTGGAGTCCCAGTGCCCAGCCTTGTCCCTGTGCTGCTGTATGGATTGACCACACACCTGGCTTGTTTCTGAGCTAACACCTGGTAATCACAGGACCACCAGTGGGACCTGCTGCTATTGCTGCCCAGCTCTGCTGTGGGGTTTCATAAGTACTTAAAACATCTGTGCCTTAAACTTATACTTTAAGTAATTTTAAGTAACCTCTTTTTTTCTGTCAAGTAACTAAATAAAACTAGCATTTCTCAGTACTGATGTAGTGCAGGAGGTTTTGTTCCCTTGTCTGAAGAGTAGCTAGTTTTTAATAAAGATCGTTTTCTTCCCACAACTAACAGAGGCTTTTAAAATTGATTTTATTCCAAAGTGTGTTAGGACTGGAGAGTTGAGTATTATCTAATGGTCTAACATACATGCTAGTTCATAGAAAGCAAGGTGGATTATGTACTTTATGTATTCATGTGCAAAACTGGGCAATGCACCTGAGAGGACAGAAGGGCAGGCAAAGCAGTTCTTGGACACAGCAGTTTCCAGAGCTCAATAGAAATTTACTGAATGGAAAAGACAATGAAAATATCATGTACTACTGCCTTTAACATGAGTGAGATGAAAATATTAAAAAAATTAAAGGAGATGGAAAAGACGACAAAGTTTAAAATACACTTCCACCTCATTAGGAGGTTGTTGTAGAGTTGATTTGCATCTCCCGTGAAAATCACATCCTAAAAGCAGTTCTACTTTGGGTGCTGCCTACAGATTTGTGTTCATCAGGCATCCATGCTCAAATTGGGGTTCATGTTCTATTCCTGGTCATGGTAATCCTGGGATGAGAGATAATTGAGGTTCTGGTACATATAGTACTCCAGTAAGAATGTAAAATTTAACTAATAGAAGTGGTGTAGAAACTATTTAATTTTGGAATGCTGCAATAAATTAACAGGTAGGCTACTGGCCTAGGATGGAAAGATTAACTCACTGCTTTCTCCTGAAGAGGTCAGATGGAAAGAAAACCCATCCAGTTCCAACCCTCTGCTATGGGTAGGGCTGCCTCCCTGTTCATTTGTCCGTTCACCTGTGAGATTTGAGAGTGCAAAGAGAGATTTCCTGCATACAGAGCAACCCATGAAATCTCCAGCCTTTACTGCAGAAGAAGCGGTAATAATGAAAAGGTTGAAATTTTCCACGCTGCCCTCTGTATAAATCCCTTCACTGGGGCACAAGTTACTGCGACTAGAACAGATTTCTGCACCTTCATCTGCATTTGCTTTTTACTATTTGTTAATTCTTTTAATTTACTTGACCTGATCCAACACATCTCCAAGGTGACTCTGGGAAAAGAACTGAAAGTACCTAGAAAGTTAATTTAAATTAAGCACTCATCAAGATATTTGCACTTCAAGATGGCTGTCTCTCAGACCAAGTAATTGGTTTGACTTACATTCTAGTTAGACATGACCTTTAGAACACCTGATGATATTCATCATTCATCATAATTAGCTAAGTGACTGGCAATTAATAGCCTGGAATGACAGCAGCATATTACAATGAAGCACAAGTTTTAGAATGTGTGGGGTTTCTCTCACAATTAGAATTTAAATTAGTGTTTAAAATCGCATTTCATTTTCATTTTAATTCTTAAATCCATTAGTGCTGATTTTCTTCTATGTTAAGAAATGGAATAACACAGGCATTTCTCAGCTTTGCAGCTACAGATGCTTTATTCTCTTTTCTGAGACACTGACACAGGAGTCACATAAATGATCTTGTTTACAATCCAGGCCTTTCTTCAAGTTCTAAGAAGGAAAGCCTCTGAAAACTGCCTTTATCTACGACTGGTTTGAAATACAGAATAGGTGGCCTTGTTTAGTGTGGCCTCATGAGCTGGAGATAGACAACTTCTATTTGAATTTATGGATAGAAGAAATAGCCACAGAGCCATCCAGAAATGGTAAAACAAATAATAAATAAAATTTCTTAGGCACACAAAGATCTTATCAAAAGATCTCAAAAAGATAAAGCCTTGGCTCCCTTTCTGATGGAAAATTAAACCTAAACAGGAGGGATAGTTCAAGTCTATAAGTAGGAACTAACTCCTCCACTTTATCTTGCTTCCTGTGGGTACAAAAAAGGGAGAATGCTGTAGGACGTTTCGCTTTTTCCTTCTGAAACAAATACGTTACACAAGCTTAAAAATAACAGAAGAAACGTGGAGCATTTTTTAAAGAAAAGGACTGTATAATCAATGGATATCAAGACGTTACAATCACAATATAATCAAGAGAGTTAGGCAAAGTGGACTATGATAACAAGAAAGAATAAATGGAAGGCTTACCCTTATGCTGGGCTCACCACAAAACACCAGAAGGGGGGGGGATCACCAGATGAGATCTTTCCCTACTGGTAGCCAGCTCTTAAATAGATCTAGGAGGGCTGGAGCCTGGCTCCACCCCTTCCAGCAGCACAGGTGAATTGCCTTCACCTGTGCTCCTCTGGTTGACTCATGGCTCGCCTCAGGAGATCAATCAGAGGTTCAGGCCGTGCCTCAGTAGTGCCCATACAAGGACACCTAAGTGCAGCATGTTTAAGAATTAGTGTACCAGGACAAGCAATGTGAAATTCAAGTTTTTTGATGCACGGAGGTTGTAAGGAAACAAAGTAGTATCTTTCAAGTATCAGCTATCTCATCCTTTCTACCATACTGATACCAGCTTTGCGTGCAAGATGATGAATTTAAAATTCTTGTGTTTCTTGAGGCTAGATCTTATTTTCATTTACACATGTGTCCCAGGAGTCACCACAGTGAAAATGAATTTTACTCTTCTATGCTGTTTTCAAACAATAGGGAAAAAAAAGCCTGGATATATGGCCATTCAAGTAAATCATGGGCTAGGTACAGTCCTCATATTTCTACATGAAGAGGAAGAGGTCCATAAATACTTGGAAAAAGTGGAAACATGCTTCATCACATTCATTAGCAATCACCTTTTGTTTGAGGAAACCAAGGGTCCTAGATAGAGTCAGTAATTGCTTAAGGCTGAAGGAGCCTTTAGGACTGTGCTGGTTTAACCACACAGTGATGGGCAGTGACTCTAATGAGGCTGACACAGTGGTACGCTTTGAATTCGATGCTATGACACACAGGGGTGGTCTTTATAGTTGGAGGAGGATGTCCAGAATCTCTAGAAGAAACTCAGCAAGTTAAGCCTGAGTCCTCCTGTGCAGGAAACAGTTATCTTATACTTCAAAGCTCAGAACTCACTTGCAGCCCATCCTGGGGTGAAATGGAGGCTTCTCAAATTGATGCAGCTTAATATTAGGTCGAACACTCACCGCCATCCATTACGCAGACCACAGAATTGCAGGAGTTGAAAGGGACCTCAGGAGATCAAGTCCAACGCACGACCGTTTCTATGCTATCCAGAAATGATGTTTAGAAAAACAAATGATCTCACCTTCTGATTCTAAGCAGCTGGCTATCCTCTCATGATTGTCTCAGTTCTGGAGTCCCCTGAGCTGTGGTTGTCTCCTGGACTGAGCAATTCTCCCAATTGAGGGATGTATCTGTGCTGGTCACTAGGTGGAGCAATAAATGCACCATTTGAAAGCTGCTTGGAAGGCTGGAAACAAGGTAGAAGAAACATCGAGCCTTCACACGTTCATCCCCTCACTGAGTTGTGATTATGAAAAAGAAATGAGACAATCTCCTCTTGGTTATTCCGGAATTTCTGTTAACCTGACAGTTCAGCACTACTTTTCACCATTTTAAAAGCTGGTGTATCTCCAGGAAAGCTGCAGTGGAGTAGAAGTGCCCCAAAAAAATATGAAGGATGCATATAAAAATAGAGGAAGTGCCATAGAGTATCTATTTTTTCTTTAGGGAAATAACAAAAACAAAAACAAACAAAAATCCTAACCTTCTAAACATGTTTATTTTTAGTAAAAATTTTGACCCAAGCTTGGCATAGGTACTTTTCCTGCAAAAGGAGAGGGCCTTTGGTAATATATGGGACAAAAGTCAAAAGACTTTGGAGTCTTAAATAAAATTCCAATTTGTTACTAATGCAGTCATTTCACTCTCTTCAGCTACATCTGGATTTTTCTTTGCTGAAATCACTGGTAGCTTATCTCCATGGGAGCACTAAGGTCTGCAGAAATTTTCCTTTCAGGCACAGTTTTTGCTCATGAATACCAAATTGATGTCATTTGAAATCTACAACTAACTCAGACTGGCTACTTATTAAAAATATATATACAAAAGTTTTACACAATTGCAAAAATATTAATTTTTATAATAAGAGGAAATTTGAAAAGTTATTTTCTACTTTGGCAGCAAGTAATCAGGAAGCAAACCCAGATGCAGATATTTCTGTTATTCCTTTCTGCTGTATATGGCTCTTTTATTGACCACACGTTCAGATTAATGCATCACAGCTGTAATCCATATTGTAAGGATGGAGCAGTAACATCCTGTAGAACTACATATGTTGCTCTGAAAGTAATGCCTCCTATTTATTTCCATGTAAACTGCAACAAATACAATGGGCACAATAATACTATTTGATTAGAGCTGATTCTCAGCTACAAAACACTACTTTTCAACATAGTCACCACCATCCGCCATGTATTTTCACTAGTGATGAACAAGAGTCACATGCTGCACTCGCAACAGCCCGCACCAGTGAAGGTGACCCACAGTTTCACAGTGTTTCACCACCCTCCACCTCACTGTGCTGACATCCACAGTTTGGTCTCCAACAATATTCACCAAGTATCAATTAATATCAGCGTGTGCCATGTTTTCCACATAGAGGAATTCAGTGATACACCTTTGCTTCACACACACTTCCTTGTCAGACACCGTTCTGTCAGAGTGCCTCTTCAGTGCCATCTGTCACACAGCAACAGCGAATAATGGAATACTGGGAGGAAAGTTCAACCTCTACTGCTGTACCACCAACATCTGCCTCTGATATTGGGGGGCAATATAATAAAATAGGAGGCATTACTTTTGGAGCAGCCCTTGTAATGACCCTTCCATTGAATGTTTCCTGACTGGCCAACACAGCACGTTGAATAAGGATTTAATATCATTCAGGGCAACAGAGGGATGGAGATGTGTTAGACCTGCTGCTGGAGTTCTAGCCCAAAGTTTGCATCTCACTGGCCCTCAATCTGTGATGTAGTGAAACAAACATGGAAATGTAGTATTATTTTTTCTATGTTTTGTCAAAGGCCTTCAGTAAAGTGATATGCTAATGACTCTGCTAAGGTTACCTCATCTCATAAGGAAGCTTCCTAGCAGACAATGCAATCCCCTGTGGTAGGCATGTAAAACCACTGGGATTTTCGTGCACACTGCTGACAACACGCAACAAGCTTTTAGCCAGGGAGGGATGGAGTGATGTGACCTCACTCCTTCCCTGGAAGGGTTAAATGTCCTTATTTGAAATAGTGCATTCCTTAAGTGAATTGCAATTAAATGGTAAACAAATAAATGAACAAAAGAAACAACAGTACCAGTTGAACATTCAGTTCAGACCCTCGCTCTTGGTGTAATAGGAATGTTTCTTTCTCTCTGAAACTGACCCTGCTGGAGAGCAATTCTCTTGCTTTCTTGCCCATCTTCCTCAGCGGCAGCAGCAGCAGAAGAGAAAATGTTTTTGCAGTTGCCTCTTTGGCCCCATGACCCAGCTCAGTCCCCAGACAAACAGAGGAGACTTCAGATGAGGAAGGGAAAGGAGGGAGCCGCCACAGACATAGACTGAAAGCCTGCAATGAGAGTAAGAATTGGTAATGGAGGGCATGGTGACCTGTATCTCCCTGATTCATCTCCTGCCTATTTTCCCTGAAAGAGCTCTTCTTGTTCCATAGTCAGGGAAACCTCAGTCAAGAGCTAGAGGTGCACAAGGAAGAATGTTGCTGTTCAGTATACCTGGTTAAAGATCCAGTGTTGTATTATACACAACATAAATAACTGCTTGATTTCTTTTTAACCAAATGCTCATTCTGATTGTCTGTCTTGAAAGCTGACTAGAAATTAAGGCAGAATTCTCTCGCGTACTTCTGCTGCTCAGGAGCATCTGTGACTGCCATCCAGATCATACTGCCTCACTCCTTCACGATGCCAAAGGGAGCAGCAGGGACAGCAGTGGAACTGAGCTGTGGTGTGAACTGCTGCTGTTTAAAGAGGCATTGCTGTGCCAACATCACCCAAATTATGAGGGCTGCTCTGACATCAGTGCCCCAGTGTTTTATTCTGTTGGAGAATAAATATCCACCTATAATATCAGAGGTGGCTGTTGATGCTATGGTAGCAGAATTTGAACCTTCTCACCAATATTCCATTCCATGTTGTTGCTGTGTGACAGATGGCAGCAGAGGGGCAGTCTGATAGAATGCTGCCTGACATGGAAGCATGTACAAAAGAAAGCTGTGACACTGAATTCCTCCATGTGGAAAAAATTGCACCCACTGATATTCACTGATACTTGCTGAACATTGATGGAGATCAAACAGTGAATGTCAGCACAGTGAGGTGGTGGGTGGTGTGTTTCAGCAGTGATGGCAGTGAATCACCTCCACTGGTGTGGACTGTTACCAGAGAATCGTGCAGAGCCTTGTTCATTGCTGATGAAGATGCATAGCTGATTTTGACTATGTTGGAAAACAAGGTTTTGTAGCTGAGAATTGGCTCTATCAAACAATGCTATGGTGCTCTTCGTATCTGCTGTTTTTTCCATGGAAATAAATAGGAGGCATTCCTTTCAGATCAACCTGTGTATTTGAAATTGAGATAATTTGCTGAATCTCACTGTGCTGTGTACCTTTCCAATATTTATGCCCTTTGTGCTTGGCTTCCTATTCAATGTCTGTTCCAGATATTCTTATCTCTATCACCATGTTTTGGAAAACAAATATTTATTTCATAAGACTCCACGCTGTATGAAAACATTCTCAGCTGCTTTGCACGAGGTGGCCCCTTCCTGTTGCTTGATTTTGCTCCACTCTGAACACTCGTGTTCAAGCTAAATCACTCAACTTCAGTTCATCACAGCCCTTCTCAGGGCTTTCTTCTCTTTAATTTAGCTCTTTCTTTTTTTCACCTAAAGGTACTATAGGTCACTCCATACCAATTCCCAGCAGTACAAGGTTGTGTGATGATTGTCTGCTATTTTCTCTGCACTTCAAGTTGCCTGATATGGAAAGTCTTCTTTTTCCAAACAGCTTGCTCCATCTCAATCCCCTTCTGTCTCGGTTCTAAGCCAGTCATTAAACTGGGAGATGGTTTGTACCATCTTCAGTTTGTACAGAAGGCTAAATCAGCACTCGTGATGAGTCTGAGTATTTCCTCACATCATGAACTGAGAAAGAAAGACATTTCCTCCCTTATTTATTTATTTTTAAACAGCTTGGCATTCTGACAAATGAAAACAGACCTTGGATGCATTCAGTTTCCATGCCTCTGAGAGCTATTTTATTTCAAGTACATATGAGCCTGGTTCATGGCTGGCTTATTAAGGCCACTGAGAAGTGCAAATCCAAAGTTGATGCATCAGTGACTTCCATTTCCCAGAACAGTCCCAGTGCAGACTATAGCATTGTGTCAATCAGAAATACTTTACTGATAGGATTTTTCATTTCCTTGTTTATGAATTTCAGGGAAAATAGATTAAAACATATAAAATATAAGTAATATGGTATCATTTTTGTAGGGTGCTTGACAGCAAAAATATTCAAAGCAATTTCTCAGTCTTCTAGTTTCTAATGAAGTCATTTCTGTTCTTAAAAGTTTGACACACAAAAAAATGTGGATTAAAAAGGTTAAGGTTATGGATGCTGTACCTTCTTTTTGAAGGTCACAAGTCACTTCATGTATCATTAGGCAGTGCCGAAGAACAGAAGCTATTCTCATTTTGTCCCTTCTTTTCAGATTTCATAAAGACAAGCAGTACCAGCAACAAAGTCTCTGCTCCTTCTCTTCAAAACAGCTCATCCTTATGTAAGTCTATTTCCTTCCCTTTGGTTCTCTTCTCTTTGCTTCTAGATATCTGCCATTCACACTTCACACCCTCTGAAAAACATCATTCTTATTAATTTACCTTTCTATTAATCATTTATATGGTTTCTTTTGTTCAGACAGGAGGAGATAGCTGAGATAAATCTTGGAATTTCAGACTCCTTGACCCTTCCTGGTGCTGGGTTCTGTGTTTCAGCAAGACATTAGGTGTGATAGAGTTGCAAGCTGTAGCACATGTGGAGCACAAGACATCTCTAAGCCCTGAATGTTAGCCAACTCTATCCTAACTATTTAGTAGCCACTACCTGTATGTGGTACAGGTAATCTCATTATGTATGAGCTTCAAAAGTCCAAATGCCAGGCTCTGCACTTTGGTTGCCACAACTCCATGCATCGCTATAGGCTTGGGGCAGAGAGGCTGGCAAGCCTCACATAGAAAATCTCCAGCTATGGGAGAGTGTTAGTCAACAGCCGACTGAATGTGAGCCAGCAGTGAAGCCAGGTGTCCAAGAATGCCAGTATCCTGGCTTGTGTCAGAAATAGTGTTTCCTGCAGGAGGTGAGGTGATCGTCCCTCTGTACTCAGTTCTGGTGAGGCCACACATTAAGTTCTGTGTTCAGTTTTGGGCTGCTGATTACAAGACATTGAGGTCCTGGAGCACGTCCAGAGAAGGGTAATGAATCTGATGAGAGGTTTGGAGCACAGACCTCATGGGGAGTGGCTGAGGGAAGTGGGATTGTTCAGTGTGGAGAAGAGGAGGCTTGGGGTTGATCTTATTGCTCTCTACAACTGCCTGAGAGGAGGTTGTAGTGAGGTGGGGTCAGCCTCTTCTACTGGGTAACAGCCATCAGATGAGAGGTGATGGCCTTGATTTGCACAAAGGGAGGTTCAGGCTGGATATTAGGAAAAAGTTATTCCCAGAATGAGCAGTGAGACACTGCAATAGGCTGCCCAGAGAGATGGTGGAGTCACTGTCCTTGTAGGTGTTCAAGAACCATGGGAATGTGACAGTGAGTGATATGGGTAGTGGGCATGATGGAGGTCAGTGGTTGGACTAGATCTTAGAGGTCTTTTCCAACCTTGATGATTCTATGATCATTAATTGTGCTGCTTATGCTCTTTCCAAAATATCCCCATAATGGCATCAAACAACAGAAAAAAAGATCAGTGAACAAAATGGTTGGGAGTGGCCCCGTGGAGAAGAGACATTTTAAAAGCACGAAATGCTTTTTGGCGGATGACTTCCTACTGATGTGTTTATTTTTGGTGTTTCCTGTGATTCTTCAGGTTCCTGGGGAAACTCAGGTAAACACTTGACACAGTCAATAAGCTTTTAAATAGAGCCTTTAGACAGAAGTAGCAGCAGCTGCTCACTGAAACGTAATTTTATGAGAAAGTTCCAAATATAAATGACTCTATTACATCCTCTTCTGCATTTATGACCTTCCCTACCCTGTCGTGCTGTTCCCTCCACTTCCATTTCACCCTTCTGTGTTCTGGTATCTCACATATTTTATGCCTCATTTTATAAATTATAATTGGTAGATGTCTAGTAGGTCATTTGAAAAAAAACACCTTCCTTTTGATTCACTGGTAATAACAAAACATCGGAGATCTTGTTTGCAGTTTCACTAGTACATAAAATTTTTCTCATACTGAGTTGGTAAAATCTGCTTTATTAAGATGCATTTACTGAAATGTGGAGTCTGTAAGTATTTTAAGTAAAATTAGGGAAATGTACGAATAAAAACAATTTCATTACAAAAATGAGGAGTACTTACTGGAAGAAAAAAAGACAACTCAAAAAACACCGTGTAAACTTGGCAAATAGTGGCAAATAGCAAGAAAAAGCATTGTCAGTCAGGATGTTGAAATACTGTATAAAACTGAACAGTTGTGGGTTAGGATTCATTGTACTTAATTTCTTCCATACTTTTTTTTTCAAGAAGTAGTACTTGTCATGTTCTACGTCACATTACTAACAGCAAAGAAGAATTTATTTAAAAACAAAACAGGCAAAAACAGTAGCCTGCAAATCACAGCAGCTCTACTTGATGTACATTTTTTCTCCCCTAGTCATGCCTATAGTCCCAGAGGAGTAATCAATACAAGTAAATTAAAGGGCTTTAGAAAGTGGGCTAATTGTGGTAAATAATTTATTTACTACATTTAGCTTCTTTGCCTGTTGATAAAAAGAACGACCTGGATCTGGATTTTGCAGACTGATTTGCTCCGTGCATTAGTTTGCATTTTTGTGTGTGTGTGTGTGAATGAAACAGATCACTTGTTTTTGCTCTCTTTTGCAAAGTGTATGATTTTCCTGATAGGATTTTTGTTTCTGCAAACTAAAATTTTGTGCTGAGTTCCTCAATTTGAGGTTTTTCACATCAAGGTGGTATTCTTTGTCCTGAACAGAAAAAATTGTTTTTTGTCACACGAACATTGCTATCTTATGCTCAGTGTTTTAGTTCCTTTAGACGAATACCCGGAGTTCTTTAGATAAAAAAAAGGAACTGATCCTTGTATGGACCATGTTCTCTAATGCAGCACTTGAGAATCACCTAAAAGAAGTTCATTTAACATAATTGGCAGGTACAACGTATATACTATATGTCATAGAATCATAGGATGGCTTGGGCTGGAAGGGACCTTAAAGCCCATCCAGTTCCAACCCCTGCCATGGGCAGGGCTGCCACCCACCAGGTCAGGCCGCCGAGGGCCCCAGTGGCTTTAGAAATTTACTTGAAGTAAAGATATACAAACAGCTTGTTTGTCTCTGGTCTTAGAATAATTAATTCTACAGTGTAAATCTGTACAATGAAGATCTTTTATATTCATGAATACATCCCTGTAAGTGTATGTACCGTCTGTAATTATACTGTGTAGAATGGCTTGTCTTTTATTACAAAAGTCTTCACCAAGGGAAACTTTACCCAAATTTCTCCATCCCAGGGAGCCTTGTGCTGAGTCACAAAGAAAGGGAAGAAGGGGATGTTATAACATTATTTTCTGTGCTTGTTACCTCAGAATTTGTGTTTCCTGGATTCTGTCTGTAATTTTGATTGATAAATGCAAACACAAAAACTAGTAAGTAGTCATGAAAAGGGAAACTATTAATGTATTAGGTACCTTTGACACCACCTTAAACATGTTGAGTGTTCTCCCTGTGATCTGCAAGATTGGTGCTGTGGTTATGTTTCAAAGATACAGTTTTGACTATCAGAAGTGTGCATTTCATAAGGGTAGAATGACATCAAATATGAATTATTTGTTGATAAAGGTCAAGATGTGTATATTACTTTCAAATATTGAGTTAGGGAAAGGGAAAAGCTATGGCTTTTTTTGTTGTTGTTGTTTTTTAATATAAAAACAAAAAAATATATATAAAGAAAATATTGTGTTGTTTCTATCTGCCACATCCTGAAAATTAATCTTCCAGTTGCAGAAAGTAAACCTGAGAGGAAATACTGTTGAAAGTACAATTTCTCCTCTCCTCTCCTCTCCTCTCCTCTCCTCTCCTCTCCTCTCCTCTCCTCTCCTCTCACAGAATGCACATATGTTTGCACAAATAATGTTGATATTTTATAGCACAGAACAATATTCCTTGTTACAGTTTAGAAGCTTTAATTTTTCCATAAGCTGAGGATTTCAGGATAGCAGGGATGCTGGAGACAGACTCCAGTCCTGGAAGGAAGGGACAGTGATAGACCTGCTGACCTGTACTCTGTAATCAACTAGGAAGCAAAAGGAGCTGAATTAACACTTTTAAGTTCTCTCTGTTCTGCAGATAGAGGACAGATGAAAAAATTGGATTTGAGGAGAACTACAGAAATGCTCAGTAATGTGTGGTGTCCAGAAGAAATAAGCCAGATATCACATTATGAGAGTCAGCATGACTGTTGTCATCCATCCTCCCATTTTCCCAGACAAGTGATTATTCTGATTGATCTCAGTCTCTTTGACTATCAGAAAGTCTGCAAAGGTTTGGGCTTAAGCTGTTTCTTCCAGGGATTACATCTTGTGCATCCAGTGCACCAAGTATGGACACAGCCATGAGAAGCAATGGAGCAGTCAGAAATGAAGATGAAACTCACAGATCAGCAAAACAGAGGTTTAGTGGGACCAAAGCCAGCTCCAGAATATCTGCAGTAGGAAAACACTGTTGAAATTGAGATCAGGAACTCAGTGTGATGGAAAAGCCGTTTTCTGCACCACAACTTGTTTCAGAAGGTCCTGCAAAACTCTGTGCCTGGGAGAAACACTTAGACTTTAATGGCTTTTATCTATGAATTCACTTTCTATAGTTTTGAAGGTTTTTCTAACAGTGGTCTAGGAGGATGCTAAGAGGAACCGTGGACACAGTACTGTCCAACTCATTTGAAGCCGCTTATTTTTGTACGTATGGAGATTAAGCAGAAACAGTCTGAAAGTCAGGAGAACGTTCCTTGAAGAATGGTAACAGAAAACACAAAGTATCTGAAACAACCCTCACCAAAGGCAATCTAATTATACCTTCTTCTATGGTGTGGTGGAAGTGCTAAATCATGGCTTGAACCAGTGATTGAGCACCTGGTGGGAATGCAGGGCCAACCCCAGAGGAGCTCAGGTGCATGCAATGAGAGGGTGGTGAGCACGGAACAGGCTGCCTAGGGCAGTGGGCAGGGCCTCAAGTGCTGGAGTTCAAGGAGCATCTGGGCAGTGCTCTCTCACACACACTTGGATTGTGGTGTTGCTGTATGGAGCAAGGAGCTAGACTTGATGATCCTTGTGGGTTCCTTCCATCTCAACGTATTATATTTTTGTACAAAAGCAGATTTCATTCCTGTGAGACTTAAACTACACAGAGATGCAGGAGTTAGAAATAATCCCAGAAATTATGTGGTCTGCCTGCTACATTATCTCTTCAGTTGCTGTGTTAGCTCCTTCCTTCCAAATCTGTTCTGGATCTGCAAGTAGAATAATTTTTCTTTAGTCTTATATATCTTTGTGGCTGTGAACATATGGTAAGTTCTTGTGGGTGGCTTAATGCTTCATGTACTTCTGCCACTACAGATGTGGAGGTACTTCAAAAGCCTGTGGTTCAGTTACCTTCTCTAAGAGCAGCGACTGCTTCATCTTCACCCACAGAGTATGACATCTTCAGGCTTCTTTCTGTTTCCCCAACTCAGAGAGCTAATTAAGCTTTCTTTTCAGATTTCAACAGTGTATCAAATGTGTCAATACTTCAATTCTAAAGTTGCTCACGTATAAAGGAGATAAAAAGCATGCTAAGAAAGGTGATGGACCTTGAAGAGGAGATAGAATTGACTGTTCATGTATATAACCTTTATTCCGGTTCTTTTTCCTGCAATTGTGATGCTTCCTCTTGCAACTCATCCTTACCAGAGGACCCCAGTGAGATACAGAAATGACAGTTTCACTGCATATGATGTACAAGATCCTGAGCCTCTGTTCAACTAAGCAAACTCCAGTGCTGCCTAGGACATTTGGTCTAGATTCTGTATTGTCTGACCACAGAAATGGCTCTTAGTCACTTTGCTGTGTTGTGCTTTGTGATCAGAAGTAACTTACGGGGAGGAGAAGTGAGTACTTCAGCTTCCACAGGAGTAAAAGTCTCAGGGAAGTGTCTTTCAAGATGTCATAGGTGTTATATAAAAGTGATGAGGGAGTGGTTGATGTTCATACTCTGAATGAAGCTGCTTACGGTGGTCTGTGATCACAGAGATCTTTACTGCTTTTGAATAGTGAAATACCAAGGAAAGGTGGAGGGCCCAAACACTTCATTATTCAGCCTGCAAATCTGAATGCTGTGTCTCAGTCCATCCTGCTCAGTCTTGTACAATACAGAGAAAATTTGAGGCCTTCATGCTCACTGGGTAAGTTAGTGGCATTCTTTTTTGGATGCATGTATGCACTGGCTCAGACACTTTCCAGTTGAAATAGCTTGACTTTGGTAAGAGGTGGGTAAACAAAGCTTTTGCTAAGAAATTCTACTCTTGCTAGCTACTTTTTGAGATGCTTCTCCTTGGCAGATAATGGCTTTAGACATAGTTTTAGCATTCCAAGTTAAACAGCTCTTGTTATCTTTATTCGTTGCCAAAGGAAATTGTGATCTTAGTTCTTAAGACAATTGAATTATGCTTGAATAATAGCAGTAAATTGCATTCAAATTGGCATGTGAAGAGTTCTGTATCTTCAGATTAGATGTAGAAACTGAATTGCTCTTTAATGTTCATTCATTTTTCGTTGTTTTGAAACCCATTTGAACTGAATCTCTCCTATGGAGGCAGACTGAGTAGAACTGGCATTTCTCTATTCTGCAGTTATTGTCCCACTTCATTTCTTTCTGTAAGACCACTTTTTCAAGAAGAAAACACCTTTAATGCTTGCAATTCTTATTCAGTTTCATGTGAAAAGAATTTAGAACTTTTCCATCTGATTTTTTTAGCAGAAAAACTGAAAATGCTATTGTAACCCATAAACCTCTTACTATGTGATTATGCCTACGCAAGAGAAACAGAAGCACAGACCTATATTGCTTTTCTGAACGGACATAATGATCTGGTGATAGGCTATGGCAATCAAACATCAGAACTGAGATTTTTCAGAAAGAAATGCTGAAGAGGTTGCCACTGTGAAGATGTGCTTTTGCTAGATAGAGATTCCTGCAGGAGAGAGGGGAGTGCTGCAGAGAGAATTAAATAATGGGCTATTACCATTTTTCTCTTCTTTTTTTTCTTATAAAAGCTAGTCGCATATGTGAATTTGCAAGCTACTTGGCATTAGATAAAGCAGTGCATTTCTATTTCTCTATGGCATGTATTATCATGGCCCTTTCCCTAAACCTAATGGCCTTATGGATTCTGTCTTTTCTAAATGGTACTTCAAAATGTGGCACGCTTTCTGAGGCTTGGGGCAGGACAAATAATTACTGGAGGGATCTGAAACCAGAATTTGCTACCATGTGGATGGAAGTTAGTGTGACTAGCTTCAGAAGAGAAGAAATTAAACATACAGGAGCTGCAGGCTGTTTCCCAGGGAAAATGCAGTTCCTTAAGCACCATGTTTGAGTGTTAAGCCTCAGATCCTTACCTGGATCCTTGCAGGGGGTCCCAGTCAAGTATTGCTGGACATTTCTAATTGGGGCCTTCTTGCTTCTTGAGACTGCAGTTGGTGAGGATTGAGTTCTCGTAATTAAGGACAGAAAAATGAAGACTAAGGAGGATGAAAGCAAGACCTTCTAAAGAGGGCTTGGTGTCCCTTTACCTGCAGATGGTTTTTCAGTAGAATTCATGTTTCTGCTCAGATCTGCCATTCTCTTACCTTATGCCTTAATGGCAATGAAAACCAGCAATAGCTGTCCTTGGTAAACAGGGCTTTCTTCATTACTTCCTGTTCAAGAGTTTTTCTTCAAGATAGATGTGATGTGATGGATATCCATAAGAAAACTCTAGTAAACATTAGCATGGTTCAAAAACTATGCTCTCGGGGATGCTCTTGAAGATAACATGATAAATATATATGGAATCTGAGTATTTCTGTGTGTGCTCTTTCCTTAGGGTAAGTACTTTCCCCAAGAGTTTCCCTCTTCAGTTACGTCTTATTAACTCAAGCTAGTATTCCTTCTTTCCAAAGTCAGGAAAAATGGTTAAGTGCATAAAACTGTGTTTTTGAACAAAACCATAATATTGGTTGCATAGATCTGCAGATCAGTTTCACTTCACATCATTGCATCTTTATTCTCATCAACACAGTAATGCTCTCTGCTTTGTAGTGACTTGTTGCAGCTGAAATTCCATCCATGATACTCCTTTGTTCAACAGCTTCTCTTCAGATGATCATATTTTTACTCCTATACCTAAGAATCTCTTTTCATTTCCCTAACCTTTCCCCTTTTTCTAAGTAATTTGTAGGAAACTCTATTCTAAGTTTCTCTTCCATTTCAAATTCTTACAGTGTAGCATATGATTCATTAGAGGGAAAAAAAAATTCCATGCATCAAGCTGCAGATCAACCTGTGGTTCTCTTCCCCAAGTGTATTTTCTAAAATGTAGTCTAAAATAGAAGGTTAGTGGAAGCTAGGATGATATTCGGCACACACAAATCAGGATAAATGATCATGTGTACTCACTCCAATATGTGGGATTAAAAGCAGCACGTGATAGATAAAAGAAGCAAATAAAATGGCTTATATAAAAGTGAAGAGAAATGGAGCAGTGATTCTGACTCTTATTCTTACTGTCACAGCATGGTCGTTGTTTTATTTCCTGCATAACACTTGAACACCTATGTCAGCAATGCAGAAAGCATGTGTTTCACTTAGGAATGCAGTGCATACTGCCTTAAGGGTGGCCTATGATTAAGCTCTTTAAAACAATTACTGTGTATGAAATGGTTGTTTGCTCTCACTTAGATACAAGTGTTCAATTAGTAGAGTTCTGTTAACATTCAGCTTGGAGAACAAGACAGGACTTGTGGGAATACAAGAAAAACTGTTCAGAGCAGAAGCTGTGGAGCAAGATGAACAGGATGAGAACCAAGGACACCTCCAGAAGAAGACAGAACATCTCACGGCTCTGACTGGATAAGTGCCTGTGTGAATATTTGAAGAGTGTTTTGTAGAATGCTCTGTTGACATGTAAAGGTGGATGGGAAGCTAGAAAAAGAAAACTTGTGAAGGTATATAGGTGACGTGAGAACTTGTGCTAAATGATTTAGATCATTCACATCTGAATGATAGTCCCTGCATCAGACACTGCACACCTCTAGTACAAGGGACAGGCTGAGAGAGCTAGGGCTGTTAAGCCTGGAGAAGAGAAAGCTCTGAGGTGACCTGATAGCAGCCTTTTAGTATCTAAAGTGAGACAATGAGAAATAAGGGGACAGACTCTTTAGCAGGGTCTGCTGTGATAGGAGAAGGGGAAATAGTTTCAAACTAACAGGGGGGAGATGTAGATTGGATATAAGAAAAAGGTGTTTTAAAATAAGGGTGGTGAGGCAGTGGAACAGGTTATCCAGAGAGGGGGCGGATGCGCCCCATTCCTGGGGACTTTCAAGCTCAGGCTGGACTGGGATCTGAGCAACCTAATCTAGCTGTAGGTATCCCTGTTCATTGCAGGGGAGCTTTAAAAGTCCCTTCCAACTCAAATGATTCCCCTGGCAATCTATGCATTTGTCTTCCCAATAGCAGTTCTTATGGTGTAATTAGCATAGATAATCATCCTCCAGAATAAGAGCTATGTTCTACTGGTTCTATGTCTCTACTTTTCTGGAGTTCAGGTCTCTAGAGAAGAGCAAGAAACAAATAGTAAGAATGATAGGGTGACACAAGAAGGAGAAATCATTGCTGTTCCTCAGTATCAAACTGTAGGTGAAAAGGGGTGAGTGCAGTCACCTGTGTCTTTTTTCCTGTGCCTTTTCTGTAAAATTCTTCTACCTGAGCTCAAGTAGGTGTTTTTCTTCTAAATGTAAAGAACTGTTCTGAGCTATCAAAGTGAACTTTTCATGCATACTGTTCTTGAATAGTTCCTCTGAATACGCACTTCGGAGTGCTTGCCCCAAACTAGGAATGGCAATTAATTTGAATACTAAAAGCATGCATAAACATTGTCTGCACTTTATCTCAGTGCCTAATCCAAGCCCAGCTGCGCTGACCTGGATCTGTTAGTTCTGGGTGTTTACAGACATTCTCCTATTCATCTAGCTGGCTGTCACTTTGTATCTTGGAAGTAGACAAAAAAGAATTACATTTTAGTATCTTTCCCAAGATGTGCCAGCCAGCGCGTAGTGTTCCAGTCGACAAAAGGCTTGTGAATTTCATGCTGCTCCCGTGGATTCTGCTACTTTTTATCAAATTAAGATGGCAGAATACTGTGATTTTGCTGGCCCCTCATTTTACTTTGGTTTGTAGTCGCCCTTGAGCAGTGAGGGTCAGCATATTTGCTGTAACCATTTTTTTTTTTTTAATTAAAAAAAAGTATTCATTTATGTGGACTTCACATAGTAGTGGCATTGACAATTGATGATTCTGTGATTTTTGTATCCTCTTGGGAGAATCAATATTGTCAGTGAAAACCTGCTCAATGTTGCAGTTTGCAGGCAAGATGACAGGAGGGTGATGCTCATTGAGCATAAAGGATGCTGATGTATTCACACAACATTGTTTTGAAAATAATGTAAGAATTGCCATGTGCTAAGCTTTAGAAATGGGCAACATCCTTTATCTTAAGGTGGACAACATTGCTTAACAGAACTTGTTTACAGTTTTGTAGGCGTCAAATCCGGAGATGTTTCTGCAAGTTCTTCTCTCTCTCAGGAGATAACTGTGCCACCATTTAGGAAATACCTACTACTTTGCAACTTCGGTTTGTTTGTACAGATTTATACATTGCTCTTGCACCACAGATTCCAGTGGTTTTGGTTTTTGTAATAATTATCACTTCTGAAATTGTGCTCTGTGCTATGGAGGTACACTCTGCTTAAAGGAAGAAAAACAGTTTGCATAGGGCATGGAGCCTTATATACAGCTTACACTTTTAAATGGCACTTACAAAGCATGTTTTTTTGTTTGTTTGTTTTTGTTTTTTTTCCTGTAAACAGCTAAGCTACAGGATAAATTGTCAAGGAAGTGTCTATAATTTTTGGTCTTAATGCTTAGATAAGATCAAGGTAAGGGGGGAACCAAAAGGCTTTGGGCCAAAGGAATCACTAGAGGCTTGCAACAGTTTGGTTAGCTGCCACTGACCCCAAGATGCTTGCAGCCTTCACTACAGCTTGGCCCTTATTCAGAAAGATCAAGCAATCAAGCAACCTTTCATTTGGTGCTAGAGAGAGGCCTGTACATAAACACAGTGTGCAGTGCAGCTCCCAGACAGTTTGTGCTGCAGCTCATGCTAATTGCTGAGCAGGTGTCCCTGTCAGGGAAAAAGCTGTGACCCAAAAGGAAGAGTAAGTGAAATGTGGCTCTGTTATTAATTGATGTGGGGCCCTTGTGACACAGAACTGAGAAAGGGCTGAGTACTGAATGCCTTCTTCACTCAGCTTTTTACTTTGCAAGGCTGACCTCTGGAAATGATCTCGACGGCAGTAAACAGGGAAGAGAAAAAGAGAACCTCTTCCATATTTCTTTATACACAGTGATGTTGTTCTAGTCAAATGCTGTCTGTTGCAAGCCTTCCTTTACAACTTATTTCACAAACACAAAGTAATGTTTGGCTGTTATGTATATACACTCTTGTCTCAAGCTATGCAGAATTTTGTCTGTGAATGTTTTCAATTGGATATGAAATTAAGCAGATGAGGAAAAACACACCCTGTTCACACTGATCAAATGGATTTAATGGCACCAGTAATAGTCTGCCTGAGTAGTGCATATACTATGTGTTGTTGCCATGTGACAGATGGCAGCAGAAAAGCACTCTGACAAAATGGCACCTGACATTCAGGAAGTCTGTATGAAGCAAAGGTGTGTCGCTGAATTCCTCTGTGTGGAGAAAATGGCACCCACTCGGTGTTTGCTGAATGCTTGTGGGTGTGAGCACAGAGGGGCAGTGTGCAGTGTACTTCAGCAGTGATGTCTGTGACTGTGGGTCACCTGTGCTGGCACAGATTTTGGAGAGCACAGCATGCAGTCTCATGCTTATTGCAGGCAAAAATGCATAGCTAATGGTGATTGATGGCTATATTGGAGAACAGTTGCTTTGCAGCTGAGGATTTGCTCTATCAGAGTGACTGTGCTCATTTTACCTGTTTCCACGAAAACAAATAGGAGGCATTGCTTTTGGAGCAAATATAGGTGGCCCAGGACTATTTGTCTTCACTCAGTGCAGCCGAAGCAAACCAGCAGACTGGACACCGGTGCTGTACACCATCTGTACCACAGCCAGTTCCCTCAGGTCCTGGGTGCCTTTCTCCTTCAGGGTACTCCATTTGCCTGGCTTACATGCCAGGAAAAGATTCCCTGAAGGGAACCTCTTACTCACGGCTGAGTCATTGCTGCTGCTGCTACATTCTGTTTTGGCTTAGGTGGGAGCAGCAGTTATTCTGTATCCACCGATTTGTCTCTTCCATAGTCCTAGTTTGTGCCATTGCTGCAATGAGCAAGAACGCAGCTGAGCACAGAAGGAAAGGAATTGGGCAAACACTGCAGCGCAAAGCCATGAGGTGAGCGTTTCCAACCACGGTGTGTGAGTGAGTTATAAAATACAAGCAGCTCTACAAAACAGGAGCATCCTGAGTTGACAAATAAATGATACCCTTCATACACTAGCTGCCAGCTTGTTTCACCCTTTTCCCTTAGTAATGGCATTTCTGAGGTATTTTTGTTGTAGGGGCAGAGATGGGAGGTGTCACTGGGAAGAATTCCTTAAAAGATACGAATACATTTTTTAATTATGTTTGTGGGCATCTGTAACTCAGGAAGGAATACCTCATATGTGTATCACTGTTCAAAGAAACCCTGAAATGAAAGCACGGAGTTCCCCACAGCCAGCTCTGCCAGGCTCTGGGGCTGTGAGCTGAGATCACCTGAGCCGCGGCTCTGCCCTGAGGGGATGGATGGCAACACCTGTGAGCGGGGCCGTGACCGACAGGTGACCCCGGCCCGGCCTCCGTGAGGAAGAAAGGGCGGGAACATCGAGGGGGTTGGAGAGAGAACGGCGGGAAGAAAAGCGCGGGAAGCGACAGCGGCGCCCAGCTCTCCTATTGGCTGGCGGGCTGAAGGGACAGCTATAAAAGGTGCGCGCGCGGGCAGGTGAGTGAGGCGTTCTCCACAGCGTTGTGAGGAGAGGTGGGGGTGCTGTGAAGGGAAGACGCCGGCGGTAGCAGCGGCTGCAAGCGGTCTCCAGAGCCGAGGTGCGGCGGGGCCGGGGCGCGGCGGATCCGAGGCAAGGCGTAGCGGGGCCGGCGCGGGGGTGCGGCGAGGCTGGGACCGGGTCGAGGTGGGTTGGGCGGGGCGGGGCACGGGACTCTGCTGCTGCCGCTGCGCGCGGGCTCCGGCGGATGGCAGCTGAAGTCGCAGGCCCCGATGGCGGCCGGGCCGAACCGGGGCTGGAGCTGCTAGTTGCGCTCCGGTGGCGGGAGGAAGGAGCCGGGGCTGGAGTCGCCTACTGGGCTCCGATGGCGGGCGGGCGGTGCCGGGATCTCCGAGAGCAGGGAGCTCTGAGCGCGCTACCAGGGGAGGCGAGGAGGCACGACAAGCGGGGCGAGCTGCCACGTGCAAGAAGACGCTCCGAGGCAACAGCGAGCAGCAATAATAAAGCAATAGTAACTGCTATCGCAGTGCTGAAACAAGCGGTTTTTTTTCTCTTGTCGCGAACGAGGTGGTGGGAATGGGGGAGGACGCGAGAGTTGCATTGCTGATGAAAAGGGGGGAGACATAAAGTATCATTATGCTGTTTAAAAATGGAAGTGTGTTAAAGAAGCTCTATAAGAGGAATGGGTGGATGCTCAGAAAAATAAAGGCTTCAATGTGAAATATTGTATTCTTCTAAAAGACAATCCATGGCAATAGATGTCACAAGTTGGAAATGTCCCTTGTAACTTGACGGCACATTATTGCTACGAACAGAGAATGAGAAATGAAATGAATTTATCGGAGCTAGAATCTGAAATGTTGCAGGTGAGAGGAGTAACACGAGGCAAAAAAACCTCCCTAACAAGTGGACGACGCTAACAATACAGAAGTGCAAGATGGTACAGTGGTTAACTTTACGGAGAACAATTACTATAATGAAAACTGTTATTTTTGCAAAAAGCAGTGTGGGGACACAGGAAGCAGAAGTGAGCAAGAAGAGGATGCCGACGCAGGGGGGAAGGAGAGAGGCAGGCTGGGCAAAGCAGGTGTCCCGTTAGCGGGGGCGCAGTCCCATGAGAGTTTGAGCGTTGCCGGTGCCTTGGCCGGCTTTGTGCTGGGCGACCTCCCTGTAAGCAGGGCTCGGGTCTTTGCTTTTGCTGTAGTTGGGCTTTTGCTTTGCTGCTCCTTCGGCTGCCTGGGGAGCGTGGCCCCCTGTAACGGAGGGCGAGAGCCACCTCTCCGCACCTGAGTGGGAAATGGAGCTCGCCGGACCCCGAGGCCGCCCTGTAAGCAGGGTAGTGCCGTTTGCCCGTCCCTCTTCCTCCTCCGGCCCCTCGGCATCGTTGCCTGGTGGTGGCCCATAAATGCGACGTCCCTGTACTCGGGGTGTGCGTCATGGCATCTGGCCTTTGGCTTTAGCTGGGAAGCCCCTTGGCACGTTGAGGTCTGCGGCCTCCGTGCAGGCTAGGGACAGGTTGCAGGCTCTTGTCTGTTGCCCGCGGTTGTGGGTTTATTCCCAAGGTTTGGCTGTGCTGCGTTGTCCTTCCCTTCTGGAAAGTCGCATCTGTGTGCGTGTGTTCCCCTTCCTTTCCATGTTTGTGTCTGTGGTGTGATGGATTGACTGAGCTTTCCCTTTAGGCTCCCACAAAAATGGCTGCAGCCTAGCTTTGACTTACCAGGGGGGAATGGAGGACTTTGGTGCATGCCACAAAAGGGGTGTTCCCTCTCAGTCCCGCGAGCGCAGCAAGTGTCCTGTCTTCCTCTAAATTACTTAGCATAGATCAGAGCCACGTGGTAGTTCTGTGGCTGAGGCCGCCCTGTAGCCAGGGCTTGGGCCAGTCCTTTAGTGGGTGCCTGCTCTGCTGGCGGTGTGTCAGCCCCGTACTCGGGGCATGTGTCCTAAGCTGCAGAGCCTTCTGTCCCCTGAGCGGCCCGCCCTGCCTGTAATCAGGTGTGGGGAGGCTGCAGCATTGCAGCCGGCTGCTCTAGCCATCCAGCTGGTGGGATTGACCCCTCCCTGTCCCGTCAGAGGGTGCAGGTTGAGGTGCTGGTTTTGTGTGTGGGGTGATCTCCCCGCTGGGTGGGTCGAGGTTGCTCCCCGGGTTCCCAAAGACGAGAGCTTGTTGATGTTGTGCTGCTGCCGGGCGGGCCAGCCTGTAGGTCAGGCATTGGCGGGAGCCTTGTGCTCCGCGGGACTTCTTGGTGAGGGTGGGGTGTGGGGGTACCGTCCTGTAGGCAGGGCTGTGCGTGCCCCCAGTGTGTGCTTGGTGAGCTGCGTTGAGAGAGACCCCCTGTAGTCAGGCGGGCATGTGGCCCTGGCCTTTCAGAGGCACGGGGCCGCGAGATGCGGGGTTGGGCTTGCGCCCTCCCTGGAATCAGAGCTGGGACCCTGAGCGCGGCATTTGGCCGTGTTGCCCCGCTGCCTGGCAGCTGAGAGTCGCTCCCGCCGCTGGGGGGGAAACCGAGCTCTGTGGCTCCAGGGGTGTTGTCCACCCGCCTGTAATCAGGGTCTGGGTGCGTGAGCGCTTGTGCTCAGCTGGCAGCCTGTGTGGGGTGACTGCCCCGTTAGCGGGGTGCGGGTCGAGGTGCCCCCTGAGTGGGAGAGAAGGAGCCTCCTGCGGCCGGTAGGGATGGGGGCTGCCCTGTAAGGCGGGGAGCGCCAGTGCCTCGCAATCCCAGACCTTTTGGAATGGATGCAGTGGCGGGGGTCCCCTGTAATCAGGGAAGATGACTCTTTGGCCGCTGCTTGTTGTGTGCCCAGCTCCATTTGCCCAGTCTGCCCGCCTCTGTGATCCCCCGCAGCACCGGCTGGAAGCGCGCCGTGCGCCAGTGAGGTGAGAAAAGCTGCTCGCAGTAGTTTTTGCTGGGATGAAGTGAGGAGGGGGGATGCTAGGCCTTCGTTGGCTGGGTGGGGGCGTGCCGGGTTCTTTTGTGCTGTTGGGTTTCCCTTTCCCTTCCGGCTGGGGGCTTGTTGCTGTGCAGGTCTAATGGTGTCCTCGCTGATGTTTCAGGAGCTGCTGCAGGAGGAGGAGGAGGAAGAAGAAGAAGCGGTGTGGGGACGCAGGAGGCAGGAGCGACCATGAAGGAGATTCTTTTTACTGTCAATCTCTTCGTATTAACTTGTCTTTTGAAGCCACAGTTGAAATGTGTGTATTGCTGTTGTTACTTCCCAGTTCCCACTAGAGACCTTTGAGAATAAAATTTATTTGTATGTTGTTGTTGCAATGGATATCCTGTTTTCGTTTTTTTCCTGCATTGTATTTTGGTATTAAGTTCTGCCTCAGCATAAAGTGTTTTCTTGTTAAATTGCTATTCTGCCTTTTGTTTCTTTTCTCTACCCATAAGGAAAATCCTTTTATCTTTACGGAGGATTTTGGTCGGCTGTCTTTGGCGTGTAGTGGTGAGTAGTGGTGACAGTCCAAGTTTTCCTTACATGTCATGGCATGGGGTATGGAATATTGCCTTGGCCAGGTTTAGGTCACCCATCCTGTTTCTGTCCCCGCTCCCTGTGCTGCTCCCAGCCCTCTTCCTGTACAGTAGGAGAGTCTGACAAAACAAACATCGTTCACTCTGTTCAGAACTGCTCCGTAAGAACTGGAAACACTGGTGTGTTATAGTATCGTACTTCTCTGAAACATAGCATCATGCCATCCACTGTGAGGAAAAGCTACTCTGTCCCTGCTGAAACTAGAGCCATATCCCCCCCTTGTCCTGTCTCATTTAGGTTATGGTTAGATCTTGTAACGATCTTATACATCCTAATCGTTTATTGTCTCCTGTCTTACTTTGTGATGTTTACACACATCTAATTCCAACTCCCTATGGCCCGTCCATGTAAATTTTCTGTCCGTGAAGGTCATTTTGTTCATGATTTTGGGCTGTATCTGTTACAGCAGTCCTTCAGTACAAGAGAGATTGTCAGATTACTTCTTGCTAAGCTAGCTTTGACTTCAACAGATTTGGTTCCTCTTTCGGTGAGGTGGTTCTTATGGTAACAATGTTACTGAGGCCTGTAACAACTGTGGTGATGATGGCATGCAGTACTGTCTACCACCTGTTTATTCTTACGCACCATCAAATCCCTTTGAGGTACGCAACGCCCACCCACCATCCTGCTTTTCCCACCACGTGTTTGCAGGTCCTTTAGGAGAAGTAATCCCACAAATAGGCTTGCCTTTGAGGCGGGAATAATCCAGACTGTCTTGCTCAGCATGTTCTTTACATGCACCACTGCATCTTTATCCCCCTTCTATGGTATGCAGAATGTTTCATTGGACAGGACCAGCCCCACTGGCAGATCCCTGAGCGCTGACTAACCAGGTGGCTTTTGCTAAATATTTGTCCCGGTGTTTAAATGGAATGCACCTATGGCTCCTAAGGTAGTCTGTAATAGGCCAGTGTATCAGCTGATTTTTCCAGATGCTGTGTGTGGTAGGGGATGTGATATACCAACTGAAAGCTGTGTTCTTTTGCCCAGGTGATTATGAGATTGTTTCAGAAATGAGTCCTGTTGTCTGACTCAGTTCTTTCTGGGGTGCTGTGTCACCAGAAGGCTTGCTTTTCAGGCTTTTGGGCAGTAGCCTTGTGCATGGGGTTTTGTTTCCATCCATCCAGAGGTTGCTACCAGCGTTGTGTGCGTGTGGTGCTTGGCTGGCTAACAGCTGTAACCTTTTTGCACACCTCATGGTTCATTTAATGTTAGAGTCAGTTTCTTTCTCTTTCTTCTCCCATTTTAGTAGAGGCTCTGTTCCACCTTCATCTTATGAGCTTCTCTCCTTGTTAAACGTTCTGGCTTTTTTGGATATTTTTTTTCTGCCCACTTTGAAGGGAGAAGAGTTACAGGCACTGGTTGGTTCTTTGGTTGAACTGTGGGACTTAGCATAGGGATTGGAGTGATCACAGGGCTAGTTGTGAGGGTCATGGCAGCTGTGGGGCCCTTGAGAAGGCTCACAGCACCCACAGGTCCATTACAAGGAGTGAAGTAATTGCAGGGCCTCTTGCAGGGACTGGAGCAGCTGCAGGGCGTGTTGCAAGGGTTGGAGCAGCAGCAGAGCCCGGCACAGTTGCTGGAGCAACCGTAGAACTGCAGAGGCTGCAACCTGGCTGTTCTTCATCATTGCTTTGTTTTCAGTTTTTGGAACTGTGATTAAATTCACTGGTAGCTATTATTAGATAATGAAAGTGAATTAGAAGCTGCAGAAGTCCAGACATCGGTACTGAGCTCTTGTGTCTCTTGCCTAATGTCCTCGATATCTTTAAAAAGAATGATTAAAAAAAAGAGTTGGTTGGTTTGCCAAATGCATAAAAAAGAAATTGCATTCCAAACTAGGTCCCTCCTGAAAATGTCGACTCATACTGTCCAATGCTTCTCATTTATCTGATGTATTTATGGAACAGGTATGTTTTCTGAATTAAGCTTAGTAAGTGCTCTTTCAGCGCTGTTGTACTTGGCACATCTCCTCTCAAACATTTCATGGTAACTGCCTGTCGAAAGTCAGACAGGACTTCCTCTTACATCCTCCTGCCCGCACATACAGCAAAAGATGAGTGAGAGGAGAAAAAATCTTCTGTTTCTTGTTAGTCTGTACTAGGATGTGCTGGGATTTGGGAAGGCAAAAACCCTTGCTGTTGTCCTCCCATGTATGTTTATGAAGCCATAATGGATTGTTAAATTAGAGCTATTGATGGGTTTTTAACTCCAGGTGGGGATCATTTTGTTCATTTAATCTGATGTCATGCATATCAGAGAACAGGGATCTTGTCCAGGGATCTCTGCATTGGGATCTTTTGGGAAGTCTTGCTGACTGTTAATTCACATCTTCATCAGCATTGAGGCTCCTGTTATACTTCAACACATAGCAATGTGGGTTTTATTTCTGTTTTTTGTTGGATTTTAAATGTTGGCTTTACCATTTCCTCCTCACATAAACAAGGGCAATGTTGTTTTTCTGTTTATGTGGAAATTATTATCAGGAAGTGACCAATGTCACATGCTTGTAAAAGATGAAAAATTCCTTGCAGTTATGAAATCACCACATCTCAACTAAGTTGCTGCTGTGATTCTGGATTCATTCATTATCTATTTCCATTTGCTTTAGGATTTTTTTAGCATTTTTAATCCTTTAAGCTTGTGGCCTCAGTTACACCTTTTGAAATAGATTTCCAAAAGCTAATTATGTTCGTGTTGATAACCAATGTTATTCTTTGTGAGTTTCACTGGATGTAGCCTCCTGGAGTTCTGAAGTTTGGAACTGAAATGCTAAAGCTAAACAAAAAGATTAGAGCAGTTTGCAAATGGTGAACTTTAGCTTATCATCTTCTGTAAGACCACGTAGATCCCATCTCTTGAAATGGAGTCATTCTGCCTGGTTATTCTCAAACTTTCTTATCGTTCAGGAATCTTTTCTACTTTTGCTATGACCAAGTCTGGTTATCTTATCAGTCCTATATATTTTCAAGCAGAAAAATCTGTGACAGTTCTAGAAGCAGTGCCTTTTGAAATGTTTCCCCTGCTCCATTCAGTGCTTTGGTGTAGTTTTCTTTTCTGAGTAGTAAAAGTCACCATTCGTTCCTCTGTAGTGATTACTGAATCTCAGTCCTGAGTATTTAAATGGAGGGGGAAAAAAAGTTGGAATAATTCCCTTCAGCGCATGCTGATTTTTATTAACATATTTTAAATGTAGTTTAGCATTTCAGAATGAAACATATCCATGTGATATCATCGTTACAGTACCAGATGTCGTATGTCAAACACGTTATCAATTTGAGAGCATAGTAATTCTCCGTATCTATCATTATTTCATGCAAAGAGGGTTTGCTCTTCTTTTCTAGCTTCTAAATATCAGTTCTAGCAGGTGAGATGCCAACTGTTACAAATAAAAAAATATTTTAGGAAGCCTGTATTCAGATTCAAATCAGAGCTGGTTAGTTCTATGGAAAGCAGAGCTGTGTTTGCCAGCCTTCTGTGCTTTGTTTCCCGTGCACATCTTTTCAGTAAGAATCACCTAACATCTTTTGAATTTTTTTGATGATTTTTATTCCCCATCAAAATTGTGATCATCTCTAATATTGAAAAACGCCCAGCTTATCCAAGTGCACAGAAAACTAACTAATCTAAAAGGGGATGTTAGTCTGCTATGGAACTTCCATGATGTTCCAGTGTGTGAAGTCCACTACTTTTCATTCCTTTGCAGTTTTCTTTACTCTTGTTCATTTTCTACTGTTATTATTAGGGTATTATTTTGCTGAAGACATTTACAGTGAGCTTCTATTTATTCATTTATTTTCTTCAGTCTGTTAGGCTTTCTTTTCTTTCTCTTTTTTCACACCTGCTGTTTGCATATGCTTGCCTCTGCTCTCTTTCCTCTCCTCTCCTCTCCTCTCCTCTCCTCTCCTCTCCTCTCCTCTC